>NC_137675.1:8017350-8039850 GCF_963989245.1 Nansenia antarctica | reverse complement strand
TGCGTTCGTAAATTAGCTCTGAGAGCGCCGCAACAGTTTGAGGAAGCCCCGGATTCCTACAAGTCTGCGGTGTGGAGTCATTTCGCTTTTCCCGTTGAATACGACAATAAGGGGGGGAAAACAGTGGACAGAAATATTACTGTCTGCAAGCTCTGCTTAAAGCGTGTGCCATATGCAAATGGTTGCACCTCTAACATGAACCAGCATATTCGCTGCTACCACTCAACGATAACACTGACTGGGAGCAGGAAAGCCAGTCAGGTAGCGTCAGTGAGCAGACAGCAGTCTCTCTCTGATGCGTTCGGACAGACGTACACTACCACTTCAGAGAAACACAAAAAAATAACCAATGCAGTGGGGATGTTCATTGCAAAGGATTTGCAGCCCTTTTCGGTGGTTGGAGATTTGGGTTTTCGAAATCTGATAAACTCTCGAGCCCCGTTACAGTGTCCCCTCCCGTACATCATTCAGCACCAAAATAATCCCCGGTATTTACCAAACAACGCGCAGAGGCATTGAAGACGATTTGGCAAAAACACCGAGCTTTGCACTGACTACGGAGGGTTGGACCTCCCGGGCAACGGAGAGTTACCTCACTGTCACGGTCCACTACATGTCACCGGATTGGGAGATGAAGAGCGCAGTACTGCAAACTCGTCCACTATACGAAAGCCATACCAGCGCGCACCTGGCAGAGGAACTAACAAATGCAGTGACTGAGTGGAAGTTGGATAGGCCAAACATAACAATTCCCGTAACAACAGACAACGCAGCAAATATCGTAAATGCGATCCATGAAGCTGGTGGACTGGGGCCACAGATCGGCTGCTTTGCGCACGTCGTAAATCTCGCCGCCAAGAAGGCAGTGGCAATAACCCCGGTGTCCCGCCTCCTGGGTAAGATCAGACATGCAGTCACTTTCTTCCACAAAAGCACCACAGCCCCACCATATTCTGACAATTAAACAAGATATGTTAGACTTACCAAAACACAAATTAATCCACGATGTCGCAACTCGTTGGAATACAACACATGACATGTTGGAACGCTATGTGGAAAGTGTTACTTTTGTAGTGTGAATTTGTTTTCCTCCTGTTTGTATACGGGCTACCAGCTGTCAAGGCTAAAGTGCACTTTTACTTTCGAAAGTGTTTATTTATTTTTGGACATTTGAAAGTGTTTTTTGTTTATATACAATTATATATACATTATATACATAACATATACATGTGTATGTTAAAGTTCCATATTATGTATAAGCAAAATAAAGTAAAGTAACAGTTTATAAATAAATAGTAGCATTTGTTTCTGAACCGAACCGTACCGAAAACCGTGACCCAAAATACCGAACCGTACCGAACCGTGGGCCAACTGAACCGTTGCACCCCTAGTGTCCACACAGGCAGTG
Source organism: Nansenia antarctica (assembly GCF_963989245.1). Classification (NCBI taxonomy): domain Eukaryota; kingdom Metazoa; phylum Chordata; class Actinopteri; order Argentiniformes; family Microstomatidae; genus Nansenia; species Nansenia antarctica. The sequence continues at coordinate 8,038,442 of NC_137675.1, read as the reverse complement.
TGTCCCAGGGGTCAGGCGTGTGGTGTCCACACAGGCAGTGTGTCCCAGGGGTCAGGCGTGTGGTGTCCACACGGGCAGTGTGTCCCAGGGGTCAGGCGTGTGGTGTCCACACAGGCAGTGTGTCCCAGGGGTCAGGCGTGTGGTGTCCACACAGGCAGTGTGTCCCAGGGGTCAGGCGTGTGGTGTCCACACAGGCAGTGTGTCTGTCTGCTGTGGCGCTGCTGCTGAGCTGCTACTGCCAGCCCTATCTTTCTACATTGACTTTGCCCTTGATAATGGCCAAACAATGTTATATCACATACATCAATAATGTTTCATTTCATTCTAAATGTAATTTATATTTAGTTTAGACAGAGAAGCGTATACTCAATAAAAAAATAAAAAAATAACTCTCTCATGTGAGTATACATGTGACTGCTTTCTGGTTACTTTTTGGAAAGGCAAACTCAATGTAGAAAGACAGGGCTGGCAGTAGCAGCGCAGCAGCAGACAACGCAAACGACGCACACGCACAGCTGAGGTAGCAGTAGCCAGTGTGGCCCTAGCGTCAGTGTGTGTTTCTGTGTTCCGTCAGAGGGACGGTGTGTAACGTGGTGATCAGCAACGACACGCCTGGCTGTCGCGCGGGCCGCCAGCCCATCATCTTCAACCCGGATTTCTTTGTGGAGAAACTGCGTCACGAGAGGCCCGAGGTGTTCCTGGAGCTGGTGCTCAGCAACGTGACGCGCCTCATCGACCTGCCGGGAACAGAGTTCGCCCAACTGCTGGGGGACGAGGCGCCCAAGACCCCCACGGGGGCCGGAGGAGGAGGAGGAGGGTTCTTCCGCTCATTCAACTTCCTCAAACGCAAAGGTGAGAAACCCAGAAAGTTCTAGGCCACACGCCCACCCCTCAAGGATCCCTTCCAAAGTGGCATACTCTCTAATATGTTGTCTATAACTGTTGGATATGGATTTGCAACAACAGGATAGGTGAAAGCAATATGGAGGAAGGAAGTGATTGAACAAGGGGTTTTCTTGTCCATTTTTTTTTCTTGTTATTTTGTCCAGTCCTCCTTAGTTACAGACCAGGGCCCTATTCCACTAAGCGAGATTATCTTCTAATCGGCGATAATCTTCTAATCGGCGATAATTTCATTTTGCGTTCGGTTCCATCAATGTGGCTCAAATAATTCGCTGCTTGGTTGCTATGCAACAAATCCTTCTCAGTAATTCTGGTCGCGAGCAGGTTTAGAGGTTGGTTTAGGTAATACGTGCGTCAAAATTGTCTCACAGGCGGAAACTATATCCCGAACGACAGTTCCGTCAAGTGTCTTTTAGGAAATATTTGTTCCCACTTTTTACGAGATAGATAGTTTGACTGTGTGATAGATAGATAATTTGATATTTTGAAAGTGTGATCAATCGATAGATAGATAACTTGATATTTTGAAAGTGTTATAGATAGATAGATAGATCGATAAATAAAAAAGTGTCCAAAAAATAAAAATGAAAAAGGGTTACCATAGGTATGTCTATCAACTTGCATTGCTGTTGTCACAGCGGTCTGGCTGGCGCAGGGGTTAAGACAGCCAGCTAGAGTTCTGAAGGTTGCGAGTTCGAGACTTGATTTAAGTGAAGGTTTTCTTTTTTCTTTCTTTTTTACATTTAACCGAAGCCTTCATGCAAATCGATTTACAATAGATATATCTTTTTAAGTGAATCATCTATCCATCAGTAATCATAAGAAAAAATAATCTATGCCAAATCCAGGGTCCAGTTAGAGGAACATAATTTACTACTCAGAATGGCTTCAAACACCATTGTAATCGTGTCAGTTCTTGTAAATTAGCCTGCACCATCATTTTATAGCCTACATACTTTTTTAGATTAGATTTTAGATTAGATTCAGACAACGAAATGCAGTAAAAAGTGTGTCAGAAGAGGGATTTGAACCACCGTCTTAAAATGACGAATAAATACTATGGCAGCGGTGGATACCACTATGCCATCCAGACGATATGACGGTTTGTAGCCTGCTGCTCATATCACCACAGTAGTAAATATTCATTTATTAAAATATGAACATATAACAATAACTGGGGCTAGTATGACCTACGCATTTAATCGGTCATCAATTTCTTGCCAAACCATTTCCCTCGCTTTGTTAATTGCGGCAGTATTGCACTATTTTACATCTTATTTTTCCGTCTTCATAAAGATCAATAAGTCGGAATGCTGCGCAAAAGTAGGACCCCTGCAGAGTGGAGTATCTTCATTTCGACAGTTCGACAGTTCGGGGCTCTTTATGTCTGCGTGCACGCGCCCATATCGAGGATTTCTAAGCCGGTGTTCTGTGAACACTCATGACACAAGCCTGATCCTTGTTCGAGGAATCACCTGAGGCTTGAATTCCAATCCCGAGTTGCCTGATCGCCTGATTTATTTTTATCGCCGATATACTAATCAACGTTTGTGGAACAGGCCCCTGGTCAATGTGAACACTCAATTACACTTTGCACTACTGCTGTTTGCAAGTACTACCGTTGCACATTCCATATTTTTTCACATTTGTACATACCTCTTTTGATATAGCCTCTGTATACATCTGTATACACCATACTGTACATAGCTACCTTAACTGTGCATCGCTTACTGCTCTCCATCTCCTGTATATGCCTCTAACTACCTTACTTGCCATACTGTACCCATCACTATCACTGTCATGATTTACATCACTATTTGCACTTTAGTTGTCTTGTACTTGTACTCTGCAATGACAATAAAGTTGAATCTAATTAGTGCAGATGAAACACAAGCTAAAAAACAGGGCTTGACATTGTGAGGTTTTGAGACTCGACCCGCTTGTTATGGGAGAGGGCACAGACAGACAAAACAAGATGGTACCAACAAGTTGCTAGAATATGTAAGAATTATGTAAGTAAATTATTTGGCTTGCAGTGGTGTTTGGTCTGAGCGTTGTCTTTATTATTAGGCTATATGTGTTGACTAATGTAAGTCTGCCTGCGTGCCTTCTGAATTCTGACTGGGGGCTTCACAAGTGTAAATACTAGACACATTCTTCCTCTTATTCACTCCGAAAGTCCTTTCTAATCGTTCAGCCTGCAAATGAAATAGGAGTTGTTTCATATGAGCAATTATAATATGAATATCATACGATATGAGTTGTATACGATCCGCAATAACGATTGTGCATCCTTATTCCCGGCGGGGAATCATTTTATTGGGTCAGGCATTTCCTTCTCTGGGCTAGGAACTCTCACTTGGTACTGGCTAACTGACCTGAATGTAAGATGAGGGAGACCCCTTACCTCTTTATCATCCTCATCATCGTCATCACAGTAGCTCTTCAGAATGAGTTTGTCAGACCCACATTTGGACTCTCCTTTTATTAGCAGTGGTGGTCAATGATGGTACTAATAATCTCTGGTCCATATGTGTGTTTTTGTCACCGTCACAGAGAAGGGTGTGGTGTTCGGAACACCTTTGACCGAGGGAGGAATCGCACAGATCTACCAGCTGATCGTGTATCTCGGCAACAGTGAGTTTGTCCTGCTGTTCGACTTAATGTTTGTTTAAAACTCGAGCAATTTCAGCTTCTAACAGAAGCTTACAGTGTTTCCCACAGGAATTGTCAATGGGGGGGTGATTTGTATGGTGATTATTGATGGTGCTAAATTGTGTGGACCTACAGTAGATGCAAAGATAGTATCGCTCATGTGTAAAAATATTTTCGGTTTGTTATGAGACTATGGCAGGACAATACCTAGGACAATACCCGCCACAGTCTAGGTGATTAATGAGAAACACTATGGCAATGTATGTCTCACATCAGCTCGCTTGCATGGCGTGGGAGGGTTGGTGTTATTTGAGATGTGTCCTTAAAAATACGAGCCATGGTGCAGCGCAAGCCGCATGCAAATTTAAGACCATTGATTTGTTTGATTGTTGCTGAGCCTACAAGCTAGATTGCCGTAAGCATTTTTGCTGTGTCATTTACAGCTGAATCCAATGTACGTGACCAATTCAAATTTGATTTGATTTGAAATCAAAGCAGTCGCAGGAGGGGTACAGGACCGGGGTCGGGGAAGGTTGGGCTCCAGACCGCTCGGAAGCCCCCCTCAATCTAGATTGGAAACATCTTGGTTATCTTAATCGATTAATTCACTAAAAGTCAACCCCACTACCTGTGACTTGGAAAGGTCCAGGGGAGGCTTGTGGAGGGAGAGAAATGGTAAGACTGGGTTCATTGTAACGCAAAGAATGGAATGCGGAATGTTATGAAACAATTCCTTATTCCATTCCACGCATTTACAATGAGCCTCTCTTCGATTTCTCCCTCTACCAGCCTCCACTTGTGAGGTCACATTGCAGCATGATCTCTATGTCTATCTCTGTTGATTGAGCAGACCTGCATGTGGAGGGCTTGTTCCGGAAGCCAGGGAACAGTGTGAGGCAGCAAGCCCTGAGGGAGATGCTGAACAGCGGGGCCGACATGGACCTGGAGTCGGGGGACTTCCACCCCAACGACGTGGCCACCCTGCTCAAGACCTTCCTGGGGGAGCTGCCCGAACCGATCCTCACCCACCGCCACTTCCACGCCCACGTCAAGATCTCAGGTAGCCACACACACACACACACACACACACACTGAAATGGCACACACAAACAGACACACAGGCTGTACGCGTGCGCCTGTGTGTGTGTGCGTGCATCAGGGTTTCTGGCAATAGCCATCTTAAAAAAAAGAACGAAAAGCCGATCAACAATATAGTTGTTCTCTGACATTAACGTCGCCCCTCCCTACCCTCAGACATGACCCTGTTTGACGAGACGGGGAACAAGACCTCAGTGCCAGACAAGGAGCGGCAGATCGAGGCCCTGCAACTGCTCTTCATGCTGCTGCCTCAGGCCAACCGCAACCTCCTGAAGCTGCTGCTGGACCTGCTCTACCACACGGCCAGGCAGCAGGACAAGAACAAGATGTCCGCCTTCAACCTCGCCCTCATGTTCGCCCCTCACGTGGTCTGGCCCAGAAATGTACGCACCGAACTGTTAGAAGCTATCTTTACATCACTGATAGCACAACGTATGTGTGTAGACTAGGCTTACACCTTAACTGTCTCTCCTGAAACCTCCCCATCCCCTTGTTCAGTTTCTCTACTGTATATTAACAAAACAAAACAAATCTTCCTTCTTCTAGCATTGTTACTGCCAATGGCCCCTGGATAGACGATTCACTTACTTAGAGAAATGTATTTGTCGTAAGTCGCATTGGATAAATAGTTCAGTGTAAATGACTACACACTCAAAGCCACAATCCATCATCTGTGAAATGGCAAACTGGCTGCCCCACGACACGGGATAAAGAACATGGAAGACTTGTTTTTTTGTCATGGATGGAGGATGTTTGTAAACAAATCGGCAAGTCGGTGTGCTGCTGAAACCATTAACCTCACTACAGTTTCAAAAAACTAAACTTGTAAAAACTAAACTTCTGTCGTTGCTAAACGATCTCTGTATTACTTTTACTCAAGTGAAACACCATATTTTCTGTGCTGTTTTTCTGTGCTTTCTCTACCTGTTTCGGCAATGACTGATTGTGACTGTATGTCCTAGAAAATTAACTTTGTGCTACAGCATAGCCAAAGGAATGCACCAATTTTCTCAAGAAAAGACTTCCATGGATGTCATGCTTTAGTAACATTTGATTTGTTAAAAGGATAGTTCTCCATTTTACAACAGATGGTTCTGTTGGTAATGTCTTATCGTCAGATGGTTCCTTACCTTGAACCTAGTCAGAGTTCATTTGAGGTGATTTGGCCATAAATGTCCATCCTTTTTTTGTTTGCCAACCATTCCAAGGGAGTTAGCTGAAGCTAGCAGTGGGTATTTAAACTGTGAACCAAGGAGTACACTTTCTCCTGGGCCGCATACTACTTTCAAGGTAAAGGATCATTTGACTTTAAGGTGTAAAATAGTGAACTATCTCTTTTTGGAATGTTGTATCTAGATGACGGCGAGTGACCTTCAGGAGAATCTGAAGAAGCTGAACAATGCCATGGCTTTCCTCATCAAACACTCCCAGAAGCTGTTCAGGGTGAGGGACGACTACTGCAGACATGACAGACTACAAACAACTACTACGCACACACACACATACACACACACACACACACACACACACACACACACACACACGCACGCGTAGCAAAGAGAAATGGCACACTTAAATAACCACAACCGTAGATATAAATAGAACATTTAAACAAACTGGAATCAACACCTTAAAGGGCTTTCACTTTTTAGTTCTGCACTGTGCTACAGACATTACTTTCGGAAGAAAACTCATTGCATTCAAATTCTTCACATATTTTACTTAAATTATGCTTTTTTACATAGATGGAACATTTCTGAATACATTTCTTTGCTTGGCAGATTCTTTAAGACACCATTTCTGATTAGGATAATATACCGGTACTGTACGTAGCAGGATAGACACTCCTTTTGCCACCTTTTTTCCATAGAGGTATAAAACCTCCAAAATAGCAACAAGCACAGAGTGTAGGATTTTGAAATGAACTCCAAACGCAGTGGCGTACCGCAAAATCCTGAGGCCCCCCCGCAAGGTGGCGGCGGGGGCCCTTTCGCAACGGAGGTTAAAAAAAACATGCGTTTTTTAGAGTCCGATGCGTTATTGACGTTGCGAAATTTCGCAATATACATTCTAAATGCTTGACTTAGCAAAAGGTACAAACAAGTGAGAGCAATAGCCTATAACTAAAACCAAATGGTAGACTACATCAGTAGAATGTATTATAAGTAGAAAAGTACAAGCTTTATTTCTTTTAACAAAGTGTGGTGTGCACAGCAGCGCGATATCTGTAAACATACATCTGTAGACTCTCCGCTAAGGGTTGCCAGATGGGATTGAGAATTTCCAACCTAACCAATCTAAAAACTGCCAATCTGGCAACCCTGTCTCCGCTGCATCAGAGTCTACTTGTTGCGCAAAATAGGCCAGGGTTTTGTCAAATCCTTTGTTGGACATCTCGTTTCTTAAGTCCTGGTATATTGTGGCATTTCTTTACTGTTTGCCATCTGGAATACCCAGGGAGACGCAGACAGCAGAAGTAGAATAGAATAGTAGAATAGAAAAAGAAACCGCTATAACCAGCTGAATGATGTACCTGTATGATGCACTGGCAGTCTGTGACAGTGTGTGCACCTGCCCGGACCCTGCCCTTCTACCTGAGTTTGAGTATGATGCTGCCCAAATGAATGTTATTGTTTCGTGATGCTGCCCAAATAAATGTTGTTGTTTAGTGCCGTACGCTTTCGTGGTATTATATTGTGTGAATTATCATCTGTATGTTGTTTTCTTTCACTCGACTAACCGCCGAGATAATACTTGAGACATGTACTTCCGTAAGCATTAATCCAACTGTCCTGCAGTTCTAATTTGACGATGTGTCCCTATACCATGGCGGAGTGGTCAATAACAACTCTCAAAAGGCTTTTGACGGACGCGAAAAATGCAGAAAATCGAACCTGTTTCGATTATTTTTTTTTGACGGACGAATATTACGGATTCGGTGTGCAAGCGTGATTGACACAACATGAGTTCTAATTTAGTTTTTTAACGGACGTAAAAAACGCACGTGAAAAACACATTGGTGTGCAAGGGCCAGAAGCTGCATTGGGTAAAAGAAAAGATGACATTTTTCCAAGTTTCGCTGAATTTTGTTCCTTTTTATAGGAAAGTTCCCGTTTTTGCGCACCGCTGAGGTATTTTCGCTTGCTCATTTTCGTGTGACGTCAAAGTCATGTTGCTATTGGATACGGCTAACTATGTTTATATTTTTAAATATAGGCCTATATATTACAATTAAGGTTGACACAATGAAGGGCCACTTATTTTCTTTGTTTTATTTTATTTTTAATAAAAAAAACAGTTTGTATCCGATGTTAGGGGGCCCCCTAGTGGCTGGGGCCCCCCCGCGGTGCGTCGCTTGCTGCGCCACTTTCCAAACAGGTTATCAAACCTTGTATGTACAGGAACGTAAATGTATCCTTCACAACAGAAATCACACTGGTATAGATTTGCTTTTATCTCTTGATGATTCATCGTAAGTGTTTTTCCTGGCCCAAACTAAGGCTTAGGTGGTAGAAGTGGAGGTGAAGATGATTTTTTTTCTTCTGCAAACCCGGTGCTTGTTTTTATAGATTATCTCCCCAAAACAGTTGACTTTTTTGTTGATGGTGTGAGATTTAATTTCCGCTCACAGATATTGAGAGATGATAGTCAGTGTAAAAGTGTCCAGATAAGCTCAGGATTACAGCATAACAGTGTTATAAGGCTGTTATATTGAGGAAATAAAGGAAAATAAAGCTCCTACACGCAGCATGTGTGCGTGGCGGAACTGCTGCGGCTGCCAAGCTTGCTGCTTCCCTACTGGCTGTGTGTCTTCTGTGGCTCTAACTGCGGAGCTGCTACTGCCAGCCCTGTCTTTATACATTGAGTTTTGCCTGCAACACGCACGGCACGTGAAAACAATAGGCGAGAGTCCTAATCTCTAAATGGCATGTCGCGGCAGACGTATGGCTGAACTAACCGTTAACATGGGCGCCGAAATGAAACGCACACGCGCTGCTGAGGTGGACGCTTGCGGTGTGTTCAAGCCTGTAGGCTGGCCGCCAACGCCTTTTCAATGCAGGAAAAACCATGGTCATTGTAAGCTCTGGATATATCTTGCAAAGTATTTCTCTCCTCAAATAGGTGAACTGTATTTTGGGAATATTCGGTTTCATGAAAGTTCGCTGTGTCGTTCTGTCCTCCAGAAACAGATGTTGACCTTTCGTGTGTCCACAGGCTCCTGTGTACATGAGAGAGCAAGCCAGAATGCACTTCACAGGAACCAAGACTCTCCAGACCAAGGTCAGTGGGACAGTCTAATGATTTGTTTGAGATCAGCCATGTAGAACTACTTGGTTCAAATGGCACTTTTCTTATACAAAAGACTGTATGTAAAAACGCCCTCCAGAGAGGTGACAATGGTAATTTGTCACGTTGTTATTGGTATACACTAGTGCTGTCAATCTATTCATTTTTTAAATCAAGGTTATCACAATACTAGGCTGTGATTAATCATGACATAAAACAAAAACATGTGTGGTGTTGGAATAAATAAATGCATTACAAAGTGGTTAGAGGAATCAGACTTTTCTTTTTTACTTTATTGTAACATCTCTGTTTAGTTTTGATTTCGGAATAAGATTAAATTAATATATAATTATAATATTTTAGCTGGTAGCAGACAAGCTAGTCTGAAATTGTCAGAATGAATGTCAGTCTAAAAGGTTTGTTTTCATCATTCTCTCTATTTTCCTCACATGGTCAACAAGCGCACACCCGGGAACGCAAACTTCTTGGCCATTTCTATTCTAGTAACAGAGTAGCTTGCTAGTAAGAGAACGTGTTTAGAAAGTGTGTTTTTTTTCTTCATACATATATTGAAGTGTGTATTTATAGTATAGTTAGTGTATGTTTCAGATACTGTAGTGGAAGGTATCCTCATTTCCAGTGAAGTAGCTGCCATCTGATATTTTAGTTTATCATGACTTTCATCATTATTACAACCCAGTATACAAATCAGTCTGTCTTGAAATCCATCTACAGTGTTATCTGCGTTTACCAGACATGTTAGTAGAACTTGGTAATATGATTCATTTGTGTTTAAAAATAAATAAATAACGCTCTAAGGTTTCCATATTAATCGCGAGCGTTAATGCATTTGCATTGACAATCCCAGTATACACGTTTGTTGGTATACCCTGGCAACATGACATTTTCAGGTAACTGGACACTAATGAGTATGCAAATTGCAATTAGAAATGGAGTAGACACCCAAGTGTATTATTAGAACGTTGATTTCCCCCAAACGCAAGGTCTGTTTCTTCACGGCTCCCACCAAGCACTGCAGTGATCACTTCAGGTCAGGACCAGTCATGATCAGGTTGATTACTATAATAGTTGTAGCTGTTTGGAAGGTCACTGACTATGATCAAGGACTCTAGGTCTATCCATTCAATCCCATCCATTCCATCTTAAGTCAAATTATGACCAGTTATCCAACATTAAGCACTCTTGATGAATCAATGAATCCAAAGTACATATAAACAATAAAAGCTACAATGTTGTATGTTGATATAGCTTTATTTGGTGGTTTGTGTGAGGTGACTTTGGTGAAGCTTGGTTGGAACCGTGAATAAAAACAGCAGAATAGCAAGGATCATGGGCAGGTTTGTTTCCTGGGGCCTGGCAGTCTGGAAGTGCAGTCTCAGTAATGGCGCTTTTCCACTACAGGGCCAGCCCGGGTCAGCCCGGGCTGGCCTGCTTCTTTGGCGCTTTTCCATTTGTCGGCCTGGGTCGGCTCGGTTCTTTAGCTACCCTTCACGAGCAGGAACTACAGGGCCGAAAGGTACCTTTTTGCCAGGCTGTGTGTGACGTGTGACGCTGCACACCGTTGATTGGTCAATGGAAATCGTCATCCCATGTTCATAGATTTCTTCGCTAACCGCCATCTTTAAATACCACAACAGATTTCGCTCTCGGAAAATGTCACTTACTGTTTCTGTAATAACGTATTAATAAAGATTAGACAAATTATGATAACCATCGTATTATCTTAGTTTAATGTAATTTCAATGCATCATAGAACTTTTATTTACAACAAGCATAACAAAAAAATCGCTATTATGGCGATGTCCTGTGCCTATGCTGTTCCTCAGTCCAGCGGCAGTCAAATGCCGGTAGATTCGCGTCTTTCTCCCTTTATGTCGGCGTTTCCCTGGTTGCGAGATCTAAACTATTAGAACTGAAAGCGGCAGGTAACAGGCACGTAACATCCATATGCTGTATATATAAATAAATATATTTGACTACCAGCAAGACACCGGAGCACTCGAATCTATAACGAACGCGGAGATTGTATGAGCCCCGCGTCAGTCAGCCTTTCCGTAGAAATACATCGCACCGTTATATATACATATACATATATGTGCATGATAGTGCTGCATTATGTTGATCTATTTATATCGATCTATTCTTGCCATTTCCTTATTACCAGTGGAAAGGGGGAAGGCTAAAACACTTTGAATGGAATAGATAGGATATTCCGTTCAATGGAGGAAGCATGATACTCGCTCAGAGTTCATCTCGCTTTTCCCCCCGTTGATGTATTAAACAATCTAAGCAATCTAATCAGAGCAGTTGTTATTGTGTAATATTATTGATGGATGTGCAATTTTTGATGGAGAGCAGTGAGCGGATGACTGGATGTGAGCATGTATTTGACTAATGCAGATAGATTCGCGTCTTGCTCCGAAACCGGAGCTGTCTACAGCGGATTCTACAGCGTTCCTTCAAACTATCGCAATTCATGAACTATATGCCCAATCTAAAAAATTCAAACAGTTTCTGAAAGCAGAGAAGTTGCACTTTTTGAACAGTTTAACTTTTTTAGGCTTATTACGGTAGTTCACCAACAAAAAAAAGCACAGTGCTCAAAGTGTCAGGAGAAATAAAAATAGAATCGTGTCGGCATTTCATGTCGGCATTTCCCTGGTTGCGAGATCTAAACTAGTCTACTAGAACTGAAAGCGGCAAGTAACAGGCACTTAACGTTACATGTTGTAAGGCTGATCTGTGCACGATAGTGCTGCATTTTGACATAATTCTTATCGCATTTCCCCCCGCTGATCTGTATAGCGGGGGGAATCTTATGACACGTAACTCCTCCTACAGTCCCAGGTTGCTCAGTATAATGGAGAAGCGTTTCTGAAAGTACGGCACGGCACGGCTCGGATACAAATGCGGCCCGGTTCGGGTCGGTAGTGGAAAAGCGCCATAACAGGCTACAGTTTAGGAGCAGGGATCCTTCTCCCAACCTCACCCACTCCACAGTGCGCACACATGCCCATGTCGGCATGGGTTCAAATCCGGCCCATGCCCTGCTGACATGCCCTCTCCTCCTTACTTTCCTTCACTATCGTCAAAGTACAAAAAGATTTGGTCAGTCCTTTATTCCAGCTGCACTCCGACTCTACAACCAGGCCCTGCAGGGTGGGGGAGACCTGGAGATGGAACTTTTGGAACTTTTTACTTATTGAGCCTGCACTGTTTTATGTTTTTTATTGAATGTTTTTCTGTTTTCTGTACTGAATGTTTTCTGCCCTAACTGAGCTGTTTGACAACAAAATTTCCCCATTGGGGACAATAAAGGTTTTCAATCAATCAAAACTATCTCTATCCAATAAAATGAAAAATACGAGTGGGACTGCCCCACTCAGGAAAAATAATACAGATAAAAATAACCTTTAAGCTTGCTACCCATCTTCAAAAGTACATTGTTTCTTTTTTTAATTTTTTCAAATAACATCATTGCTAATTTCGGTACAAAATACTTTTGATATAATATTGATATTTGACTGGATGGGTGTAAGCAGCCTAGCTTATTGAAGGGCCACAGGGAATATTGGCTAATTTACACCAATCTTTTTCACTTGCACTATTTAAAGGCACAATGCAGGTTTGAAATCATCTGACAAATGTTGATTTTGGAACGGGCTGTCTCTCCCCAGGATGACTTGGAGCTGTTGGCTGTGACGGGGTCTCCTGGTCCTGTCCCGTTGAAGAGATGTGCGGGTGTTGGTTCTAGTCTGGACCCGTCCCAGTGCCTCTCCCCAGCCCAGCACCACACAGAAGAGGCTCTGAAGGAGCTGTTTCGTCACGTCAACGACAACATGCCCGACTCCGCCAAGAAGAAGAAACTTATCCGCCAGGTAAGGCCACTCTCCAGTTCTATGAAAGAGATGAAAAGGCATGGTTATTAATATGTGTAATTCTCTGATACACAATATCCTGTCTTCTGAGCCAGTTGGCCAAGCAGTCCACACCCGGGATGCCCGTGAATGAGTACCAGACCCCCCTGAGCAAGAGACACCCTCGTTCACGCTCTTTTGGTGGATTCATCAAGGTTTGTGTGTGCGAGGAATTGAGGATTCAGATATTGTGGGATTATATATTGATAAACATCATTTAAAGGGATGGTTCAGCCTATTTTTGTATTTAGAGAAGCTTTCACTACTGGCCTATGAAGACAACTCAGATATTTCACCTTAACATTCATTTAGGCTGAACCATCACTTTAATCAGTAGATTAGAGCTGTGTTTGCGTGAGTGACTTTTTGTTTCTATGTGCATTTGACTACATTGCTTTTTTCAATCTGTGACAAGGGAAAGGTGTACCCAGGCAATATGTGACAAGGGAAAGGTGTACCCAGGCAATATGTGACAAGGGAAAGGTGTACCCAGGCAATATGTGACAAGGGAAAGGTGTACCCAGGCAATATGTGACAAGGGAAAGGTGTGACAAGGGAAAGGTGACAAGGGAAAGGTGTACCCAGGGAAAGGTGACAAGGGAAAGGTGACAAGGGAAAGGTGACAAGGGAAAGGTGACAAGGGAAAGGTGTACCCAGGGAAAGGTGACAAGGGAAAGGTGTACCCAGGGAAAGGTGACAAGGGAAAGGTGACAAGGGAAAGGTGACAAGGGAAAGGTGACAAGGGAAAGGTGACAAGGGAAAGGTGTACCCAGGGAAAGGTGACAAGGGAAAGGTGACAAGGGAAAGGTGACAAGGGAAAGGTGACAAGGGAAAGGTGACAAGGGAAAGGTGTACCCAGGGAAAGGTGACAAGGGAAAGGTGACAAGGGAAAGGTGACAAGGGAAAGGTGACAAGGGAAAGGTGTACCCAGGCTGCGTTTACACTGCCAGGAAGAAGTGACACAATTCTGATTTTTTGCTCACGTTGCAAAAAGATCGGATATGTAAGTTACGTACGTGTAACTAGTAAAAAATCACATTGAATCTGATATTCTCAGACCCAATTCAGGCCTCAATCATAAATAGATCAGATCAGAAATCACAATCAGAAATAAATCTGATACGAATCGGATATCTGTAATTTCGACTGTGATGTAACCAGACAGGTTGGATATTTCCTAGAAATTCCGATTCGCACGTAATTGAGAATGTCTTTTGATGACTTTTGACTTTGGTTCACTCACAACAGATGTTCAAAAGTGAAGTCCTCTTTCTTCTCAGGCTTAAAATGTGCACAATATTTTTGTAATATATAATATAATCATTTATAATATATATATAAAGGCATTATAATACCTTTATTTTCGTTTCCGGTAACCATGTACGCATGCAGGTTTCAAGTGTTATGCAAGTAAGCAAATGTAAGCACAGGTGTCAGATATGGGTAATTTTAAAAAGTAGAAAATCTGAGGCAAAATATCGGAACTAGGCATTACGACCTGCAGTGTAAATGCAGCCCAAGTCAACAACCGTGAATTTGCTCAAATCACAATAGGAAAGTTTGAGTGTTGAAGAGCTCACTCAATATAACAAACAACAGTTTTAGGATTGTGGATTGTGATTGATGTGCCATTTTTCTTGGAGTTAATAATGAAACTCAAATTGAGGTTCTTAATAAAACAAGGGTTACATGAACTGTTTTGTCAACCCTCCTACCCTGAACAGAGGAAAGTTAGGGGGGACCAACAGGTGTCTGAGAGGAGACACGTTTCCCCAGAGATGGTCGCTTCGCTAAAGGGGAAGCTGGGAAAGGAGAATGTTGTGCTTCAGTCTGTGAGTGACATTAACCCTGCTTCTACGGCACACACACACACACACACACACAAACACACACACTCCTAACTAGGGATGCTCCGATTTATCGGCCACCGATTTAAATCGGCCGATTTCACTCCAAATGACTCGATCGGTGATCGGCAAAAATGGCCGATCGCAAAAACCGATCTTTTTTTTTTTTTTTTTTTCCCCCTGGGGAAGACAGATAACTGAACAGAAAACATAGGAGGACGTAACAGTATGTAAACCATGAAGGCCACGTTTATGATGTCTTTTATACAGCCATATCGACTGACTTGGGCTTCAGGCCCTAACTGGGTGATAGGCCAGACCTTTACTATGCCATAAAAATGGGTCTGCGTTTGCTTGATGCCTAATGGATCAAAACTTTTGTCTAAAAAGCAAAAAATATTTAGGCTATCCAGTCAGTTATGTATTTTTTAAAAAATCGGTATCGGTATCGGTTGATCTTGAGGAAACAAATCGGTGATCGGTATCGGCCCCAAAAATCCAGATCGGAGCATCCCTACTCCTAACCCCACCATGCCTGTTGAAGGGATGGTTCCCTGTTTTAACACTTCAATTTGTTTGTTTTTTATTCTGTGATGTTAGTGTATACGTATTACGTACAGCCTCAGAAGACATTCTGATATATATTCTGATATAATATATACTGTATATATTAATACCAAGGTTTTCTGTTAAACCGAAAAACCGGCCAACTCTAGTGTTGGTAGAGGGAGGGCTCAGTGTGAAGACCTCAGATTTGTCGCTGAGTAGAAGTAGAAGGGTACTGAAGGTCTCAAAGCTACATGGGTACAGACACTCAGACTCCAATTACTCAACAACCATGATGCATCGATTGCATGTGCTTGATCCTTGATCAGTATGCTTTGTCCCCTTTAATGCCCAGCAACAGTGCTAAAAGGTGTGCTAAATAGCATGTATATTTCTCTCTCTCAGAAGGACTCTCCCTCCCTCCCCTGCACAGGACACCGCCATGTCGGGGACGGCTGCTAACAGGACTGGGATTTCTACTACATCATCGTTGATTTTATTGTAATTACTTGACATGATACCATGTTTTACAAAGTGACATGGTTTTAACTTCCTAAAATCTGTGACTAACAAAAATACTATGCCTCAGCCAGACCAAAAGACCAAGAGAGACTGTTTTGGTGTGGCTTGGAGCCGAATTTGCTAACGGGCACACACAAACATAAGTACAAAACTAATTTTGTTAGATACTTATCTATGACCACTAGTTACCGTAGGGGAGCCCTTGTTGTAGTATATTGTATATATGTGTGTATATGTTTTAGATTTTCCTCTCAAACAAAGTTTTTTCTGAAACGGATGTCTTAGTTTTACTCATGGTCCGTATGGTTGTGATGTCACACGAAGCATACCGTTGTGACTGCAAGTCATCATCAATAATATTTTCCCATCGGAGTAATTCATCTCAAATATTTTATTTTCGGCAGCTATCTACACAGAAAGGTTTTTTTGTCAAAATGAAGTTCCAGTTGAAGTCGAAATCCTGAGTCTGCTTTAAATAGCTAATACAAGCATTGTGTAACATAGACGTACAGTTTCTGACACTTTGTCTTTTCTTTTTCTTAAATAATCTCTGAGACAAAACGAAATGTATTTGCTAACTTAAAATACAGGTTATTAAGGAAAGAAAATGTGTAAGATACTGTAAGCCTATATGTTTACATACCGTATTAGCTTATTAGCTATTGCAAGAAAATGACTGGAAAGTTTCAACTTGAAACGGAGGTTCAACATTCTTCATCTTGATGCACACCCTGGAGCCCTATATACTTCTAGAAAGTCTTGAACATTTTAGAGATTACAATATCATTTTTTTTTATGATGAACTAAAAACACTTCTGTAATGAATCCTTGTGAGATTATCTTATTTATTTGTAATGTTATGAATCATTATGGTGAAAGATTCAAATATGAATCTGTACAATATATTTTAAAAACATTTTTAAACCCACTTGCCCAAAATACAATGACACATTTTAATTTTCTTTTTCTTTTTCAGTTTTTTATCTGGATGTCATGGGTTGGATTTTGATGATGGAGGTTGGGAATGTTACACCGTTTGTTAGTTTTTTTGAAAGTCAGTATTGGTGGTTTTAAAGATGGTACAGTACAGACAATAGTCAACAGTGTTGGTGACAGTGCAGGTTTCTGTGGCCTTCCTCAGTGTTGCTCTGTATGGATATTGTAAAGTAATAGTTAAGTACTAACCAGTCATCTTGATTGAGCATGAATTGGGAGGTAAGATTAGGGCACAAGGAGGTCATCGGGAGGGAAGTTCTAGGCAGTAGGTACGACATGACATAAAACATTTTGCAACGGATAAAACCACTTTCTTTTTTTTACTACAATTTCTACTAGTACTCCCTCCCGGTTTCACTCTGTGTCTGATCTATCTACGATTTCATGGACAATTCTGGTTTAGAGAAAGTGTTCTGGTGTTAGGTGTGAGGATGGACTGAAGAAAGGTGTGTTTTATGTAAGAAATGGGAGGCTAACAAGACAGCTGTGCTAATGAGGTAGCTGTGAAGGAGGATTATCATGAGTGTTGTTTGCATCAATGTTTGCTCTATTTTTTGTGTGTCAAGTGTCTCCTGTTCCATTTTATTTGAGGGCCCTACAAACAGCTATTGTTGCCACGGTAGCGCTCTTGTTTTGACTGAATGAAGTGCATCAAAAACAGCCAACAAAAGAGAGACACCGGATGCCTCTAATAGATTGAATCAAGCACTCTTCTGAGAAAAGGCACAGACTGAACCCCACTCCTCTGTAGGGGAGCCTTGATGTGTCTGATGTTTTTTTGAAGGACCCGGTTCCCCTTATGACTGGGAATGGTCTCTCCTGTGCCGAATTGAATAGAATTGAATGTGTTTGTTTTCAACAATGGGCATTTTAATGCCAAAGATTCAGATGTGGAACAGTAGTACAGTCAGCCAGGGGTTATGGGAACTATTTCTCTTGAGAGAGCTAGTTCAATCTTCTGGTGTTCTCTTTGGTTGTTTGAAAGTTGTTTGTTGTCAGACAAGGCACACACATATTTAAAAGGCGTCATGTCGATTTGCTTGAAAACTGGATGGTAGTAACACTTAGAACTTGAAAAGTCTTGCTAATGTTTAAATGTGACTCATAAATCACCCGTACAAATGCGAGTTATTTCTCAAAGGTCCTTATTTGTGGTGTTGTCAGTGTGTCTTGGGTTCTGACAGGACTGTGGCCATACTTGAAATGTTTACTAATCACCTGCATTTACTACTGTACTTCTGAGACTGTGAAAGGTCATCACCGTCTGTCTGTGAATAACAACTGCATAGAAATCAATAGAAAGCTCTTGATGAGATCTATGGTGAAAGGAGCTACTTGAGATCCTGCACTGCAGTGAGAGAGAGTGTATAAACGAAAACTAACATCAAAAATCACAAAACAATCGGCTCAGAATGTTATTTTTATTTAAGTTTTTTGGGGGAAATGCCACTTAAGCCCTTTGCACGCCAAGCCCTCCCGATGTAACATTCTCTCTGGTTTATTTTCTTCTGTTACTGTTCCCATAAAAGCAAGGTGATGCTATGCCTGGATCTGTCTGTGTGCATGTTACATGTCTTAGGTATTGTTTATGTATTTATGTGTAAAATAAGATTGACTTTTTGTAAAATAGATTCATAGACTTACGGGTGCGTTTTGGATTAAAACTTTTTTTCCCCTACACCTTCTGTTTCTCTCTTCACATGTTATTATTTAAATAGTAGTGAAAATGCCTTCATCAAAACAACCAAGGCAGTTTTTCTTTCATTTCTCTGTGTAAAAACTCATTTGTCCAGCTCTTTATAGTGTGGACTACATAATAATGTACAGTCATGTGAAAAAATGAGGACACCACATGAAATATTTTGTTGTTGTTTTTTAAGAAACATGGACATGCACATCAATATTTGATCTTCTTTCAAACAATATAGATAAAGGTGATGTAACTGAACCAAAAAAACAAATGTAAATGTAACTTTTATCATTACAAAAAATTAACAAAGATTAGAACAAATGTTTGTCCTAACTTGAAGTCATGGTGTTTGTCTAGGTGTGCTCTGGCAAACTTTTTGACTGCAAGTGTTTCCTCCTTGCACACCTCCCATGGAAATCAAACTCTCTTTCTGATGGTAGACGCATGTACTTTGACATCAACTATGAGCTACCCCTGTGATGACATTTTAGGATTGTTGGAAACTTTAGGCATCTTGTGGTCTGCTCATTCTAAGTCCCTTCTTTTTAAATACCTTCTCAGACTCATACGTCTCTACAACCGTCTTTCTGAAGGCCTCAGAGAGCTCTTTTGATCTCGCCATGGTGATACCACTCAACAATTCAACAATCAAAAGCAAACCAAACTAAATGTCTGAGGTTGAAATAAAACCGGCTCCTTCAAAATCCTCTCTAACAATCTAGCAATAGGCCTAACATGATGCACCCTTGACGCTGTGCATTCACTGTTTATCCACAAGGTGGAGTCGTTCGATAATAAAGGATTTGTTTGAGCGCACATCATTCAATGTCGTGCAGACTGCAGAACTCACATTCTCAGCTTTAATGTTTTTGCCTAACATAACAGCCCAGCCCATGCTTGGCGGCCCGCGCAGTTCTTGTATTTCTGCTACGTCTTGTGTTCATTGCATCGCAAACACAATTATGCAAGTTGCCTTGTATACATTAGGCCACATGCCTCTGCTTTTGTAGAAATATCAATGATATGTTCAGAATTATTATATAATAATTTACAACTCTTGCATGTTAGTGCAAGGAAACATACTAGCATCGGAAACATTCGTGTAGGCAAATAATAGAGAGACAACTCTGTAATCATCCAATGGGTACTGTAGTGGAAACACACGGTCTTGTCGTGTATATACCGCCGTTGTAACGTCAAAATAGGGTTTCGGGGTAGATGTTTATGTACTCTGGGGGTCTTGTCTTGGTATTATTCCAGATGAAGAACACAATAATTCCACTCCTCCGAAGACGCCCCACTGAGTCTTTGACTCCTACATGCCCACTACGCCATTGATATTGCTGCTTTTGTAATTGCTCACATTGGCAGAAACTGAGCGGGTGTTTTTGATTCCAGCCTGTCTCTTCGACTCAGTGTTCAAACTCTGCCGAGTGGAGCGGAAACCGTCCGCCGCCTTGATGTGCGCTGCCTGACCTCTCTCTCACGGTGCCGCTGTGCGCCCGGCGCGCGAATTTGCGGACCCTAGGATGAGGGGGCTCTTCACGAGTGCTTCGCCAACCAATCAGGTAGCGGTATTGCCCTGACTTCCCCTACCATCCTAGGTTCCGCAAATTCGCGCCCGGCGCGTCGCATCTGTTCCTTTCCAACGCGCTGCGATCAATCCAGACGCGCTTCCCAGATAGTCAGTCTAAAACACTGAGTCCTCTTTTGTTGTCGCTTATCGCAGAAGGAGTAATTCTATTGAGCATACACAATAGAGTCGGCCGAGCACCACCCTAATAGACAAATTATATTCGATCTGTTTTGCCTGTTTTTTTTTTTATGTCCGTGAGACGACCATGGCAGAATGAAACGAGCAGACGCTTGGAGAAATCAAAACAACCTGAAGCCAGCAGGCTGAATAATAAACAACAGTAATAAACCAACCATGTTGGTTTGGCGGTCTGGCAGTGACAGTACTTCTCATCATCACAGACATCCTTGATCCGACACCCACTACAGGGCCTTCATTTGAATTTCAAAGACGCCACAGAGATCTGCATCTGATGCATCTGCGTCAATTCGAAAATAGACTATTGAGTGAGAGAAGCTTCGTGGCTTTATTGTTGTCCATTATTTATATCACACAAATAAATAAATAAATAACGGCATATTGCCATGGTAGCCATACTTGAGTTAGAATGTACACTAGTCATATATCTACATTTGAAAGAGGTCTGAAACTAAATCAGTAAAAGTAAATGAGCAAAGTCGTGTCAGTAAGCTATTATTCTATGGTGGAGAGAGAGAGAGAGAGAGAGAGAGAGAGAGAGAGAGAGAGAGAGAGAGAGAGAGAGAGAGAGAGAGAGAGAGAGAGAGAGAGAGAGAGAGAGAGAGAGAGAGAGAGAGAGAGAGAGAGAGAGAGAGAGAGAGAGAGAGAGAGAGAGAGAGAGAGAGAGAGAGAGAGAGAGAGAGAGAGAGAGAGAGAGAGAGAGAGAGAGAGAGAGAGAGATAGGGTTTCCCCCTCCTCACCCAGGCTGCCTCAGGCCCCGTTCTCCCCCAGGGGAGAGAGACTGAACGCAGGAAGCTCAGAGACAGAGCAGAGCTGCTGTCACTGGAACAGTCTGC
>NC_137675.1:8007350-8009850 GCF_963989245.1 Nansenia antarctica | reverse complement strand
TCCCTCTTCTCTTTCGGACTCTTCCCTCCCTCTTCTCTTTCTGACTCTTCCCTCCCTCTTCCCTCCCTCTTCTCTTTCGCACCTTCATCCCAAATCGTAATCGTCTCCTCCGCCACTCGCTCTGGATCTCGCCATCATCCCTTTCGCTCCGATTCCGTCCCGGATTCTGTCGGAATCACCCGCCTTTGTCGTCTCGCGATATCTTCCTCTTTTCCTCAGGCGTGTCTCTCGTCCTCGTCCTCGTCTTCGGCGCTCTCTGTCTCTCGCGACCTTCTTCTTCTTCCTCTCTTTCCCTCCTCTTTTGTCACGTTCTGCCTCGTTGCGAACCGTCTCCTCCATCTCTGCCTCCGGTCTGGTCTCTCGGCTCTGCCGAATGCGTCTCATTAGGCCTCGTTTATTTAGCGGAGCGAAGAGACGGGCGCTGCGGGGCGCGGGGGGGGGGGGGGGTGGCGGCAGACTGCTCCTCAGTATGATGAACGAGTCTCTCTAGGACGTCTTTCAGACAGGCACGGCAGACGAGAGAAGGAGAGAGACAATGACCGAGCCAGATGTTGGTTTAGTGGCTCTATGTGGATTTGGCTTGAAGCATAAAGACTGGGGGGGGGGGGGTGGGGGGTGTGTGTCATCATGGTAGAGTGGATGATGTTGCTGGGGGCACTGCTTTACACTTTGTTGTTGCTCTCACTGTGATCCTCTCCCCTGGCCCACTGTGTGTGTCTGTGTGTGTGTGTGTGTGTGTGTGTGTGTCTGTGTGTGTCAGTTTTACGCCCCACTAGGCCTAGCGTTGTGCACAGATGCTCAATTGATTAGCGGATTAAAACGAATCATCTCCTCTGATTGGCTACACATGAGTCCTTTGCCGCACTCTGTGTGTGTTTGTGTTTCTGTGTTAGTGTGTGTTTGTGTGTAAGTGTGTGTTTGTGTTTCTGTGTTAGTGTGTGTTTGTGTGTAAGTGTGTGTTTGCAGGTTTTACACTTTTTTCTTTCTACCTTCACTAGGTATTTTAGGTACAGTAAATGAGGTATTGTCTTCAGTGAGGAGTGGTGGAGGACAGGGGCTCATTGTAATGGAATGAGGAATGGTATTAAACACATTCCAGTTTCTACCTCCATCAGCTTCCCCTGGTCTACTGTAAACATGATAATATAACCTCCCCTCAGAGGCTCACTCAATAGTGTCTATCCTTTTGAGAACTTTAGCCACGATAGTTACAGTGCACAACATTCACAAAGAAAGGCATTGACACACCATATTAGAAACCAGTAGGAAAGGCCAATTTAGTACCAAATACCAATGTAGTAGCTATAGTCTAAAACAAAGAAGGAAACATAGGCTACAGTACATAAACCACTTGTTTAGTGACATTGAAAGTGACATTTTTGGCTTAGCAAAATTGAAAGGCACAAATGGTTTGTTGCTAGCTAGATGGTTTCTTGCTAGATAGGTGGTTTGTTGCTAGCTAGGTGGTTTGTTGCTAGCTAGGTGGTTTGTTGCTAGCTAGGTAGTTTGTTGCTAGCTAGGTGCTCACGCCTCAGTGGCTCTCTGTGTGCTCCTCAGACTGCAGCTACGGCCTGCAGTGATGGTGCACTCTCCTTATTCACACTTGCCCTTGAATACAACACACACACACACACACACACACACACACACTTTTTCTCCCGCAGTCTCCCTCCTTCTGACTGCAAATCTATTCTCTTCCTCTTCAAGTTTCCTCTCTTCCTCTCCCCTCTTTATCCCCCTCATGTAATCGCACTCTCTCTCTCTCTCTCTCTCTCTCTCTCTCTCTCTCTCTCTCTCTCTCTCTCTCTCTCTCTCTCTCTCCCTTCATGATTTCAAAGCTAATAAGGGGGAACTGGAGTGGGGACATTTGAGATGAATGGATGAACTGCTTGACTGCTCACTGAAGCAGTTTGCACATAGCAATTTGCTGTGTGGGCAGAGGGAATTGCTGCAAGTGTGTGTACCCTGTGTGTGCAGATTGAATGTGTGCGTGTGTGCGTGTGTGTGTGTTTGTGTGTAAGACGCGTTCTGCTTTAATGAGCTTTTGTTTGGTGGAGTCGCCACTCTAGGGGAGTCGGTGCTGCTCGACTGACCCCTGACCCTCCACTGCTCGGCAAAACACAATTATCCACGCCTCATCAGCCCAGAGGGATGTGTGTGTGCTCAGCAGGGAGGTGTGTGAGTGCGAGTTTGTGTGTGTGTTTATCTTAGCCTTGATCAGGCTCTATACACACAGACACACACACACACACACACACACACGCACACTCTCACCCCTTTATCTTGCTCTCTTTCTCCACATCTCCCCGTCTCCCCGACTCTCCCCTCTACGGCTCTCGCTCTCTCTCTTTTCTCTCTCTCTCTCTCTCTCTCTCTCTCTCTCTCTCTCGCTCTCTCTCTTTAGACAGTGTTGTGTAACTGTATGTTGGGACTAGGGGCCTGTTAGCTCAGACTATGAACTCATGCAGGGGCAGAGGTGTGTGTGGGTGCGGGGTGCAGG
>NC_137675.1:7989850-7992350 GCF_963989245.1 Nansenia antarctica | reverse complement strand
GGAGCAGTTTTGTTTGTGTGTGTGTGTGTGTGTGTGTGTGTGTGTGTGTGAGAGTGTGTGAGTGTGTGTGTGTGTGTGTGTGTGTGGCTGGTCCTGGAAACTGCTGAGGAAGGCCTCAGGCCTGTGTAAGGCTGTCTGCAGGTCTGGGGTGGACAGAGATGTCTGCAGTCAGACGCTGGGTTGGAATAACAGACAGAGTTCACCCATCGATCACATCACACACACACACACGCACGCACACACACTCATGCACACGCACACAGACACACACACGCATGCACGCACACACGCATGCACGCACGCACTCTCTCTCTCTCTCTCTCTCTCTCTCTCTTTCTGTCTCAAACACTTGCAAAATCAGACATTCCCAAACCCCCACAGATACACACACTAGCACACACAAAAACAACCAAACTTCATATAAAGTTCTTCATTCAAAGAATTCCAATTTCAGATGTTGAACGGGGGGAAATTCCCTGCTGGGTAGATGGCTGATGATAACATATTAAATATCACTGTGTGTGTATGTGTGTGTGTGTGTGTGTGTGTGTGTGTGTGTCCGTGTCCGTGTCCGTGTCCGTGTCCGTGTGTGTGTGTGTGTGTGTGTGTGTGTGGGTGAGTAAGGCTCGGACGTGAACCCAGTCAATGTTGTTGTACAGCCTTCACTCAACCATTTCAGTGTGTCTGTGTGTGTGTGTGTGCGTGTGTGTGTGTGCGTGCGTGTGTGTGTGCCCAGACCCATCCATGAACAACCACCCAGCGGTTATATCAAACCATGCGATCATACTCTCAGTGAACCAAAACTCTCATATTGTGTGTGTCTGTGTGTGTGTGTGTGTGTGTGTGTTTGCGTGTGCGTGTGCGAGCAGGTACTTGCAAGATCCAGCGTGTATGAGAGAGAGAGAGGGGAAATCCCTCCTTGTCATGTCCTTCCAAAGTACATGGCCGGAGAGACAGACAGACGGCCAGAGAGACAGACGGCCAGAGAGACAGACGGCCAGAGAGACAGACGGCCAGAGAGACAGACGGCCAGAGAGACAGACCTCCAGAGAGACAGACCTCCAGAGAGACAGACCGCCAGACAGACAGACCACCAGAGAGACAGACAGACCGCCAGAGAGACAGACAGACCGCCAGAGAGACAGACAGACCGCCAGAGAGACAGACCGCTAGAGAGACAGACAGACCGCCAGAGAGACAGACAGACCGCCAGAGAGACAGACAGACCGCCAGAGAGACAGACCGCCAGAGAGACAGACAGACTGCCAGAGAGACAGACAAACCTCCAGAGAGACAGACTGCCAGAGAGACAGACCGCCAGAGAGTCAGACCTCCAGAAAGACAGACAGACCGCCAGAGAGACAGACTGCCAGAGAGACAGACAGACCGCCAGAGAGTCAGACCTCCAGAGAGACAGACAGACAGAGAGTCAGACCTCCAGAGAGACAGACAGACCGCCAGAGAGACAGGCCGCCAGAGACAGACAGACTGCCAGAGAGACAGACAACCAGAGAGACAGACAGACAGAGAGACAGACAGACAGAGAGACAGACCTTCAGAGAGACAGACCGCCAGAGAGACAGACAGACTGCCAGAGAGACAGACAGACAGACCGCCAGAGAGACAGACAGACCGCCAAAGAGACAGACCTCCAGAGAGACAGACTACCAGAGAGACAGACAGACAGAGAGACAGACTACCAGAGAGACAGACCTCCAGAGAGACAGACCTCCAGAGAGACAGACAGACCTCCAGAGAGACAGACCTCCAGAGAGACAGACAGACCGCCAGAGAGACAGACCTCCAGAGAGACAGACCTCCAGAGAGACAGACAGACCTCCAGAGAGACAGACCTCCAGAGAGACAGACCTCCAGAGAGACAGACCGCCAGAGAGATAGACGGCCAGAGAGACAGACAGACCTCCAGAGAGACAGACAGACAGAGAGACAGACTACCAGAGAGACAGACAGACCGCCAGAGAGACAGACTACCAGAGAGACAGACCACCAGAGAGACAGACTACCAGAGAGACAGACAGACAGACAGAGAGACAGACAGAGAGACACCACTGTGCCTGGCCTGGCTGTTCTGCGGATGGAAAACCCCCTTCAGAGGAAGAGACACGGTTCTTTTGGCTGTTTTAGGGGTTCTCCGTGGTTTGGTTGGGTTAGGGTTAGGGTTAGGGTTGGTAACACTCTCTCTGAGTGTGTTTGGGTTCAGTGGGGGGGCCGGTGGCGGGGGTGTGTGTGTGGGGGGGTCTGTCTCTCTGGCGGTCTGTCTCTCTGGTAGTCTGTCTCTCTGGAGGTCTGTCTCTCTGGTAGTCTGTCTCTCTGTCTGTCTGTCTCTCTGGTAGTCTGTCTCTCTGGAGGTCTGTCTCTCTGGCGGTCTGTCTGTCTGTCTCTCTGGCAGTCTGTCTGTCTCTCTGGCGGTCTGTCTCTCTGGCGGTCTGTCTCTCTGTCTGTCTGTCTGTCTCTCTGGTTGTCTGTCTCTCTGGCGGTC
>NC_137675.1:7966411-7973911 GCF_963989245.1 Nansenia antarctica | reverse complement strand
TGTATTCAGAGTCTGTGGGTTAGCACCCCAGGTTGTGCCAGTGAGCTTGCGGATGATGTTGTTCCTCGCACTCACTTTACACTTGGTATTCTCAGTGTGGGTCTTAAAAGAGAGGCATCTGTCCAGGGTTACCCCTAGGTAGACTGGGTGCTCACAGTGTTCAGTAGTTCAGTAGTAGTAGTAGTAGTAGTAGTAGTAGTAGTAGTAGTAGTAGTAGTAGTAGTAGTAGTAGTAGTAGTAGTAGTAGTAGTAGTAGTAGTAATTGTATTGCAATCTAAACTTTAGATTGGACTAATGTGTGAACGTAATAATTATCTCACTCTCTCTATCCCCACACACCTTCTCCCTACCTCCCTCTCTCTCTCTCTCCCCACACCCTCCCCCCTGCTCCCTCTCTCTCTCTCTCAGGCTCCTGAATGCTAATAAGATCCAGTGTATTCGAGCCACGGCGTTCCAGGAGCTGGAGAACCTGGCTCTGCTCTCTCTCTACGACAACAAGATCCAGACTCTGGCCAAGGGGACCTTCACGCCGCTACGCAGCATCCAAACACTGTGAGGACTCCAACAACAACAAACTAGTCTGGGATTCAAACAAACGACAAAGCGAAACCATGTTTTTCAAGCTATACAGTGTTTGTTTACAGTGACATTGTTTATACACAATAGAGTCCAGCAAGCTTATGTTCTGGGTTCTGATGGGGTACAGGAAGACAGTTGAACCAAGCTCTCGAGGCCTTTCTAAATGTTACGGATGAGACGTTTAAAGCAACCTCCTCACCCGTGATTCTTGCTAATTCTTGTTGCTTATGCTTATATGTGCTAATGCTAAACGGTTCAAATGTAAAAATCCAATGCCTTTCCCCTGACTAATACTGCCTCACTGCCACTCAAATTGGAATTCACGTGGTCAAGCATACGTAAACATAAGTTGTATTCTGAGGCGTGAACATTATGGGCATGTGATCAGGTTGGTTTAAAGGGATAACTGCACCCTCCCTCCCTCTCCTCACCCCTCCCTCCCTCTCCTCCCCCCTCCCTCCCTCTCCTCCCCCCTCCCTCCCTCTCCTCCCCCCTCCCTCCCTCTCCTCAGCCACTTGGCCCAGAACCCGTTTGTGTGTGACTGTAACCTGCGGTGGCTGGCAGACTACCTGCGCTCCAACCCCATAGAGACCAGCGGGGCGCGCTGCTCCAGCCCCCGGAGACTGGCCAACAAACGCATCGGCCAGATCAAGAGCAAGAAGTTCCGCTGCTCCGGTGAGAGAACGCGCGTGTGTGTGTGTGTGTGTGTGTGTGTGTGTGTGTGTGTGTGTGCGTGCGTGTGTGTGCGTGCGTGCGTGCTTGTGTGTGTGTGTGTGTGTGTGCATTTGTGTGTGTGTGTGCGTGCGTGTGCGTGTGTGTGTGTGTGTGTGTGCGTGTGTGTCTGTGTGTGTGTGTGAATGCGTGTGCGCGTTTGTGTGTGTGCGTTTGTGTGTGCGTGCGTGCGTGCGTGCATACGTACGTGTGTGCGTGGGTGTGTTGGATAGATTCGTCTGTGTGTTTGTGTGTGTGTGGGCTGTGTGTTTGTCTGTCTGTTACCCATGTGTGCCAACCCATTCCAGCCCCTAATGCCAACTCAGTGTTCCTAGCACACATGACTGGGTATACCATGACATCACACATGGCTGGGTATACCATGACATCACACATGGCTGGGTATCCCATGACATCACACATGGCTGGGTATCCCTCCAGCAGCGTTTAGTGCCACCCTGACCCCAGTGAAACACAAAGAGGTGATGATGTCATCTGTGTGTGAACACCACTGCTGCTGTCGTGCAGCGGCAGGTCATGACAGCTTAGAAGGCTGACTGAAGGTGTTAAACCTGTCTGCCCTCTTGAATGAATGAATGAATGGTCTTTATTGTCATTGCTACAGTACAGGTACTTGGTACCTTCCAGGTGGAACAAATGGTGTGGTTTGTGTGTGTTTGCACGTGTGTGTGTGTGTGTGTGTGTGTGTGTGTGTGTGTTCATCTTGGAACATCTGGTTAATCTGGTGTCAAATGTCCCAGTAGAGGATCCTTATTATACTTTCCCTCATCACCTGTTGTTTTTTCTTTGTTACCATGACAGCCAAGGAGCAGTACCACATCCCAGGTAAGAGTCTGTTGTGTGTGTGTGTGTGTGTGTGTGTGTGTGTGTGTGTGTGTGTGTGTGTGTGTCTGTGCAAATACTGGCTGAAACTGGAATGTGAATGACAGTACAATATATTACCGTCTGTTCATGGAAATAATATTTTGTAATATTTTTAGTATTCAAGGCAGTGACACATTAAGATAAAGTATGACTTAAGCTATCTGTTCAGTCATAAAGCTAATGCTCAGCAGCACCGATGGAAGTCTTAGTGTGTGTGTGTGTTCTGTGTGTGTCGTGTGTGTGTGTGTGTGTCTGTGTTTGTGACTGCGTCTGCGTCTGTGTCTGTGTCTGCGTGTGTCTGTGTGTGTGTGTGTGCGTGTGCGTGTGCGTGTGCGTGTCTGTGTCTGTGTCTGTGTGTGCATGTGCGTGTGCGTGTCTGTGTCTGTGTCTGTGTCTGTCTGCGTCTGCGTCTGTGTCTGTGTCTGTCTGCGTCTGTGTCTGCGTCTGCGTCTGCATCTGCGTCTGCGTCTGCATCTGCGTCTGCGTCTGTGTCTGTGTGTGTGTCTGTGTGTGTGTGTGTGTGTGTATGTGTGTGTGCGTGTGTGTGTGTGTGTGTGTGTTCCAGGCACGGAGGACACGCGGTTGAACAACGAGTGTAACAGTAAGCCGGTGTGTCCGGCCAAGTGTCGCTGCGAGGCCAACGTGGTGGACTGCTCCAACCTCCGCCTCACCACCTTCCCCCAGCAGCTACCAGCCTCCACCTCAGAGCTGTAGGAACACACACACACACACACACACACACATATGCACACACGCACACTCACACACACACATATGCACACACGCATGGACGCACACACACAGACACAGACACAGACACAGACACAGACACAGACACAGACACAGACACAGACACATGCACACACGCACACACACACACACGCACACACACACACACTTACACACACACGCACGCACACATGGACGCACACTCACACACACACACGGACGCACGCATGGACGCACACACACACACACGCACACACACACACGCACGCACGCATGGACGCACACACACACACACACACATACGCACTCACGCATGGACGCACACACACACACACACACACACACACGCACACATGGACGCACACACACACACACACACACACACACGCACGCACGCATGGACGCACACACACACACACACACACACTCATTCCAACACTCACAGATGGACAGACAGACGGACAGACACACACGCATGCATTCATACACACAAACACACGCACACACACACACACACACACACACACTCATTCCAACACTCACAGATGGACAGACAGACGGACAGACACTGAAACCTACTGTACACACAATGTAGGTTGTGGGGACCATATACAGTATACTGAAAAAACGTATGCATTCACTGCAATGTCAGTCGCTGTGGATAAAAGCATCATATGTTAATTTCCTATATGACATATTGTGTTGAACTGGCTGCTTGTGTCTCTGAAAGTGTTTCCTCGTCCTGTGCTAGGCGTCTCAACAACAACGACATCTCTGTCCTGGAGGCCACCGGCGTCTTCAAGAGCCTCTCTCAGCTCAAGAAAATGTACGTGGCCCAAGTTGTTGTTAAAGAGTCTTTAAAAGATGACATATTATTTGTGACAGTTTTTTTATCCAGATTATGAAAGTGCAAATTGTAAGCTTCCAAACGATGTGTCCGAGACAATTCGTGACGTTTGAATTATAAGGTTCTATCTCCATTTTTGGTCAAAATTGAGTTTTTTACATAATCTGATCCATTAGGTGTTTATTAATCCCTGTGTGATGTTATTTTTAAAATGTTGACCTTTTTTAGTTAGTAATTAATAAAATACAAAGGTTCCATCTCACAAAACATAATGGAATGTAAAAACTTTGGCGCTCAATATCTCTGAACTACCCTAAACGGAGATAGAACCTTATCATTCTAAGCTCACGAATTGTTGAAATGGTGAAAACAGTTGAAGAAGATCATGCTTATTTGAATGTTGGTACACCTTAAACCAAATACCGGAGAAACTAGCTCTGAGGAAAAAAGACAACGCGAAACAGCTGCTAGTAGCTAGCAGCTATGACACAACATCGCTATGAACATCGAACTGCATTTTTAGCACATCACAACATGCTGATAGAACATCAACATGCTAAAAACGGAAGAAGCTTTTTGGTCATTTGAGTGACATGAGAATTGCCGACATGCGGACCATTTCACTAGACCCTGTCACATTTGTTACCTTACGCGGTCCATGGATCTGAACAGACTGTTGGAGATACTGTTAAGTGTTGGGAAAGCTACTCTGAAAATGTATTTCACTAGATCAGCGTTTCTCAACCTTTTATCAGTCACGGCACCCTTCAAAAGTCGATAAAATCTCAAGGCACCCCAGTCTAAAATATAGCTATTCAAAAACGACACTGCATCGCCCAGACAGCCACACACACACACGCACACACACACACACACACACACACACACACACACACACACACACACACACACACACTCAGTGGCTATCGATACAAATAAAAGTTGTATTATTATTATTATTATTGAGAGAGAGAGAGAGAGAGAGAGAGAGAGAGAGAGAGAGAGAGAGAGAGAGAGAGAGAGAGAGAGAGAGAGAGAGAGAGAGAGAGAGGAGGGAGTGAAAGCGGCAAGTGTGCATCAAAGGCATCAGGCACGTAACCGTGCTGTATAAACATGACACAGTGACCGAACAAAAGTGGGAATTTATGGAACACATTCATTTTCATATTCCCACATTTGATTGGAAACACCTATCCAGTCTATTCAACGTAAACACCGGGGATGCAGAGTTATTAAGCCAGAAAATGCGTCTCTCTCTCCCGCTGCGCATGACCTTGTCTGGATGTATTAAATTCATTGCATGAAAACGAAACCGTGCGTTATTTCCCGAACTTTCCAACCCTGCTTAGCTTCCCAAGTCGGACGAGAGAATAATGTCATCGATCATCCATATAGATATTATAGAACATATACATATATATATATATATATATATCTTCTTCTTCTTCGGCGTATGGGTAGTTGTTTTTCCTCTCCACTCCACCAGGCTCGGGGCCGAGGGGCTACCCTTTTACCACCCCGAGACCTGGTTGAGGGGCTCACCCGGGCTATATTTCTGGACACCCCTCCAGAAGCCACGTCATCGTCTCGTCATCTAATACCGACAGACCATGCATCCCGTTGGGTGGGTGGTACACCGGGCAATCCAGGATAATATGGTCTGCGGTTTGGTCCTCTGCGCCACACTCGCACGACGCATTTGGGGCCAAGCCCCATCTGTGCATTGATGAGCGGAAACGCCCGACGCCGGTCCGGAGACGATTGAGCCTCACCCAGGATAGCCTTGGCAAGTCCATCCCGAGGGGCTCAGCGCCGGCGACTGGGATGTGGTCGCGGAGTTTGGAGGTGTTAGCCTCCCACTCCGCGCGCCACATATAATCCGCCCATCCTGCCGCACTGATGTTGAGATCTCTGCATTGCTGCCTGAGATCCTGTGCGGCAGGCACAAATGGGTGTCTCGACTTGAGACGCCGGGAGGGCTCCGCTGTTATAGTGAGCCTATCATGGAGCAGATGGTTATTAAGCTCCACGGCCCGGCAGGCGAGACGTGCTGTGGCTCCCATGCGGCGGAGGCCTGCGGGCTGGATGCCTGCTAGGATGGGAAGGTTGTCCACGGGGGTAGGACGCAGGCATCCTGTCACAATGCGCAAGGCTTCGTTTATAGGCGAGTCGATGAGGCGGGTGTGGGCACTGCGACACCATACTGGGGCGCAGTATTCACTAGTTGAATAAACGAGGGCTAGGGCTGCCGTGCGCAAGGTCCTTGCGCCGGCGCCCCAGCCCGAGCCAACCAGTCGCCTCATCAACGCCACACGAGCTGTTAACTTCTTGCGCAGTGACTCGAGGTGTCGGCGAAACGTGAGCGTCCTGTCCAATGTCACGCCGAGATAGATTGGCTCAGCGGAACATGGCAGGGGAGTTCCATCTAGGTGTACTCTAAGCTCACGTTTAGCCTCCCTGTTGTTAAGGTGGAAGGCAGCCGACACCGTCTTTGCCTCGCTAAGCTTCAATCTCCATTTCCGGAAGTATGCCACTAGTGTCTGCATGTCCTGGCTCAGAATCCCCTCCACAGACTGCCAATTTCCAGCAGAGTACACCACTGCGAGGTCGTCTGCGTAGGCGTACTTCCGCGAGAGTGTGTTGGGCAGGTCATAGGTGTAGATATTATAGAGGAGGGGGGCCAGGACCGATCCCTGAGGGACGCCGTTCTTAAGGCGTCGAAGCCTGCTTAGCTGTCCGCGACCGGTGGTGAGGGTAAAGCTGCGGTTACGGATGAGCTCCATGATCATTCTGACCATGTGCCTGTCCGGCAGCAGGCGGAGCAGCTTGCAGGAGAGGCCGCGATGCCATACGGTATCGTAGGCAGCCGTCAGGTCTATAAAGACGAAGATAAAGATATATATATCCATATACGTAGAACAACCACCTCCACACGCTGCCGGCGAGCGAGACTGCCCTGCCCGATCGGACCTTTTTTCGGGAGCGGGGAACATAGCAGGACCCTTTTAGATGTCATCGATTTGCCTTCCAATTGTAGTCAGACAGCGGGACCTTTGCTATTTCTTTTGCAGCTTGTGGGCCTAGCATGTGATTAACTATTGCTGTGCATGCTGGCAATATTACGGACTCGGCTATAGTGTGTGGCTTCTTCGCCTTAGCAACAATTTCGGCTACGAGGTAACTAGCCTCCAATGCTTTATCAGACACTTTGGCGCAATTCATCATTACCTGTTCTGGACAGCTATGTTGACTTTTCATCCGAACAAAATATTCAGCATCCTTGCTAGCTTGTGATGGATGATTTGTTGTCAGTTCGTCATGTTCCATGATTCTGCTTGTTTGCTTGTTCATTGCTCTCGAAATGTCTTTGACACACTGACCTTACGCTGAACCCGGTATTGACATTGTGACATGGGAAAGGGGCGCGCGAGACAGAATATAGAATAATTTGACGGCACCCCTGAAGACGCCAGGCGGCGCCCCAGTGTGCCGCGGCACCCCGGTTGAGAAACGCTGCACTAGATGACCAATTACTTGTTCTTTCTTTCTGTCTTTATTAAGTTGAACTACACCCAAGCAACCCTTGAGAGAAATACTGTATCCAAACTGCTTCAACCCACACATGATAATCAGTGATTGAAAGATGTCCGGTCCATGTGTCAGAAAGCGCATGATTAGAAATGCTCTGAAGTCACTAGGAGAGAGAAATGATGAGGTGGAGCAAAGTGGGGAGACTTACCCGTAAAAAC
>NC_137675.1:7938911-7941411 GCF_963989245.1 Nansenia antarctica | reverse complement strand
TGGCCAGTCCCAGACTGATTTTGACTTCATATCGGTCACAGGCTCACAAGAGGACTTTTATGAATGTTACAGGAGTTACTAAACTAGAAAAAAACAAACATAATTTCAAGGAAAAGCAACTTGAACTGAAACGCCAGTCCTGTCTAGTGATCTTCTAGGCCGACCTCAAACGTCTCTCTTCAACCAATCACACAGTAGTCGAGCAATGCGAGCGAAAGCTTAAACGACCCCCCTCCTCCTCCCTGCTGAGCAAGACTGACGTTGCCCCCCCCTCCCCCACACACACACACACACACACATTTGAGCGTGAGACCCCTGGTGTAGAGGCTTGACGAACTGACTTCCACCTCTCTTGTTGCCATAGCGCCGAGACAGTGAACGACGGGCGTTTCCACACAGTGGAGCTGGTGACCTTCGACCGCATGGTGAACCTGTCGGTGGACGGGGGGGCGCCCACCACGCTGGGCAGTCTGGGACGCGCCCCTCCGCTGACCGGGGAGGCCCCGCTCTACGTGGGAGGTGAGGTGGTGAGGTGGTGGTGAGGTGGTGAGGTGGTGAGGTGGTGGGGTGGTGGTGAGGTGGTGGTGAGGTGGTGAGGTGGTGAGGTGGTGGTGAGGTGGTGGTGAGGAGGTGAGGTGGTGAGGTGGTGGTGAGGTGGTGAGGTGGTGGTGAGGTGGTGAGGTGGTGAGGTGGTGGTGATGTGGTGAGGTGGTGAGGTGGTGAGGTGGTGGTGAGGTGGTGAGGTGGTGAGGTGGTGAGGTGGTGGTGAGGTGGTGAGGTGGTGGTGAGGTGGTGAGGTGGTGAGGTGGTGAGGTGGTGAGGAGGTGAGGTGGTGAGGTGGTGGTGAGGTGGTGGTGAGGTGGTGAGGTGGTGAGGTGGTGAGGTGGTGAGGTGGTGGTGAGGTGGTGAGGTGGTGGTGAGGTGGTGGTGAGGTGGTGGTGAGGTGGTGAGGTGGTGAGGTGTGGTGAGGTGGTGAGGTGGTGGTGAGGTGGTGA
Source organism: Nansenia antarctica (assembly GCF_963989245.1). Taxonomy (NCBI): domain Eukaryota; kingdom Metazoa; phylum Chordata; class Actinopteri; order Argentiniformes; family Microstomatidae; genus Nansenia; species Nansenia antarctica. The sequence goes on along the minus strand of NC_137675.1, from coordinate 7,940,416 downwards.
GGTGGTGGTGAGGTGGTGAGGTGGTGAGGTGGTGGTGAGGTGGTGAGGTGGTGAGGTGGTGAGGTGGTGAGGTGGTGAGGTGGTGGTGGTGAGGTGGAGGAGGTGAGGTGGTGGTGGTGAGGTGGTGGTGAGGTGGTGAGGTGGTGAGGTGGTGAGGTGGTGGTGAGGTGGTGAGGTGGTGGTGAGGTGGTGAGGTGGTGAGGTGGTGAGGTGGTGAGGTGGTGGTGAGGTGGTGAGGTGGTGAGGTGGTGAGGTGGTGAGGTGGTGAGGAGGTGAGGTGGTGAGGTGAGGTGGTGAGGTGGTGAGGTGGTGAGGTGGTGGTGAGGTGGTGAGGTGGTGAGGTGGTGAGGTGGTGAGGTGGTGGTGAGGTGGTGAGGTGGTGAGGTGGTGGTGAGGTGGTGAGGTGGTGAGGTGGTGAGGTGGTGGTGAGGTGGTGAGGTGGTGAGGTGGTGAGGTGGTGGTGAGGTGGTGAGGTGGTGGTGAGGTGGTGAGGTGGTGAGGTGGTGGGGTGGTGGGGTGGTGAGGTGGTGAGGTGGTGGTGAGGTGGTGAGGTGGTGAGGTGGTGGTGAGGTGGTGAGGTGGTGAGGTGGTGAGGTGGTGGGGTGGTGGTGAGGTGGTGAGGTGGTGAGGTGGTGGTGAGGTGGTGAGGTGGTGGTGAGGTGGTGAGGTGGTGGTGAGGTGGTGAGGTGGTGAGGTGGTGGTGAGGTGGTGAGGTGGTGAGGTGGTGAGGTGGTGAGGTGGTGGTGAGGTGGTGAGGTGGTGAGGTGGTGGTGAGGTGGTGAGGTGGTGGTGAGGTGGTGGTGAGGTGGTGAGGTGGTGAGGAGGTGAGGTGGTGGTGAGGTGGTGAGGTGGTGAGGTGGTGAGGTGGTGGTGAGGTGGTGAGGTGGTGAGGTGGTGGTGAGGTGGTGAGGTGGTGAGGTGGTGAGGTGGTGAGGTGGTGAGGTGGTGGTGAGGTGGTGGTGAGGTGGTGAGGTGGTGAGGTGGTGAGGTGGTGAGGTGAGGTGGTGAGGTGGTGGTGAGGTGGTGAGGTGGTGGTGAGGTGGTGAGGTGGTGAGGTGGTGAGGTGGTGAGGTGGTGGTGAGGTGGTGAGGTGGTGGTGAGGTGGTGGTGAGGTGGTGGTGAGGTGGTGAGGAGGTGGTGAGGTGGTGAGGTGGTGAGGTGGTGGTGAGGTGGTGAGGTGGTGAGGTGGTGAGGTGGTGGTGAGGTGGTGAGGTGGTGGTGAGGTGGTGAGGTGGTGGTGTGGTGGTGAGGTGGTGAGGTGGTGAGGTGGTGAGGTGGTGGGGTCGTTGTGTCTCTTTATGTTGTCTGCTGCTTCTCTTCTTTTTTTCTTCTTTTTTTGGATGGATGGAAGGATGGATGGACGGATGGATGGAAGGATGGATGGAAGGATGGATGGATGGATGGATGGAAGGATAGATGGAGGGATGGATGGATGGATGGATGGAAGGATGGATGGATGGAAGGATAGATGGAGGGATGGATGGAAGGATGGATGGATGGATGGA
>NC_137675.1:7928911-7936411 GCF_963989245.1 Nansenia antarctica | reverse complement strand
GGGTGGAAGGATGGATGGATGGAAGGAGGGAGGGAGGGATGGATGGAAGGATGGATGGAAGGATGGAGGGAGGGATGGAGGGAGGGAGGGAGGGAGGGATGGAGGGAGGGAGGGAGGGATGGATGGATGGATGGATGGATGGATGGATGGATGGATGGATGGATGGATGGATGGATGGATGGATGGATGGATGGATGGAAGGAAGGATGGGTAGTGGTGGTCTAGTGGATAGTGAGTTGGACTTGTGATCGGAAGGTTGTGAGTTCAAATCCCGCCTGAAACTTAGCCCTCAGTTACTCCAGGGGGAATGTCCCTGTAATTCGTAATTGGAAGTCGCTTTGGATTAAAAGCGTCTGCTAAATGGCAAAATTAAAATTAAAATTAAAATAGGATAGAAGGATGGATGGAAGGATGGATGGATGCATGGATGGATGGATGGACGGATGGATGGAAGGATGGAGCTACAGTTTCCTGCTTGCTGTTTTCTTCTCTAACCAGAAGCATATCATATTTATTCTTCCTTCTTCTAGCACGACGACTGACAATGGCCCCTGGGTTGAGCTTAGATGACTTTTTCCTACTAAGACTGATGGACAGATGATTCACTTACTTAGTCAAATGTATTTGTTGTAAGTCGCTTTGGAATAAGGCGTCTGCTAAATGCCAAAAATGTAAATGTAAATATGTAAAGCTTCCCACTGCTGTCAGGAGTGCAGAGTCATTCCCTATCTTCCGCCGTAGACTAAAGACCTCCATCTCTTCAGGCTACACCTGAACTGTCCCTCCTGAGACATCTACTACCGCGCTGTATTGTTTCCCCAGTGTCAATGACTGATGGACAGATGATTCACTTACTTAGTCAAATGTATTTGTTGTACATCGCTTTGGACAAAGGCGTCTGCTAAATGGCAAAAATTTAAATCTGTGCGTCTACTGTTTGACAAAATTGGTGTTTTCAGGTGTCAGATGGCCGATGGCTCTGATGGATACAGTAGATGGATAGAGGATGAAGGGATGGGTGGAATAGATGGATAGAGGATGAAGGGATGGATGGAGTAGATGGATAGAGGATGAAGGGATGGATACAGTAGATGGATAGAGGATGAAGGGATGGATGGAGTAGATGGATAGAGGATGAAGGATGGATGGAGTAGATGGATAGAGGATGAAAGGATGGATACAGTAGATGGATAGAGGATGAAGGGATGGATGGAGTAGATGGATAGAGGATGAAAGGATGGATGGAGTAGATGGATAGAGGATGGAAGGATGGATGGAGTAGATGGATAGAGAATGAAGGGATGGATGGAGTAGATGGATAGAGGATGGAAGGATGGATGGAGTAGATGGATAGAGGATGAAAGGATGAATGGAGTAGATGGATAGAGGATGAAGGGATGGATGGAGTAGATGGATAGAGGATGAAAGGATGGATGGAATAGATGGATAGAGGATGAAGGGATGGATGGAGTAGATGGATAGAGGATGAAGGGATGGATGGAGTAGATGGATAGAGATAGATATAAGCCGTCCTAAGTCTCGTTTCACCTTAACATGTCCGTCACCTGTTTTTTTCAAGCACTAACGTAGGAGCATTAATGTAGGTTTTTCTCGTCTGGTAAACAAGTAAATAGACGGCCAGTGTTGTGTGCTGTATTTTTCCATTCGGCTGATTTGATTTACAGTAAATACCTGATGATTACTCTGCTGTGCCTCTGGGGTTTATTGTTCCTACCATGCGCCCTTTGCTTTGGTACCAGTTAGTGACTCATTATATTGAATTCTTTCAAAGCTAGACACTGGAACCACTCAAACACACATAAAGGGACACAGTGGGGGGGGGGTTTAATAGAGGAAGAAACACTATTTCTAAACAACAAACAACATTATAATGTTATATTATATTGTTTATATTGCACTTTGTGACTCAACTGTTTGAAGTGTGCTATTATCCAAATACATTTGATGAACTGATTTAGCGTATTAAAGACATTACATTTACATTTACATTTTTGGCATTTAGCAGACGCCTTATTCCAAAAGCGACTTACAACAAATACATTTGACAAGCAAGTGAATCATCAATCCACCAGTCGTAGCAGGAAAAGTAATCTAGCTCAGGCCAGCGGCCTTTGGCAGTCGTCGTGCTAGAAGAAGAATATATACTGTATACATGTATATATATATATATTATATTGTTTTATATATAAATAAAACAATAAAGAAATCTGGTGATGATGTCGTTGACACAGAGCTCAGAGCTTGGTTCCCTGTTCCCTCTCAGCTTCTGACCTTTGACCTCTCCTCAGAGTCTCCTTGTCAAGGCGTGGCGGTGCGGGACTTCCACCGCGTGCAGCGAGGCCGCCTCCTCTGCCAGACGGCGCGGCCCTTCTCCTGGGTGGAGTGTACGGGAGGCTGCCCGGGGGGGGGAGGGGGAGGGGGAGGGGGAGGCGGAGGGGGAGGGGGGGGAGGGGGCTCCTGCTGCTCCCCTCTCAGGCTCAGACGGCGACACTACACCTTTGAGTGTCAGGACGGAACCTCCTTCACCCAGGATGTGGAGAAAGCTGTGGAGTGTGGCTGCAAAGAGTGTGTGTAACGCCACGTACACACACGCACGCACGCGCACACACACACACACACACACACACACACACACACACACACACACACAAAGTGCGCGTGCAGTGAGCAAGAAAGGAAAAAAAGATATATATGAGAAATGGACGTGTGTTCTTTGGGATATATAGGACAGTTCTTCCCTTTTGAGAACGGCCGACGCGAAACCAACCAACCAACCAACCTCATCCACATCTTCGTCATCATCATCATCATCCTCTTTATCAGCAGCAACGGCGGCAACAAACCTAAAGAAAGTTCAACAGCGATCTCATTTTTTGCCGATGTTACCCAGAAGTGGTTCAAAGACACTTCTGCTCCTCCTCCTCCTCCTCCTCCTCCTCCTCCTCCTCCTCCTCCTCTCTGGTTTCCATCTCCTTCGTAGCCAGAGCCAACACTCGCTGGAGGAGTGCCCTCTAGTGGACGGTCATGGTCCTACTGGTCTTTAGGGGTGGTGGTGGTGAGAGGGGCAACGTTGAGGGAGACTCTCCCTGAATTCCAAACCAGCCCCTGCCCTCTAGCCACTTGTAGATCTGACTGGACTGGACGGGTAGAAGCTTTAGAGAGACGCAGCAATAGAAGAAGCCACCATTCATTCCATTTGTGGAACGCCATGTAGTCAACTAGGGTGGGACCTAGTCCTCTGAGCTGGGGAGGCGTTAGCCAATTGAATCAACACATGGTCTTCTTCTTCTTCGATAGGTTAGACTAGAGTGTAAATATCCTGAAGCTCTAACCTGTTCAGTCGTCTTTGGTTGCACAAAATACTCCTATGTATCAAATATTTGGCTAAAATAGTCATCCTAAATGATTACTGAGGTACTGTAGAGTAAAAACAACATAAAAATGCAACTGATATGTTTCAGTCAGCTAACGCTACATTGATTTCGGTCAACAGTGAAAATGTGACACTAACTCAGTGCGTTCTGCATTGTAAACAGTGTTCCATTGGCTGACAGTATCGACTGAGAGGCAGCACCACCAAGTCTGGCTTAGCGGCAGGTCGTGAGCTTAGAATGATAAGGTTCTATCTCCGTTTAGGGTAGTTCAGAGATATTGAGCGTCAAAGTTTTTACATTCCATTATGTTTTGTGAGATGGAACCTTTGTATTTTATTAATTACTAACTCAAAAATGTTGACATTTTAAAAATAACACCACACAGGCATTAATAAACACCTAATGGATCAGATTATGTAAGAAACTCAATTTTGACCAAAAATGGAGATAGAACCTTATAATTCTAACGTCACAAGGTGTTGAAACAGGCTCCGCGTTGGGGACAACCTCTGAACCTGATAATAACTTAAGCCTGCTCACTTTGACCATCCTGAAGATGTAAAGCTTCATTAGACGTAGTATAGTATACCCTTCAGGTTGCAGTGAATCACCAACGTTGGATTTATGCCCGCTTTAAAACACAGACGATGAAGGTTGACTGCATGGTGCCACCCATATCCTCCCCAGTTGATTGAGGGGAGTGTGTCCTTGTGTTCTAACTCTATGGTATAAGCCACGGGTTATCAACGGAACGACTCCGCCCAAATCAAATCCTCTCACAAGCACATAGAGCGCCAGGGGCGAGGGGCTCCATTTGGGATTTAGAGACGTCAAAACGTCTGTGATATGAATGATTTGATGAGTAAACCCCACCTCCATCCTCTCTGACCCAATAACCACCGACTACTACCATGTCTGCAGTATTACATGATGGAGAAAAAAAAAAGAAGAAATCCACAAAGAAATTTAGCTTTTCTATTATCTTTATTTATATCGTTGTAAAACTAAAAATGTGCATAATATTTGGTTAACATTTTTTATTTTTTTTAGTTTGACTTTGACTTATTGTTTCATAACGCCATGTTGTGTGTTCTCTGAGGTAACCTAATGTAGCTTATGTTTATTATACATGCGGTAACTGCCTAACAGATTGTAATATATATTGTATTTCATTTTGACATAGTATTTTTATATGTTGAAATGGAAATGGGTGTTCTTTGAATCCTCTCTGGAGAGCCTGACATTGTATTGGGTCTGTAGATTCGTAGTAACATCTTTGTTTTTGTCTATCCTGCCTGAACGAAGCCAGTTTGTAAATGGCCCAAAAAAACTAAACAGATTTCCCAACCTTATTGTCATTCTACTACGGAAGTGTCATATGGAAATGTTGAATATGATATTACAGTACATGTTGTCTACCTGGTGAATTTTAATATTGCAATTTGCTTCAGATTTACGTGTAGTGCTTTTCTATTTATTTCAATAAAGATTTAGTTTTTTTTCTTCAACCTTGAGAAGGTCTTGACTGTTTTCTCTCTGGTGGCCGCGACCTTTAGCCTGGATGTGTCATGGCTGTCTCATGTCCTGGGAAGAGGTTGTGGTGTGTATGAGCAGGCCTGACAGGTCTTAGTCAATCACCCCCAGAAAGAGAAACAAGTGAAGAAAGAAAGAGATGACAGGAGCGGATGGAGGGAGTGGGGGGGAGACAAAGGAGGAGAGGAAAGCAGGAGCGGGTTGGATGGAGGGAGTGGGGGGGGGGGGGGGGGGGGAGACATAGGAGAGGAGAGTATCCACGCTCCCCCGTTGGGACCGGGGGATAAAACCAACCCAAACCCCAGAGTTCAGGGCGTTTAATGAAACAGTGATTTATGCGCCCTCGTAACCATAAACCATAATATATTCCCGCCGACTCTTTGACAACGTCCCCCTTCTGCACCTTGTGAAAGCTCTGAGCGCCTAACCCTCCCTCTCCCCCCCCCCCCTCCCCCTCCCCCTCCCCCCCTCCCCCTCCCCCTCCCCCCTTCTGCACCGGCATCTTTACCCCTTCCCCCTCTCCTCTCCTCTCTTTAAAGAAGGATAAAATCATACCACCACCACCACCACCACCCCACCCCCAATACCAATAAAGCCTCCACCATCAGAGTAAAGAGCCACACAAAGAGAGAGAAGACAAAAACCATTCGCTCAAAACAGATTATGAATACATCACAATTTACTCAAGGTTAAAGAACTGTGCAATGGATTGTAAGCATTTCATCATGGCCTCTTCTACATTCACAACAGTGAATATGTATATATATATATATATATATATATATATATATATATATATATAGGGCTGTAACTTGATTAAAACTATTCATCGATTGACAGCACTAATATATGTACATGTATATAAATATAAAACATATTCTCAGTAATGACACCCAGATGGATAGTCTAATCAAATCAAGGCTTTGTTGCCATGTTAATTATATATAATTCGGCATGTGTGTGTTTTTTTTTACATTAAATGTATTGGACGCACATTCATACAGAAAAGATCATTATGAGGAAATACTTGATTATGAGATTGAGATCATTGAGATTTGTCATAATTAAGCTTGTTAACCGGAAACACGCTTTCCACAAATACATAAATTCTTCGCATTAGCCCAATAGGCTGTCATATAAATATCTAATTGAAACAGTGAAAAACGATGCACCACACTAACTACGCACCACACTATGTCATCAAAAGACTCTAAACGCGTCTCTACTGTGGGTGTGATGTACAGTGCAACGCATCCTGCATTCTGCTCTGTGACCAGCAGGGGGCAGCGATTGGTGTAAACTAATAGAATAGATATAATGTACTCTCTCTTGTCAGCACGTGCACACCCTGTTGGGTGATAACCCTGTCAGCGTATTGGCCGGTGCTAATGCTAGGGGATTTCACAGTGTGTGAGTTTCCACTAACCCACAGTACTCCCGCTGGTTTCTGGACACACATCTTAACATCCTCGATAGTATCCCTGCTGTATCAAGCCATACTCTCTCCTCTCCGTCACCCCCGCCTCCCACCCTCATCTCCCTCTTCTTCTCATTTCGTCCTTACACACACTCTCTCTCTCTCTCTCTCTCTCTCTCTCTCTCTCTCTCTCTCTCTCTCTCTCTCTCTCTCTCTCTCTCTCTCTCTCTCACTCTCTCTCTCTCTCTCTCTAGTCCTATAGAGCAGATGTCCTTTTATTGATATGATCATGGTTAGTACTCTCCTGGTGCTCGTCAGGGTCCTGCACACAGCCTGCAGCCTGAGGCCCGCACACACGCCACACACACACACACACACACACACACACACACACACACACACACACACACAGGCCCTGCGGCTATTTATGTGATAAGCACCAGGAGAGAGGGAGTGAGAGAGAGGAGCGAGAGAGAGAGAAAGAGGGAGGGAGAGAGAGAGAGAGAGAGAGAGTCCGGTAGGGATAACGAAACACAGAATGGGAGAGAGAGAACAAGGGGTGAGGGAGTGAGAGGGAAGGAGAGAGGAAAAAGGAGACAGGAAGAGAGAAAGTGAGAAAGGAGGGTGGGGAAAGAGAGAGAGAGTGAAAGTGAGAGAAAGAGAGAGAGAGAGAGAGGGAGTGGGGGGGGGGTGGGAGAGAAGAGAGAGCGAAAGAGGAGTGTGGATAGAATGTTAATGCCAGTGGGCAAATGAGTAGTATAGTTTTTTGGATGTTTCTAAGTGATCTCTGCTTTTTTTACATTTATTTTTGGAAACTAAACAACTGTTTTCGGGTTCCTACTTCAAGGGTCAATCATGAATGAGCCTTATCAAGGGGTCTGTCGTAACACTGCCGGACCCTGACAGAAGAGACAGTCCTGACAGGGTGTGGTAGTGTGCTAGTCTCCATACATGCATATCTAGCTGGACAGAATTCATCACACCAGGCACCAGATATGTTATGGACCTTAAAGAAAGTGTTATATCTTTGCACTCGATCAAATTACAGGACCTCCTTTCATGACTTTTCCTAGATATGTGCGTTTCTACCACCCAGTATCCGTACATTTTCGAAATAACATCAGGATAAGCTGATATGTAGCTATTTAGCAGTTT
>NC_137675.1:7921150-7928711 GCF_963989245.1 Nansenia antarctica | reverse complement strand
TATCCAGCGCTGTACTGTATTCCTCCCAGTGTCAATGACTGATGTGACCAGATGATTTACCTTACTTAGTGAAATGTATTTGTTGTAACATCGCTTTGGTACAAAGGCGTCTGCTAAATGGCAAAAATGTAATCTTGTGAGTCTACTGTTTGACAAAATTGGTGTTTTCAGGTGTCAGATGCCGGATGGCTCTGATTGGATACAGTAGATGGATATGAGGAATGAAGGGATGGGTGGAGTAGATGGATAGAGGATAAAGGATGGAGTGGAGTAGATGGATTGAGGATAGAAGGGGATGGATGGAGTGATGGATACGAGGATGAAAAGGATGGATGGGAGTAGATGTACTATAGGATTGAAATGTATTTGTTGTATCGATTGGACAAGGCGTCTGCTAAATGGCAAAATGTACTGGAGTATACTGGTTAGAAATGAAGGATGGATGCAGTAGATGGATAGAGGGATGAAGGGATGGATAGGAGTAGATGGATAGAGGATGAAGGGATGGATGGAGTAGATGGATAGAGGATGAAAGGGATGTGATGGAGTAGATGGATAGAGGAATGAAGGGATGGATGGAGTAGATGGATAGAGGAATGAAGGGATGGATGGAGTAGATGGATAGAGGGATGAAAGGATGAGATGGGAGTAGATGGATAGAGGATGAAAGGGATGGATGGAGTAGATGGATAGAGAATGGAAGGGATGGATGGAGTAGATGGATAGAGAATGAAGGGATGGATGGAGTAGATGGATAGAGGATGAAGGGATGGATGGAGTAGATGGATAGAGGATGGAAGGGATGGATGGAGTAGATGGATAGAGGATGAAAGGGATGGATGGAGTAGATGGATAGAGGAATGATAGGGATGGATGGAGTAGATGGATAGAGGATGAAGGGATGGATGGAGTAGATGGATAGAGGATGGAAGGATGGATGGAGTAGTGGATAGAGGATGGAAGGATGGATGGAGTAGATGGATAGGAGGATGGAAGGATGGATGGAGTAGATGGATAGAGGATGAAGGGATGGATGGAGGTAGATGGTGATAGAGATAGAGATAAGCCGTCCTAAGTCTCGTTTCACCTTAACATGTCCGTCACCTGTTTTTTTCGAGCACTGACGTAGGAGCATTAATGTAGGTTTTTCTCGTCTGGTAAACAAGTAAATAGACGGCCAGTGTTGTGTGCTGTATTTTTCCATTCGGCTGATTTGATTTACAGTAAATACCTGATGATTACTCTGTTGTGCCTCTGGGGTTTATTGTTCCAGCACCATGCGCCCTTTGCTTTGGTACCAGTTAGTGACTCATTATATTGAATTCTTTCAAAGCTAGACACTGGAACCACTCAAACACACATAAAGGGACACAGTGGGGGGGGGTGTTTTAATAGAGGAAGAAACACTATTTCTAAACAACAAACAACATTATAATGTTATATTATATTGTTTATATTGCACTTTGTGACTCAACTGTTTGAAGTGTGCTATTATCCAAATACATTTGATGAACTGATTTAGCGTATTAAAGACATTACATTTACATTTACATTTTTGGCATTTTAGCAGACGCCTTATTCCAAAAGCGACTTACAACAAATACATTTGACAAGCAAGTGAATCATCAATCCACCAGTCGTAGCAGGAAAAGTAATCTAGCTCAGGCCAGCGGGCCTTTGGCAGTCGTCGTGCTAGAAGAAGAATATATACTGTATACATGTATATATATAATATTGTTTTACTGTATATATAATAAAACAATAAAGAAATCTGGTGATGATGTCGTTTGACACAGAGCTCAGAGCTTGGTTCCCCTGTTCCCTCTCAGCTTCTGACCTTTGACCTCTCCTCAGAGTCTCCTTGTCAAGGCTGTGGCGGTGCGGACTTCCACACGCGTGCAGCGAGGCCGCCTCCTCTGCCAGACGGCGGCGGCCCTTCTCCTGGGTGGAGTGTACGGGAGGCTGCCCGGGCCGGGGGGAGGGGGGAGGGGGGGGGTGGGGGGGGAGGGTGAGGGGGAGGCGGAGGGGGGAGAGGGCTCCTGCTGCTCCCCTCTCAGGCTCAGACGGCGACACTACACCTTTGAGTGTCAGGACGGAACCTCCTTCACCCAGGATGTGGAGAAAGCTGTGGAGTGTGGCTGCAAAGAGTGTGTGTAACGCCACCGTACACACACGCACGCACGCACACACACACACACACACACAAAGTGCGCGTGCAGTGAGCAAGAAAGGAAAAAAAGATATATATGAGAAATGGACGTGTGTTCTTTGTGATATATAGGACAGTTCTTCCCTTTGAGAACGGCCGACGCGAAACCAACCAACCAACCAACCTCATCCACATCTTCGTCATCATCATCATGCTCTTTATCAGCAGCAACGGACGGCAAACAAACCTAAAGAAAGTCAACAGCGATCTCATTTTTTTGCCGATGTTACCCAGAAGTGGTTCAAAGACACTTCTGCTGCTCCTCCTCCTCCTCCCTCCTCCTCCTCTCTGGTTTCCATCTCCTTCGTAGCCAGAGCCAACACTCGCTGGAGGAGTGCCCTCTAGTGGACGGTCATGGTCCTACTGGTCTTTAGGGGTGGTGGGTGGGTGGTGGTTGTGAGGAGGGGCAACGTTGAGGGAGACTCTCCCTGAATTCCAAACCAGCCCCTGCCCTCTAGCCACTTGTAGATCTGACTGGACTGGACGGGTTAGAAGCTTTAGAGAGACGCAGCAATAGAAGAAGCCACCATTCATCCATTTGTGGAACGCCATGTAGTCAACTAGGGTGGGACCTAGTCCTCTGAGCTGGGGAAGGCGTTAGTCAATTGAATCAACACATGGTCTTCTTCTTCTTCGATAGGTTAGACTAGAGTGTAAATATCCTGAAGCTCTAACCTGTTCAGTCGTCTTTGGTTGCACAAAATACTCCTATGTATCAAATATTTAGCTAAAATAGTAATCCTAAATGATTACTGAGGTACTGTAGAGTAAAAACAACATAAAAATGCAACTGATATGTTCAGTCAGCTAACGCTACATTGATTTCGGTCAACAGTGAAAATGTGACACTAACTCAGTGCGTTATGCATTGTAAACAGTGTTCCATTTGGCTGACAGTATCGACTGAGAGGCAGCCCCCACCAAGTCTGGCTTAGCGGCAGGTCGTGACCTTAGAATGAGTTCTCCGTTTAGGGTAGTTCAGAGATATTGAGCGTCAAAGTTTTTACATTCCATTATGTTTTGTGAGATGGAATCTTTGTATTTTATTAATTACTAACTCAAAAATGTCAACATTTTTAAAATAACACCACACAGGCATTAATAAACACCTAATGGATCAGATTATGTAAGAAACTCAATTTTGACCAAAAATGGAGATAGAACCTTATAATTCTAACGTCACGAGGTGTTGAAACAGGCTCGCGTTGGGGACAACCTCTGAACCTGATAATAACTTAAGCCTGCTCACTTTGACCATCCTGAAGATATAAAGCTTCATTAGACGTAGTATAGTATACCCTTCAGGTTGCAGTGAATCACCAACGTTGGATTTATGCCCGCTTTAAAACACAGAAGATGAAGGTTGACTGCATGGTGCCACCCATATCCTCCCCCAGTTGATTGAGGGGAGTGTGTCCTTGTGTTCTAACTCTATGGTATAAGCCACGGGTTATCAACGGAACGACTCCGCCCAAATCAAATCCTCTCACAAGCACATAGAGCGCCAGGGCGAGGGGCTCCATTTGGGATTTAGAGACGTCAAAACGTCTGTGATATGAATGATTTGATGAGTAAACCCCACCTCCATCCTCTCTGACCCAATCACCACCGACTACTACCATGTCTGCAGTATTACATGATGGAGAGAAAAAAAAAAGAAGAAATCCACAAAGAAATTTAGCTTTTCTATTATCTTTATTTATATCGTTGTAAAACTAAAAATGTGCATAATATTTGGTTAACATTTTTTTTAGTTTGACTTTGACTTATTGTTTCATAACGCCATGTTGTGTGTTCTCTGAGGTAACCTAATGTAGCTTTATGTTTATTATACATGCGGTAACTGCCTAACAGATTGTAATATATATTGTATTTCATTTTGACATAGTATTTTTATATGTTGAAATGGAAATGGGTGTTCTTTGAATCCTCTCTGGAGAGCCTGACATTGTATTGGGTCTGTAGATTCGTCAGTAACATCTTTGGTTTTTGTCTATCCTGCCTGAACGAAGCCAGTTTGTAAATGGCCCAAAAAAACTAAACAGATTTCCCAACCTTATTGTCATTCTACTACGGAAGTGTCATATGGAAATGTTGAATATGATATTACAGTACATGTTGTCTACCTGGTGAATTTTAATATTGCAATTTGCTTCAGATTTACGTGTAGTGCTTTTTCTATTTATTTCAATAAAGATTTAGTTTTTTTTTCTTCAACCTTGAGAAGGTCTTGACTGTTTTCTCTCTGGTGGCCGCGACCTTTAGCCTGGATGTGTCATGGCTGTCTCATGTCCTGGGAAGAGGTTGTGGTGTGTATGAGCAGGTCTGACAGGTCTTAGTCAATCACCCCCAGAAAGAGAAACAAGTGAAGAAAGAAAGAGATGACAGGAGCGGATGGAGGGAGTGGGGGGGAGACAAAGGAGGAGAGGAAAGCAGGAGCGGGTTGGATGGAGGGAGTGGGGGGGGGGGGGGGAGACATAGGAGAGGAGAGTATCCACGCTCCCCCGTTGGGACCGGGGAATAAAACCAACCCAAACCCCAGAGTTCAGGGCGTTTAATGAAACAGTGATTTATGCGCCCTCGTAACCATAAACCATAATATATTCCCGCCGACTCTTTGACAACGTCCCCCTTCTGCACCTTGTGAAAGCTCTGAGCGCCTAACCCTCCCTCCCTCCCCCCCCCCCTCACCCTCCCCCCCCCCCCCCCCCCCCTCACCCTCCCCCCCTTCTGCACCGGCATCTTTACCCCTTCCCCCTCTCCTCTCCTCTCTTTAAAGAAGGATAAAATCATACTACCACCACCACCACCACCCCACCCCCAATAAAGCCTCCACCATCAGAGTAAAGAGCCACACAAAGAGAGAGAAGACAAAAACCATTCGCTCAAAACAGATTATGAATACATCACAATTTACTCAAGGTTAAAGAACTGTGCAATGGATTGTAAGCATTTCATCATGGCCTCTTCTACATTCACAACAGTGAATATGTGTATATATAATATATATATATATATATATATATATATATATATATATATATATATATATATATATATAGGGCTGTAACTTGATTAAAACTATTAATCGATTGACAGCACTAATATATGTACATGTATATAAATATAAAACATATTCTCAGTAATGACACCCAGATGGATAGTCTAATCAAATCAAGGCTTTGTTGCCATGTTAATTATATAATACGGCATGTGTGTGTTTTTTTTTTTACATTAAATGTATTGGACGCACATTCATACAGAAAAGATCATTATGAGGAAATACTTGATTATGAGATTGAGTTCATTGAGATTTGTCATAATTAAGCTTGTTAACCGGAAACACGCTTTCCACAAATACATAAATTCTTCGCATTAGCCCAATAGGCTGTCATATAAATATCTAATTGAAACAGTGAAAAACGATGCACCACACTAACTACGCACCACACTATGTCATCAAAAGACTCTAAACGCGTCTCTAATGTGGGTGTGATGTACAGTGCAACGCATCCTGCATTCTGCTCTGTGACCAGCAGGGGGCAGCGATTGGTGTAAACTAATAGAATAGATATAATGTACTCTCTCTTGTCAGCACGTGCACACCCTGTTGGGTGATAACCCTGTCAGCGTATTGGCCGGTGCTAATGCTAGGGGATTTCACAGTGTGTGAGTTTCCACTAACCCACAGTACTCCCGCTGGTTTCTGGACACACATCTTAACATCCTCGATAGTATCCCTGCTGTATCAAGCCATACTCTCTCCTCTCCGTCACCCCGCCTCCCACCCTCATCTCCCTCTTCTTCTCAGTTCGTCCTTACACACTCTCTCTCTCTCTCTCTCTCTCTCTCTCTCTCTCTCTCTCTCTCTCTCTCTCTCTCTCTCTCTCTCTCTCTCTCTCTCTCTCTCTAGTCCTATAGAGCAGATGTCCTTTTATTGATATGATCATGGTTAGTACTCTCCTGGTGCTCGTCAGGGTCCTGCACACAGCCTGCAGCCTGAGGCCCGCACACGCCACACACACACACACACACACACACACACACACACACACACACACACACACACACACACACAAGGCCCTGCGGCTATTTATGTGATAAGCACCAGGAGAGAGGGAGAAAGGGAGCGAGAGAGAGAGAAAGGGAGGGAGAGAGAGAGAGAGAGAGAGAGAGAGAGAGAGAGAGAGAGAGAGAGAGAGAGAGAGAGAGAGAGAGTCCGGTAGGGATAACGAAACACAGAATGGGAGAGAGAGAACAGAAGAGAGGGATGAGGGGTGAGGGGTGAGAGGGAAGGAGAGAGGAAAAAGGAGACAGGGAGAGAGAAAGAGAAAGTGAGAAAGGAGGGTGGGGAAAGAGAGAGTAAGAGAGTGAAAGTGAGAGAAAGAGAGAGAGGGGGGGGGGGGAGAGAGAGCGAAAGAGGAGTGTGGATAGAATGTTAATGCCAGGGGCAAATGGAGTATAGTTTTTGGATGTTTCTAAGTGATATGATCTCTGCTTTTTTACATTTATTTTGGAAACTAAACAACTGTTTTCGGGTTCCTACTTCAAGGGTCAATCATGAATGAGCCTTATCAAGGGGTCTGTCGTAACACTGCCGGACCCTGACAGAAGAGACAGTCCTGACAGGGTGTGGTAGTGTGCTAGTCTCCATACATGCATATCTAGCTGGACAGAATTCATCACACCAGGCCCCAGATATGTTATTGGACCTTTAATACTAGAACAGCCATGAGTAAAAGAAAGTGTTATATCTTTGCACTCGATCAAATTACAGGACCCTCCTTTCATGACTTTTCCTAGATATGTGCGTTCTACCTCCCAGTATCCTTACATTTTCAAAATAACATCAGGATAAGCTAATATGTAGCTTATTTTTTTTGCCGTTTTTCTGTGGAGGAAGCAGGCTAATGTACAAGGCGGCCAACTAGTGGTCATTGTGTGTAAATAGCAGCTTGAGCATTGTAAAGAGGGCCGAGGCAGCTCCTTTAGTAAGTAAACCAGGCACGGCTGTTCTAGTGTTAACATACTACAGGGCTGATGATGAACCCAGACTAGATGATGTTCTGGCTTGACTGACTTATCTGTTCACACTGGCCTTCCCACCCCCGGTACAGCAACAATGCTACCTTCATTAGTTTCTTTTATAGATTTTTTGTGTCTTTTTATTATTACTACTCGATCTTTTCAGTTTGTAAAGCGTCTTTGAGTGTCTAGAAAAGCTCTATATAAGTCTAATGCATTATTATTATTATTATTATTATTATTATTATTATTGTTATTATTATTATTATTATTACCTCACAAACAAGCCCCCTGCCTTACATTGACTCTGGGACTTCCACTCCCACC
>NC_137675.1:7876150-7918650 GCF_963989245.1 Nansenia antarctica | reverse complement strand
GTTGGGTCTCTGGAGATCTTGGAGGCCTTCCTGAGGCAGCGTGTGTTGTACAGCTCTTCCAGAGAGGGGAGGGGGGCGCCGGTGATCTTCTGGGCCGATCTCACGACTCTCTGTAGCGCATTCCTCTCTGCGGCTGTGCAGCTGGAGAACCAGATGCAGATGCAGTAGGTGAGGATGCTCTCCACTACGCAGCGGTAGAAGGTCACCAGCATCTCCTGTCCGATGTGGTCTTTCCTGAGGACTCTCAGGAAGAAGAGCCGCTGTTGTGCCTTCTTGATGATGGCTGCTCTAATCGCGTTACCCACTTTTAAACACTCACTTTTAGATGATGTCTCGGATCACTGCACTTGCTTTTAAGATAACTTTCCCCTGCTGTAATGTATAGATATTTTTGATACTTGTGTATTGCACTCATGTTTTATATTGTATATATCGTGTTTTGTATCGTATATACTGTGTTGTGTTCTGTGTACAGACTTGCCTCTGTTCTGCCAATTGGCCAGATCGTCGTTGTAAATGAGAATTGGTTCTCAACTGACCTATCTGGTTAAATAAAGGTTAAATAAAAAAATAAAAAATAAATGATACAGTAAGTGCAATGCACATGTATGTAGGCCTACGGTAGGTTCAGACAAAAGCCTTATTCCCCATGTAGGAATGATGTGACCTGAAAAAAACAACAACAACATAAACCAGAGGAAGCAAATTACGATCTTTCTCCAACATACAAAAACATTCATATCCCCCAGGCACCAGCATATGCTCCGAAAATTGTGAGTCAACGTTACAATAGTTGTGCCCTTGGGTCTGGTTGTTAAGCTGCGCATTACTTGAGTAAATGATGTCCTGTATGGGGTACACAGCCAGGCTAGGGAAAGCGGCATGCTACAGCAGTTGCCTGTCAGGCACAATAACCACCATATACATAAAGGCCTGTGTAACACAAACACACGTTCTATGTTCTTCTATGCAAACAGCAAGGCGTCGTTTTCATATCGTTGCAATAAAATAAAATACAAGATAGGATTAAGTGTAAGGAGTGTAAGGATTAAGCTCATGAAAATAATGTGAATCTCCCAAGATGCCATCGCTTTTTGCGCGCACACACACACGCACACAGGCACACACACACACACACACACACAGGCACACAGGCACACACACACACACACACACACACACACACACACACACACACACACACCAAAAGAGAGAGTCCTTTTGGAGCCTAAGGCTCAGCATGAGGAATAAATATTTGATGAGGATGACCTATTTCCTATGCCCTGAAAAGTTATTTGTCTTTTCTCCCTCTCTAATGCTGAGGCTTCTTTCCTCAGGCCCTAGTACAGAGAGAGAGAGAGAGAGAGAGAGAGAGAGAGAGAGAGAGACAGAGAGAGAGAGAAAGTACAAGATACAGTACAGTAGAAAGAGGGAGAGGCAGTGGAGGAAGAGCGAAAAAGAAAAAAAGAAAAGGCTTGCTGATTTGGCAAGAGTTAGGTCATCATCCAACAGGAAACACTGGGTATTCCCCTGACAGACAGGCTAGAGAAATGTAGATGATAATTTAAAAAAAGAGGAGAAACAGGGAGAGAAAGAAGGTAGAGGATTAGAGAGCCGTTGGTCATGTTTTATACCAAAAATGTATACCAAAATGGTGTATTAATATACTTTGCACAGCATTTTTGCACTATTGATTCTACTGTAGTACTACTGGTTCTTCTATAGTACGACTACCATCACTTTATTATAATTACTTATTATTGTTGTTTTACTTTACTCTATAACGGTTAAAACACATGCAGTGTTACTTCAGCGGCGCGTGTGCATGCATGGCGGAACTTCTTTTCAGTGGCAGTGCCACTCATATTTTTCCTTTTATTGTGATAGAGATAGTAGAGATTTTGACAGGAAGGATGGGTGAGAGAGAGAGAGAAAAGGGTTGACATGCAGGACATGTCCACGGTCAGAATCGAACCGGGAACCCTGCAGTTACATGGTCGATGCTCAACCCGTTACACCACCTCTCAGGAAGTAGAGCCGCTGTTGTGCCTTCTTGATGATGGCTGCTGTGTTGGTCCTCCAGGACAGGTCCTCCTGTATGTGCACCCCCAGGAATCGGAGAGTTGAGACTCTCTCCACGCTCCCTCCATCGACTAGCAGGGGCTGGACCTCAGATCTTTTCCTCCTGAAGTCCACGATGATTTCCTGGGTCTTTAGCTGGTTTAGCAGCAGGTTGTTAACCTTGCACAGCTTGCCCAGCTGCTCCACCTCATCCCTGTACGCCGCCCCCCCCCCCCCCGAGATGCAGCCTACCACGGTGGTGTCGTCTGCAAACTTTATGATGGAGTTGCTGGGGTGGACGGGGGTGAAGTCGTAGGTGTAGAGGTTGTAGAGGATGGGGCTCAGCACGCAGCCCTGGGGGGACCCAGTGCTGAGTCTGAGGGCTGTGGAGGTGTGGGAGCCCACCCGCACTCTCTGGGGGCGGTCAGACAGGAAGTCCTTGATCCATGCGCAGATGGAGTGTGATAGTCCCAGGTCTAGTAGTTTGGTCACTAGCCTGTCTGGAAGGATAGTGTTGAAAGCAGAGCTGAAATCCACAAAGAGCAGTCTCGCGTAGCTGTTCCCCCTCTCCAGGTGGGATAGAGTGGAGTGGAGAGTCGTCGCGATGGCGTCCTCTGTGGACCTGTGGGCTCTGTAGGCGAACTGGTATGGATCCAGGTTGGGCGGGAGGCATGTGACTATGTGGGCCCGGACCAGTTTCTCGAAGCACTTCATGATGATTGGTGTGAGTGCCACCGGGCGGTAGTCGTTTAGGCAGCTCACCGTGCTTTTCTTCGGGACTGGGATGATTGTTGAGGTTTTCAGGCAGGGTGGGATGGTGGCCTGGGACAGGGACTGGTTGAAGATGTTGGTGAAAACCCCGGCCAGCTGGTCGGCGCAGTCCCTCAGCACCCGTCCCAGGACGCCGTCCGGCCCTGAGGCTTTTCTGGGGTCCACCGCCTTCAGCACGCGTCTCACTTCATGCTCTGTGAGGGTGAGGCTGCTGAGAGCTGGAGAGAGTGGTGTTTGTGTTGTGGTTACCTCCGTTCGCCCCTCGTCGAACCGGGCGTAGAAGGAGTTCAGCTCTTCCGCCAGCAGGGGGTCGCCCTCAGCTCGGCTCTGAAGTTTGTCATGTGCTGAACCCCCTGCCACACCCGCCTGGAGTCGTTGCTCAGGAAGCATTCCTCAATCTTCTCTCTGTGGTCTGCCTTGGCCTCCCGGATGCCACGGTTTAGGTTAGCCCTGGTGGTGTTGTACAGCAGTTTGTCCTTCGCTGAGAAGGCGTTGTTCCTCTCCTTGAGCAGTTGTCGGACCTTCTCAGTCATCCATGGCTTCGTGTTGGGGTAGACCCGGACACGTTTAATTCCCGCTGGGACCATACTGAAAAATGTATGCAATGTAAGTTGCTTTGGATAAAAAAAATAATGTTTAAAGCGTCAGTAAAATGGCATATATTATATAACCAGCTCAGTGTCTTTTGATTGGCTATTTAGGTCTGTTGAAAAATGTGGGCACAACCAGACTGTGGCCACGATCTGAACACAGACCACATGTTCATAATAAGTGCCACCACAGCCAACAAGGTAAAGAGTGATTGAAAGTGTGTAACAAAACAAAGAAGAATTTCTGAAGAAAGTGGGTGGGATTTGTTTCCACCTGTTTGAAGTGTTTGTTGACTTCCTGGTTAACCTATGGTGAGCTAGTGTTCATGTTGACTTCCTGGTTAACCAATGGTGACCTAGGCCCAATCCCATTCCCCTTTTTTACCTCAATCCCTCATTTTGGAGTGCCACTAGCTTTTCCGCTTAGTGGGGTAGTGGTTGAAATCTTCCCCATATGACATGGGATAATAACCCTTCAAGACCCTGATACGTCATCAGTAGTATCATAGAAAAGCTACACGTGAATGCACAAAACAGAGGGGTAGGGCTAAAATGGAGGGCAAAGGGGTGAATTGGGATTGGACCCTAGTGTTCATCGGTCCATGTTAACTGGGTTGTGAGCCAGGTTGCAAAGGACAGGAACGTTCCCGGTGCATTTCAAAACTTTCCTGGAAACTGATATATTATACTACAACACCAATACATCTCCCTAGCAGAGATACTGCCATGAGATGTATCACTTCATATTCATCACTTTATACTTCCAATAATGAAAACTTTAAATAGCTTGTCAACAACATTACTATTTCAACACAAAGCCTACAAGGAAGCTCTCTCCCAGACCAAGACACAACACTACTCGTGTCTCATTGGCTCCCAGCAAAATAACCCCTGAACACTGTTCTCCACTATCAACCGCCTACTCCGCCCCCCATCCCTCTGGTGCCCCCAATCTCTGCTCCAAGTTCCTGGACTTCTTCCAGGCGAAAGTGGCATCCACCAGCAGCTCCTGGCAGCAGCTCTTCCCCCTCCACCTGCACCTCAGCCACATGGTAATGAACAGCCCTCAAGTCCCACCTGTTTGTAACACCTTCGGCCTTTAGTTAAGTTGTTGTTTTTGTTTGTCTGACTTGTTTGTCTTTTTGGTTATTTTCTTGTATTTCTGTGAAGAGACCTTGTGTCCCCTGAAAGGCACTATATAAATGTAAGTTATTATTATTATTATTATTATTATAAAGCTGTAAATAATGTTAACACTAGAACAGCTGTGCCTTTTTACCTACTAAAAGAGCCCTGTTGTGTTTCAATGCTAAGCTGCTATTTACACACAATGACCACCAGTTGGCCGCTTGTGAATTAGTCTGCTTTCTACACAGAAAAATGCCAAAATAGCTTCATACTAGCTTATTCTGATGTGATTTTGAAAATGTAAGGATACTGGGTGGTAGAACGCACATATCTAGGAAAAGTCATGAAAGGAGGGTCCTGAAATTTGATCGAGTGCAAAGATATAACATTTTTATTTACTCACAGGCTGTTCTAGTATTAAACACTTATCTGTTGTTGTTGTTGGCTGCAATACCATGGTTTGGAAAATATTCAGAAACTTATAGGAACTTTTTCAAAAAATGCACGCACGCAGAAAATACACATACAATCAGATCATTATTTTCACAACAAAATTTATTAGAAGAATAGTGGTTTTGAAAAGAGGGTTCTAGCATCCAGTGAATACTACCTTACACAACATTACAGCTGAAATGTGTTGCGAAAATTGTGTTTTTTTCTTCTCCTAATTGAATATAACATAACCAGTAAAATATTTTACACATGCACAAAGACCGATCTAATCAGCGTTGCCCGACGTTCAATGCAAAATAAAAAAGAAACAGACCACAGAAAATCAAATCCTTTTGTTTCTTAAAAAAAAAGAAAGAAAAGAAAAACAGAAAATCACAGACAGGAGACAGCTTATTATTCATAAGCCCACTTGTAAAAGTTTCCCATTTGATTTTGCATTCAAAACGGGAGAAAAAAAACAAATAGTGCAATCAATCAAACCAAACAGAATTATTGTGATCCTCTTAAGTGCTCAATTACACGGACATCGATCAAACAAGCCTAGAATATAAGTTCACACGGTACAAAAAAAAGAGAACAAAACAAATTTAAATGTACACAAATAAAAACTACAGTATGAGAAAAATATTTAAAATTATACCATTTTCTGTCAAACTGTAAACAGTAGATATTGGAAAAATGAGACCCGTTCGGGTTTTGGAGAAGCTAGTCGTCTGAGGTACAGCAGGACTACAGAGAAGCAGCTTGGAGGCAGGCTGTCACTTCTAGGTCCTAGAATCTCTAGAGCAGCCCAAACAGCCCCTGTAGCTCCATGTGGACAGTATGAATGAGGTATATTTCGACAAACCCAGAAGTCTTGGAAAAAGAGGAGAAACCAGACCTGGACCGTGGTCCATCCGGCAGCTAAGAGAGTTAACCAACTAAGACTCAGCCAGGAGAAGTCCCACGTCAGTACGTATTCCACTCAGAAAGAATAACCCTTAAATAACCCTCTGATCAGACCTGCTGTATCTACCCAAAGTTCAACAAGCCATGCATTTGAAAACAGTTCCCGCAAAAAATCAAACGTTGCATTACCACCGTTGCGCAGGCACCGCAAACCAGAACCAACACACCAAACGCTAGGAATGTAAGAAAGAATCACAAAGTTCAGAAAGAAAAAAAGAATTTAAGAACTAACTGACTTAAGAAATAAACATTTCTCAGTAAAGTTGTCAATTTCATTGTTGTACTAGGTACAAGTATGCAGCGAGGACGTAATGCAGAATTCCAGAATACAAAAAAAACATTAGCTCAAGTCACAAATACAAAACCAAACCAAGTAAACATCTGAGATCTTCTCCAATGTAAAACAGGGTGGTCCGGGGGTCTGGGCCAGAGAGAGAGGTCACGAGAAAGCGTGTGACAGCCGCCCCCCCCCCCATCAACTGTTTACAGTGATAACCACTGTAACCACGGTAACAACTGTTTACAGTGATAACCAACCCGTCAACCAAACGGCAGTGCTTTACAAGCAGACAAGCACAACAAGCCGCGAACAAACCAAACAACAACTGATTCAGAAGTTCACAATTCTTTAAAAAAGTTATCAAGACATAAACAGAACTGCAGAAAAAAGAAAAAAAAACTCAATGACTTCTAGATTTTTCTTATTTTAGGTCTGATAAATCCTGTGATGTGAAGTCATTGGGATTGCTCTATGCACATGTGACTGGGTTGGGGACCTGGGTCTCCTGCGCACTGCAAGACTGTGTTAACATGTGGAGCTAAAGCCTCGGCGTTAAGCTGAGGACCTAGAGTACGGAAGGTTACTCATCACACAAGTTCCAAACCACCTCTCCCACACACACACACACACACACGCACACACACACACACACGCACACACATGCACGCACACACACGCACACACACAATCCGTGGCTGACGGACGTCTGACAGACAGGTGCCACTAGAAGCCAGGGTGGTTGTGTTCAGGTGTTGAGTGGGAATGCGACGACTGTAAGAAAAATAATCGAAGGTCAGATTTCTTCGCATGGCAGCTGCCAAAATGAATCATGCAGCTCTCTGCCACCAGACCGACTGTAAATAACCTCATCCTATCAATGAAAGCCATAACAATTTGTGACAGGAGAGAAAAATAAATAAATAAATGAAATCACGATTGCACTTGGGAGTTTAAATACCTTTGCGTCAGCCCCTATGCACTTGTACATGATACTGTAGGTTGTAGTAGGCGTTATAACCTATTAGCCACTATGAGCAGCATTTTCAGTGTTCCTCCAGAACAGAATAAGCCATAGCCTATGTCTGAGGCCCGGCCGAACAGAGACGTGTGCGTTGACTAAGCTCTCAGGACTCTCTCCGCCAGGACTAGAGTGCTAGATTGACATTCATTAGGTATCTTCACGTAGATTCGAAAACAGGAAAATCAAATAACAAAAAAAGTTCCAACGACGACAAAGGGGGTGAAGAAAAAAGATCTAAACAGTCGTTTTTCTTTTATATATCGAATAATACATAATGATAATAGTGGTGGAGGCCTCCACATAATAGTGGGCTAATGATAAAAACATATTAACAATAGATCACTGCCTGCCTGTCAGAATGTAGAGAAAGTCCCTGAATAGAGAACAGTGTTGTCTTTAAGTCCCTGAGGGCTTCTGGGAAACGTCTTTGTCAGACGGAGAGAGAGAAGGGCCATGCCATTGTTTTTACAGACCCAGAGGGGGCGTTCAGAGACACAATGGTCTGACCTTGTACATGTTCTAAGTGTTCAGCATCGCTAGTTGGTAGCGTTAGCGAGCGCAGTCGTGACTATGGTGCGGTTTGGGAACCGGGTTGCGAGCTACAGAGGAAAACAAAAGGAAAAAGCAATTGAACACTATTTTTATACGCAGCCGCGCGCACACACACACACACACACACACACACACACACACACACACACGTACACACTTACACACTTACACATTTACACACTTACACACTTATGCAAGGAAAGATGATTGAAAAAGAGCTTTAGAAAAACACTAGAAGAGCGGTTGCAACGACGAACACACACCTTGTGTGCACCTCCACAGAAAAAAGGTTTTTAGGGCAATATCTCATATTCAAAACATTAGCATCTGTCCATTTGGACGACGTCCTGTCAAACAACCAGCCTTTCAAGCCAAAGTCTGATACAAGGTATGTACACCAGCATGCAAAATATATTGAAAGGATCGACCAATCAGAGACCTCCCATCACTCCCCATGGACATTGAAGGAGAGGGTTTATCGATTTACACAACTGACTGATGTCCAAGTATTCTCTTTCTCCGCCATTGAATCTGTTCAAATCTGACATGAAAAAACACTTGGAGGTTTTTTCTCTGGAGTTCCATGTAAAATAGCCCACCTTGCCTGATAAAAGACAGGCATGGCATTGTGGGTAATGAGACCCTATATACTGTACATCCAACCCGACATCCTGTGGATCGTCTTCTTCATAAATATACTGTCTTTACAGTATCGTTTCTTTAAAAAAAAACACCCACCCTTTCTTAGGGTTTAAAAGACTACACACTACACTACACTACACTACACTTACTTCCACTAGTTCTTCTTCAGTTAAAAACTCAAGGTCACCCGTGCCCTATGCTACATCATGGGGAAAAATAGAGTTACGAAAAGATAGCAAAGTAATGGGCATGGGCATACAGGTGAGAGTGATATCTATCATACTGCACTGGACTGTGGCTTCCCTGAATCAAATGAGGAAAAGGCGCATTCCCTTTCCATAAGACAAGAATATGACTTTAGAGATCTGTATATACATATTCAATTGTTTATGTGTGTGTGTGAGCGTGTGCGTGTGCATCACCCACACGTATATCTATGTGGGCATATATATAGCATTTGTTATTCTTAAATACGTATGTAAAATTAGAGGTTAGTTAGTGTTTGCATTTTTACATTCAGTTTGATGATTATAATGTAGATGATGAATAAAGGTGGTATCCAAAGAAAATACTGGTGATTCTATGACTTCAAGTGATCATCGCATTGTCAGTCAGCCTTTGAGATAACCTGCTTTAAGAACAAAAGAGAGAGAAGCGAATCTTGAAGAGTAAGAAGAAAAGAAAAAAAAACTAAAAAGCTATGAGACCTCCACTATGCGCTACATGCCGTGCAAGGGTAAAAAGACTTAAAGAAAAAGGTAAAAAAAGAAAAAGGCTCCTGCATGTTCAGAGCAACCCTCGAGGGTTGATGGACGGGATCTAACAACATGTGGAGGTTGTCAAGGTTTTCATGGATTTCTTTTCTGAGGTATTCTGCGTTGTAAGGTTTTTAAGAATTGTATTTAAGTTGTTGCACACAGACAAACACCAAACCAAGATGAACAAAAAACCCAACTCTAACAGCCCTGTAGATCAGCCCTGTAGATCTCCAAAGGACCAATGGAGTGAAGTATTTTAAGTGAGCTTCACCTCTTAAGTGAGCAGCCCCTGGTGGTCTTTTTTCTATTTTTACAATCCTTGCTGTTTATAAAGCACTGAAAAATAGGTATTTGGCTGAAACGTATGGAATTATTTAATGAAAGGCTGTTAAGACTAGTCATCTTATTAAGTCAAGCGGTCTGGCTTTCAAGAACGGATATCATCTTTGGCCAGAGATAGAGGTTGTTGGGTTTTGCAATAGACGGATGGGTGGATCTCAAACCAAGGTTTTGAATCTGTATTAAAATGTCGTAGATTGATCTATATAATAGTTTTTTTCCAGTACAAAACCCTCTATATATGCTTAGGAGGATCATGTCACGTGTCACGTGTCATTTCTCCTCGCCAAAGTTGATAGAAGTCTGAACTTCCAATCAACTACATCTATTTCTAACCTGTTTATCGGTCATGCCAATGAGCCAATGTTACTCTTCAGCCGACCTATAAATACCCTCGCCGATGTAACTTGGCGATCGGAAAGCAAAACAGAATACAAAAGGCATGTGGTTGTCAAAGAAACCGAAGTTCGAACATAAGGACGGTAAAAAAAAAAGCTATACATACAGCAAGCATTATCAATTTCAACTGGACCCCACAAATGCTCTTTTTTTCATATTAAAAACTACTCCCCACCCAATTTACTTGCACCACCCCAACACATTAAAACAAGAGATCAGAGACATCATACAACATTAACAGCCAAACCTTTAAAATATTGAGTCTTTTTTTGAGAGTTCATAAAATTTTCAACAGGACCTTGAAATATTAACAGCCTGCCGAACGTGTTTTTTTTTTCCAGAGGCGGCTCTTATATTGCAGAAGATGATGACCACACACTGCAGATACCAAACCCTGGCCTGAAAATCTACAAATCGGCAACATAACAGTTCCTCAAGAGTCAAGGGAGACAAGACTGGCCTGACTAACCGCCGTCTTTGTTAACAGAGAGAGAGAGAGAGAGAGAGAGAGAAAAGAGACCCTAAGTCAAAAGTTCTCCATCTGCCATCAAACTTCAACTCAGAGGTCTGCTGTCAACAGAAGCGGTTCAGAGAGAGCCTCCAGGTCCTCAGAAAGGGATGTCAGCCGTGACAAGAGGTGAGGCTTCTGATATACACGTCACGGGAACCAAAAATGACCATTAAGAGGCGGCTGTCACCACGATGTGTTCACGACACACTGCTTACGGAACTGTCAAGAGGGGTGGGGGGGGGGGGGGGGTGGTAGGGGAGCCAACACAGATTAGCGCATACGCAGGGAGCAAAGGGGGGGAGTGTGCCTGTCGAACCAACCCACCAAAGGGGCAGCCTCGCCAATTTCACAGGAGGTGCGGATTGAACTTCAAAACCTCCCAATGAAAACGCCAGACTACGCCGACCAACAAACAACCATCAGAGAAATACACCTCAGATAACTCGCCTCTGGTGGCAGGCCTGTCCAATGACATCACGCTTGAAGAGCTACAAGCGCAGGCAGACCCACCCCCTCCCCCCTCCTCCACTCTCCTCTTCTCCCCCGACCCCACCTCACTGTGGTTGGAGACCAGTGGGCGGTTCAAAACTGCCCGGGTCCATGTTGCCGTCACTCACCAACCAACACAAATGCCTCATTCTCCCGTCAATCTTAGAAGTCAATCTAACTCCTACGCCGACGCTCTCCTATATATATATATATATATATATATATATATATATATATATATATATATGCCCTCCTCCCAGACAGACCTCCAGGCAGGTTGAGGTAGCAGAAACAAGAGAAAAATCATCTCAAGAGTCAAGCAGACAGAGAAGCTAGAACAGTCACCAAAAGCAGCAGCACACAGATCACATCCACGCCATTCAAAGGAGTGTGAGGGAGACCGAGGAAAACAGAAAAGAAAAAGACCTTCACACCATAAACACGTTATTGTGAAGTAACGCTGCGATAGAAAGACCAGGGAGGAGGAGGAGGAGGAGGAGGCGGAGGAGACGGTGAAAGACATTCCATGAAAGCTTAAAGACCTTGTTAGGCAATGGTGCTCAATTTTTTGTTTTGTTTGATGAAACCATTGAGCCTTTTTTTGCGAGGACTTCTTTTGAATTTGGATACATTGGAGGGGGGAAATCAAGCGTCAAAACAGCAAAGGTTGTTAAAAAAAGCATGTTTCATAAACATACCGTCTCACATTGGAATGGCAGTTTCACAGCCAGTGCATGTTGAATGTCCATGCTCCCTGGTGTTAGAGAGGGGATAGAAATTCCGCACAACATGATAAATGCTTTGTGATTACAGCGAGAGAAACATCCCCCTTTCCTTTACAAAAAGGGCTCTTGAAAGGAGAGACACACCTCCACCTGCGAATGATGCTGCAGGATTGTCATGGCAACACGCAAGGGCACCCCATTCAAAGCCAATAGCACAAGTGTTCTTCCAAAGAACACTGAGAATTTGTCTAGGTTTTTCTTTCTTTTTTTCTTTCTCTGACCTTCTCTATTCAACCGTTTAGGTTTTTGCATGTTATTTTTTTTTTCTTCTTCATCCCTCATCTTAAAAACTCCCATTCCCCTTCTTCGGTTGAAGGCGATGATGCATTTTTGATTTGAGTACACACTCTCTGATTATTTTATTTTTTCAAGAAGTGGTGACAGTATTTCAGTTAAATCCTTCTGTTCAAGCACAGTGCGGGGGTGGGGACTCTGACCTTCAGCAGCACTCTTCTCTGCCTCACACTTCATCTATTCTTCCTCCCCCCACCCCCCCACCCCCCACACACACCTAGACATATCTTACCTACCCCTTTGTCTGCTCCGTCTGTCTCCAGCACAAAACACTTTCAGCACTGTGTCCCTCTGCTGCAGTGGCAATGATAGAGTATGGGGGGGGGGGTTAGGTGGGTGGAGGTGAACACAATCTGAGGGACCGGTAGCTTCCTCACTTGCCTCTTTACAAGGAAACAACAGGGGGTGCAAATAGCCCTTGTGTTGCTACTCAATATATTCTGTTTAGGTTATCAAATGTTACAATAGTTCTGCTAAAAAGGGTGATGGCGTTCTTACTTTAATGACAGTATGTCATTTTTTTTTCTCTAAGATTCAATTAGGCTGGTTGGATTGCATTTGATTAAAAACCATCCTAATGATTATGATTGGAGACTGCAATAGGCACTCCACAGATTCAGTGACAATAAAAGTTATTTTCAACATGTTTGAACATGTTCTAGCGCGTGCTAAAATGATGTTAAATTACTTTCAAATTTACAATTAACACTTATTATAAAAAAAAGTCACATCTATTCTATAATAATATCAATGCCTAAGCCAAGATTTTTCAAATGCTTGATTGAGTTTGAAGATTGTGCCATGTGGTTCCTCCGACACTTCTAGGAGGGGGGTATATTTCTACAGGACCTTTTCCATTTCCATTTCCTTATAAGTAAGGACCCTCAATCGCCCCCTGACTGTCAATACCACTCCACTCATGCTAAAGTCAACCAGGGAAATCGTTTTTTTTTTTTTTTCAGACTATCCAAAATGACTGCTTTAGAACACTTGCTCCTCTCCCATCCTCCCATCGCGGTAACATAACATTATGACACACGAGGCTCGTAAAACCATAAACTGTAATAGAGGAGTTTTATGGGTTTCAGATTGAAGAGGGAGGACATGGCAGGTCTTTAGCTGGACAGATCATGTGATGGTTAATGCTTGCCAGAGCTGGGGAGGTTGGCAGTATAGATCTGAATGATTTGAATGATATGGACAACTGTGGTATTTCATCTGGAGAAAGTGTTGATTTTGGGGGTAGCTGGGAAGTGTGTGAGAAAGGGAGCGGGGGTGTGGGGCGGGGAGGGGTGGGGGGGATGGGGGGATTGGGGGGTTTATGATTGCCGCAGCTCAACATCATTCCAGAGGGGTGTGTCTCTCCTTGCAAAAAAATATTTGACTTTTACAACGCTGAAACCAAAGTTGATGTCGAAAAAGGAGATGTTTTACAAATCTTTTTCTGTCTTGAAATTTGTCATAAAAACAACAAAAAACACACAGACACACAGGGGTTGACAACACATGACCCCCATCACTGCACAACTTTTAAACAAGAAAACAAAGCAAAAAAGAGCCAGAGTAAAAACAGGTCTCTTACGGTGTGTGTGTGTGTGTGTGTGTGTGTGTGTGTGTGTGTGTGTCGGGGGGGGGGGGGGGGGGCTGGTAAACGGGACTAGAAGAGGACAAAGAGAATGAGGCCGTTCTCACAGAACAGGAGGCAGTGTTTAAGTGTTTATCACAATCCAAGTTTACATGTCTGTATATCTTCCCTTGGTCTCTAGAGGGTCACACCCACCTTCTTCTATAAGGGAGATTGGTAGACCTAGAGGTTTATAATTGTACATATAACTCACCCACACAATGTGTGGATACCTGATGATGAGTGACTATATGTATGTGTGTGTGTGTGTGTGTGTGTGTGTGTGTGTGCGTGCGTGTTTTAATATAGGAGTATGTACGTGTATGTGTGTGTGTGTGTGTGTGTGTGTGTGTGTGTGCTATGCTCTTCCAAGGCTGTATGTGCTAGAGTGAATACAGTAGTATGTTGCATTCAGAAAGACCTGGGTTTCGGTTTAGTAGCTATAAGAATTTGTTTCTTTTCCTTCAAAAAAAGAAAGAAGAAAAAAAAAAAACTGAATATAATAATAACAACAATGATGATGATGAAAATAACAACGGTAATTAAAAATAAAAAAAACCTGCTTCCATCAGTCACATCTATTACATCTGGAAACACAAGCTCTACTAAAAGTCCTGATTTTGTGTTACTAGTATCATATCAGCTGCTTTGAAGTGGTCGGACCTGAGGTAAAAACTGACAACCAGATACGCAGCGTGGAGGAAAACACTTCATATCGAGGAGCATGGCAATCATTATAGAAGCTTCTTTTTTTTTCGTCCTTTCCTTGAAAAGTGATCACGCACCACCCAAGACAAAAATGGCACATCACGTGGTTTCTAGAAATTGAGGTTAGATGCTGTTCAGTGTTTTTTTTTCTTTTTCGTGTTTTTACAATCTAACACATCAGAAAAAAAAAGAAAAGAAAAATCAATTGGTTTTTTACCTGAAGACATAAAAACAGTAAAATAAATATATATTCATACAGTATATAGCTATTTTTCATTTTGATATAAAGGTACATGTTTTTTTGGAATGCAGTTTAAAAGAAGTTTGTAGCCTGTACAGACAAGCAGGTTAGGTTAACATGTTCCACCTGTCCCCCGTTCGCCCCTCTAGGTCTCTGTGTCTCGTCTCTATCTGTCTGAGTGAGAAGAGTTGGATTACAGTAAAAAAAACAAACAAAGAGACATCCAATGCCTTATCGTTTCTCAAATATGGGTGTGATCCACCTAATTCCTGCTATAATCCACCTGGGAGAAACTAAAGACTGAATACCAAACTGTTAGAATTTCAAGAAGAAAGAGGATGATATAGATTGGCACAAACCCCCTCCCAAAAAAAACGATTTAACCCACGCAAATATTCTTTTTCTTTAAGGTTGGTTGTTGTGTGAAAAATACCTGGAAGAGTAGGGTGCAAATATTGGTCAGTCAGGCAAATGAAACATCTCCCTCCTAGCTCCCCTTGAAAGAGGAAGGCAAACAAAAACCCAAGAGACAAAAAGAAAAAGAAAAAGGAGGAATCTACTTTTCCCAGAGTATCGACTATCCCTTTTCCAGGCTTCACTGAAAGGGATACAAGTACGAGGCACGGAAAAGAGTATTTTTTCCGAGATTGAGGTATAGCACTTGGACACAGAGAGCCAAGTCGATATATAATATAATGTCTACACATGTCACCTAGTACAGGTAGTTAAGTCTGCGTCATTCTCCGACTGACAAATATTGCTGCCCCCTCCGTTGGCTCTATCCTGAGTGGTTACAGTACTGAAGGCTACGGGTGACCGCGTCAGAAAAACGGATTCAAATGCAAGCAGCAGAAGGTGAAAGAAAAGAAAAAACAGTCTGTTCAAAAATTGACAGTGCCATCTTTTTTTGCAGATCTCTTTTTTTTGTGAGGTTGAGCAATTCATGCCAGTTCATTACATTCATTTGTGTTTGTAAATATATATATATATATATATACGTATATATATATTTATATATATATTTAAAAGTTGTGAGACTTAGTTGTGTTAAGGAGGAGGACTTATTTGGACAGGGGGATCCGTTAACCACATGGCCAAACGAAACAATCAAAGAACCCCAAAAAGAAGAACAAGAAAATAAATAAACACCAAATGGCATGCACCTCAGTAGCCTTGATCAGCTGATGTAGGGAAGACAAAAATGTCGTTATTTACTTAAATGTGTCATTTATATTTCATATGGAATTGTAGATTAATAACACATATCAGACATGTGTACTGTTTGTTTGTGGTTCTTGAGCAATTTTTCGTAAATGATTTAAGACTTTTCGTATATTATGCAAGAGGTGATCGCTTGGCCCTTCAGGAGGACCCGTCTCAGGAGGACCCGTCTCAGGGGAGCGTTATCTAAGTGCTGCTGGAGGAGTTCTGCTGTGCACTACAGTGCAAAACATCATAGTAAGTGCCAATTGTACAAGTTAAACTCATTTTCTTTGATCAGCATAATCTTATGCTTGCATGTATGACATGAACAAAGCTATAAGGAGGACATGACCATACTTCATAGTTTGTCTCAATTCACAATTCTACATTATACTAGAAGTAGTGGCATTTCTTTGTAAAAAAAAAAAGAAAAGAAAAAAAGAAGTAGCAGCATTTCACAGCTAGCTAATTCAGTTGTTCAGCCTTATAAGTTAAAAGGCTACACATGAAGTGCTTTACTAATAACATTGAGCAACAATCTAGTTGTTACTATTAAATCAGTGCACTGAACTTCGGTCAGACATCTTCTGTTGACCCAATGGACGGGACCAGAAACCAATTAGACACTTCTAATGCTCTGCATTGTCAAAGTGTTGGGCGCATTTCATGCATGACCCCTTGACCCCTGAACCTTGTGCTGCTACCGGGGTCATTAAGAGGCCATTCCATTGACTGAACATAACTGCCAATCAAGCCAAGGAGGGGTCAAGGCTTCTACTACTGGGATGACCACCATTACTGGGGGCAAGGAAGATTGTTAATTGTTTTAAAGTTCAAATAGAAGAATAATATGCCAATTATTCACTAATTTAGAATATATATATGGGCATACTTTACACCCAGTATGAGACTCGTATCGTATACTTTGCTCAAGAAAGCATAAGAATTCATAGCATAAGAATTGCCCTTCCCAAACCAGCTGAACCAAAGTGGTGCATGCCATTCAGTAGAAAAAAAAGTAAGAAAATCAAATAAATAAAATGTACAGTACATTTCAAGGAGTGAAGTTTCATTTCATCAGTGTTGAAATAATGGAGATGTTTGATGCACAATTTCATTAAGAACCTCCCAGACCGGGTGAGCACCAGGCAGTGTGGGAGCGAAGAGCAACATCTACCACAGAGCAACAGCGGGCCAAAAAAATAAAAACACTTTTTTTTCTCTCTCTCCTGTTTTCCTTCCAGAAAGCAAGAGCATCTTTTATTTCGTTTTTTCGTTTTTTTTTTTTATGTTTTTTTTTACTTTAACTTTTAGTTTTACTTTTACTCAGCAGGATTTCTTTCTCCCTGACAAAATGTGACGACAGTTCTCCCCCGTTTCTGCAAGGAGTGAGGGGGGACAAAAACAACAACTACACTACACTACACAAAACTCAACAAATTCAAGCTGTCAACCAGTGTACGCCAAGGAGGTAATTGAGAGGAAAAATAATCTGTTTGGGTCCAAGATGCAGCTCTCTGAAAGTGTTCAGACACTAAAGCTTTTTTCTCTCTCCTTTGCTTTCTGGTCATCCCCTACTCCCCCTCTTCCTCCCACAACCCATTGTTACTGTTAAAAAGAGATACACTGCATGCACAACCTCAAACATCTTTCTCTTTCTCTCTCATTTTTTAAAAAGTGCTATTTTCAGAAGTTTATCGCCAAACTTCTCCCCCCCCCCCCCACCCACTTCAGTGTTTTTTTTGTTTTCTTCTTCATTGATTCACCACAGGTTATTGGCTATTAAACCCCACCTAGTCCCACCCCCTCAGAAGTAGCTGAGTGAGACGTCTGTCCTGCCCTTCAACTATAGGTCCCGCAGGAGACGTCCGTGCTCCAAAGCGCATCATCAGAGAAACCTGTCTCAGTTACCCTGAGTTCAGAATGAGGAAAAAAATCATCCAGAAATGCGGATTGGCTTTAAGTCAGTGTCACAATAATAATTTATATTATATTAAATCACTTACCCCTATTTATCTACCCCTCCCACTGCAAAATACCCCACCCCCCCACCCCACCCCAGTATAAATGCACATTGGCATAATAAACTGCCCTTGAAAGTTCAAAACAACGAGGGAGAGGAACGGTTTTTAAAACGTATTGACTAAGGTTGCTCGTGCTTAGTTCAATCTAGGAAATAAAAAGGTTCTGAAATGTTTAGTTGTTAGCCGAGGCTCGTCAAAAAGCCTTCGTCATCCAGAACAGGGTCATTGACTATAGCAGCAGGTTCTCACACCATGGTCCCAGAGGGCCCGACAGTGACACTGGTTTACACCCCCGTCTCATCTCTCCATTCAGTCAGGAGTCAGAGGACCCTGCCTACTAATTGGTTGAATGCATAAACTGTACATGAGGACATCGGTTGGGATGAAATCCAGAGGCGGCTCTGGCTCTTCAGGACCGGGAATGGGTGACACACTGTTGGAGATTCACGAGATAGCAGTTGTCCTTTTTACCACAGATCTAGGATCAGATTCCCCCCCTACAGAGTACTCAACCATGAGGGGGGATGAAGTTATACAGCATCTGATCATGGGTCAGTGTTTAGGGGCAACTTCTCTCTGTTGGATATTGAGGCCAGGCTTTTAGACAGACCCTAAGTGCATGATGCTCGGGCAACAATGCAGAGGTAACTAGGTCCGTGGCCACAAAGGGGCGCCGGTGAGCGCAAGACCAAAAGTGTAGTGCAAAAGAAAGCGAAAAATGAAACCAAAAATGAACAGAAGAAAAGAAAAAAAAAGTCCAAACAATCCTACAAGTAAGTAGTATCTAAGAAACTCACAAACATGCATCCCTGAATGACTTTTGTGTGTCTTTTCCTAAAAAGGACAGGTTAATGTTGCTTTCGTCCACTTAAAGAGTAGCAGAATATCCAAGGAGGAATGAACGTTTTGCAGTGAAAGCAAAATGGCTACCTGGCGATAGAAGAGATGGTTTTTGATTTAGATCCCTGGTGAGAGCTATCCATGACATTATTATCTTTAGTGTTGGATTAAAACATACATACATACTTACCAATTTTACTAGTACTTCATGAAAGAGAGGAGGGGTTAGGGGACCATAATTTGCCAGTTTGTTCAAAGGATAAATTTTCAACCCCCCTCTCTGGTTTTCCCCAAATTGGAATATTACACTGCCCAGCTTGCATTTAAAAGCAATGATGGGTCAATGTATCAAGTTCAGAAAAAATGGGGCGAGGGTTTGGGGGGTAATTAGCATGCTTTAGAAAATGTTGTTAATTGTCAAGTAACTCATGGCTTTTGACGCATTTGTTTCGCCGCTTGATATAAAAGCTAAACAAACGCTTGTACAGTGTCAAAGTGACCGCCGCATGAACCAGCTGATTAGTTTAGCTTCAAATTTTCTCTCCAGTTGGTTTTTAGAATCCTCCTCATATCCCTGCGTTTGTGCTCACCCAGATACTGCAAAGTAAATTGGCACAAATAAAGCCCCGTCCATTTTCCAATTACTAAGTCATTTTTTTTCCCAGGGTTTCTTAGTTTTAGTTGTTTCTCAACTTGGTTTTTCGAAATGTTTTACTCGTCTTTGAGGTCTCCGCCCTCCGGCGGCCCGTCCTCTTGCGGAGTGGAGGTTGGCGTCGTTTCCAATTCTGCGATGGAATCTTGGCCTTCCATCCTCATCATCAGTTTGAGCTTTTTCTTTGGAGGGTTCTTCAGGGTACCGAGGCGCTCCTTCACCTTGTACTCCAGAGTGCTGTGGGGAATCCCGTAGATGTTCTGGGCCTTGGAGACGCTCATCTTTCCGCCCATCACCATGCCGATGGCCTCCTCCAGGATGTCGCTGTTGTACTGGCGGTAACGGCCCCTCTTCTTCCTGGGCTGCTTAGAGCCAGGGTCTCCCTCGGGATCGGAGGTCGGGTACGGTGGCCCAGAGGTGGACTGGTCCATGTCGGAGCTCCAGTAGTCAGCTGCCCCGTCCAGCAAGCCCCCCAGGCTGCCCCCTCGCCGGTTCTGCTTGGGCAGGATGGCCCTGAGCTTCCGGCTCAGAGCGTTTTCTCCCAGGCCACCCCCCAACACCATGGCTCCGTACCCGTACAGGTCTGAGGCGTGGGAGTCCCAGGACAGGTCCATGCCCCGTACCTGAGGGATCTTCAAGTCCACCGGCGGGGAGTGGCCCTGCTCTCTCCTGGCCTCGTGGTGGAGCTTGGAGGCGTGGTGGTGGAAGCCTCCAGGGCTCTTGGACGAGAAGGCCCCGTGGTGGTTGTCCAGGAACAGAGGCAGGTCTTTGAGGTCGCTGAGGACACTGCTGGCCTGCTTGAGCTTCAGCAGGCTGTCCAGGTGGGCCTTCCCACCCCAAGGAGAGCCATCCCGGGCCAGGAGGGGTTGGGACTGCCCGTGGTTGAACAGGCCTGCCGACTCCAGACTAGCCAACGAGAGAGCAGGGGGCTGGCCCAGGAGGCGGTGCTTCTGGGTCAAGAGCTCCTCCTTGATGAGCAGAGAACGGGCCAATGGGGGCTTGAGGGGGGCAGTGCTGACATAGTCCCGAAACCCGTCCTGCAAGCTTCTTGGCAGCAAACCGTCCTCATCTTCCACGTCCCGGAGGGCATGGCCAACTCTCAGTGAGTGCCTGTGGGGTCAGAGAAGGAGAGTGGTGTTACTAGACGCTGTATAACATAACATCTCAATACATTCAAGACCAGCCTCACGACGCATCTGTTCAGACTGGCCTTCGTACAGCATGGCATGGATCCTGACCAACACTATCCCCCATCCCTTTTTTGTTTCTTTTTGTTGTTTATTGTCTTGCTTCTCTTCTTTTTTTCCTACAGTGTCCTTGAATTTGAGAAAGGCACTTTTAAATAAAAGCTGTATTATAATTAATAATAATAATAATAATAATAATAATAATAATGACTGACATGAAAATTAATTGACCCCATGACCCACACCCTGCTTAACCAACTAAGCAGGGTGTGGGTCATGGGGTCAATTAATCTTCATGTCAGTCATAATGAACATTAGACTCGAAGCGTGAGTAAAGTATGAGCGTAGTAAATTAGAGTTCTCAGCTATTATTTGATGGTATTTGTGTACATATTGGTTTCACCATTGAGAAATGACAACACTTATTAGTCCCTTTATTTCAGGATACACAAAAGTAATGGGACAGATTCATCGATTGTCCAAATGAAGCACTCGAGTTTAGTATTTGGACAATCCTTTGCATTCAATAACTGCCTGAAGTCTGGACTGCAGCCATCTTCCGTTGTTGTTTGTTTTTTCCCCCAAAATCTTATTATCAGGAAATTAAATGTCTGTTCAATTGGATTTAAATCTGAAGACTGACATGGCCAGTCAAGACCTTTCCACTTTGTGGCCCTGAAAAACTCCCTAGTTGCTACGGTACTGTATGATGAAGTGCCATCCAATGAATTTGGAGGCATTTGTTGCACTTGAGCAGACAAGATGTTTCTGTACACTTCAGAATACATTCTGCTTCTGCTGTCAGCAGTAACATCATCGATTAAGACAAGTTAGCCAGTTCCAGTGGCCCAGTATACATGCCCTAACATTAACCCCCCCCTCTCCACTAGGGCTGACCGATAAATTGTATTTTCACTGTCATCGTGATATGAACATACATGATCATCACCTCGCAAAAGATTAAACACCTGAAACACAATGAATAAGAACAATCATTTTGGGTGCATTCGAAAATTAAAAATTCAGCTCTGATTTCAGAGTGCTCTGGTTTCAACGTCATAGAGTGCTCTGAAATCAGTTAATTTACGAACGGTCAGTCTTTACAAACTAACTGTAAACATGGCGGACACCAACGACAACATTACCATTAT
This sequence comes from Nansenia antarctica, assembly GCF_963989245.1. Classification (NCBI taxonomy): domain Eukaryota; kingdom Metazoa; phylum Chordata; class Actinopteri; order Argentiniformes; family Microstomatidae; genus Nansenia; species Nansenia antarctica. The sequence continues at coordinate 7,896,999 of NC_137675.1, read as the reverse complement.
TTCGCTGATGGCAAACTATTTTGCAGCAGTTGTTGACAATATTAATGACAGTGAAGATGACAATGTAAGTATACATATACAATATGTGTTGTCTGTTGTTATAATCTGTTGTCTAGTGGTTATAAGTAGAGATTTACAAACATCTAAGAGCAGCAGATCTAAAACCTTGCCATTATACAACATCCCATCCCCACTCAAGAGTTTTGCGAGTTTGACTCCTTATGAAAAAATATCCAAACTCCAGAGAAATAACAGAGGCCATAACTCATTATTTGGGATATGATGCCTATAAACACAGTGACCAAAGATGGTTTTGTGAGTTTGATAACCAAATTGGACCGACGATACCAGATTCCATCACATCATTACATGTAATGGCATAACAGTTTTTTTTTTTTTCAATTGGTTTTCTCCCAGATATTTTGGAGATGTTTTTGTTGAGTTTAGAATAAATTATATTAAAGGGAGACAGGGGAAATTAAACTTAAAATGATTATGTCTTATTTAAATGAATGTTCTGTTTAATTGGCTGGGTATTCATATGCAATGTGTTCAATAAAAGCATGTTCTAAATCATTTATTTCATTTCTTTATTCAGTGGGCATAGGCTATTCAATTTTTGGGGTCTATGTTAGCAGTGTATTAAAGCAGAAAGACATAGAAAGTCATAGCTCATCACAATATTGAACGAATATTGTTATCTCACACCACACATTTTCCTTATATCGTGCAGGCCAATGCTCCACCATGCATCACAGATGAGGTGGTATTCTGAAAATCTTGGACAGATCCTTTTTTCTCCAAACTAATATTAATATTATCTGTCCACAAGACCCTTTTCCAGACCTCTCCAGGCTTTTTAGGTACTTTTTTAGGGACCATGCTTTTTGACCACCTGGCCGTGGAGCCTCTGTAGTTGGGCTGGTGACGTATTGGTAGTCTCTGCTACACCCAGGCCTGCCTCCTGAAGACTGTTCCTCTCTGCTACACCCAGGCCTGCCTCCTGAAGGCTGTTCCTCTCTGCTACACCCAGGCCTGCCTCCTGAAGACTGTTCCTCTCTGCTACACCCAGGCCTGCCTCCTGAAGACTGTTCCTCTCTGCTACACCCAGGCCTACCTCCTGAAGACTGTTCCTCTCTGCTACACCCAGGCCTGCCTCCTGAAGACTGTTCCTCTCTGCTACACCCAGGCCTGCCTCCTGAAGACTGTTCCTCTCTGCTACACCCAGGCCTGCCTCCTGAAGACTGTTCCTCTCTGCTACACCCAGGCCTGCCTCCTGAAGACTGTTCCTCTCTGCTACACCCAGGCCTGCCTCCTGAAGACTGTTCCTCTCTGCTACACCCAGGCCTGCCTCCTGAAGACTGTTCCTCTCTGCTACACCCAGTCCTGCCTCCTGAAGACTGTTCCTCTCTGCTACACCCAGTCCTGCCTCCTGAAGACTGTTCCTCTCTGCTACACCCAGGCCTGCCTCCTGAAGACTGTTCCTCTCTGCTACACCCAGGCCTGCCTCCTGAAGACTGTTCCTCTCTGCTACACCCAGGCCAATATAATATGTACACAAATACCATCAAATAAAAGCTGAGAATCTCTACTTTAATTGTTTTATAGCAAAAAAAAAAGGGTAGAGCCAAAAGAAGAAGAAAAATGCAGGGCACTGTATGTTGGATATTAGAAAACATTTGTGGTGTGCTTGATTTAGTTTTGCGTTGACTATTTTGGGACTTCAATTTTACTAGGCAAACTAAATCAAGTGCAGCTTAAGTATTTAACATGTGAGCCAAGTCTAATGAATAAACATTGAAACACCATCATGTGAATAACAAACAATTTTAAGCAAAACTATTTCCTGAATTGTGAGAATAATTAAATTATGTAATTGTTGCTGGGTATTTATCTTTATGATAATGTTTATTTTAGACTTCTGCAAAAAGTAATTACCAAGACATCTTGACAGTAGTGAAATTAAAGACTTCTTAGTCTGTCTGGTTGATAAAGTAGTTAGGGCAGTTCATACCATGGGCTGAAGAATTAAGTTCTGGTATTCAATTAAAAGTAATTAAATTCTCAGTCCTGCTGCCTGAATAATACTCATTATGTTATCCTTTTAGTTTAATTTCTTCTCCACAATTAAGGTGCTCACACTAAAACAACTTACACTAAGGTGAAATCATCAAGCATGTAATACTTATCTAGTAACACAGAACATGGGGAATTATAACTTGCTTCTAAATTTTCAGACATGCTATTTATATAATTGAAATCAATGAACTTTCCCTCCAGTAAGAAAACAAACGTGTTTGAATTGAATGGTGATGCTATAGAGATGTACAGTAGGACTGTGTTCTGTGTAAACAGAAGGAGCGTATGCGGGCAGTGTAAGCCACCATGCATAACAGCAGTGTCTGCTAAACTAATAAATAATGCAGCAACAATGAGAGGGGGGAAAACATAGAGGACACAGCATGAATCACAATTATCACAATCCAGATCCTCTATTGGGAACATGCATCTGTGTAGGCAGCACGTAAATAGGTATTCATGCTGGAAATGGTAATAGTGCAACAGAAAAAATTATGCTCTGATAAAACACATGCCTGCAGAAGACACATAAGGCATGTTGTTTAGAATCCTGCTGGTCTGCATTTAAAGCAGTTCAAATATCTCTGAGGTGATATTTCGGTTACAATTTATTTCACCGTCTGCTTACATTATATTGACTTGAAATAGATTTGCATCATAATCACATGATGTAATGGTTCATGTTACTTTGGTCCTGGTTTATTTTCCAGTCCCATTTCTGATCGTATTTATTCACTACATACTTACGCAGTAAGTTAAGACTTTACAGTCAGGACACATTAATAAATGCCATGTTAAACATGACATAATGTATTCACAATGTCTTTCACATGCTTAATGAATGTTAAATATTAAATGAGGATGTTTGCCGTATTGGGTCACTACAATCAAATACCAGCACGTATCACATCAACAATTCATGGCGAACTGAGGGAAATAGACATTAAAATCACAAAGATTTTTCTTAAAAACAAAACAATTCAAATAGCCCATGGGGGGTCCCCAGCTTGGGGTCTCTCACAGTGGCTCATCTTAAACAGTATGGGGTTAACTAGGGGAGTTAAACAGTATGGGGTTAACCAGGGGAGTTAAACAGTATGGGGTTAACCAGGGGAGTTAACCAGTATGGGGTTAACTAGGGGAGTTAAACAGTATGGGGTTAACTAGGGGAGTTAAACAGTATGGGATTAACCAGGGGAGTTAAACAGTATGGGGTTAACCAGGGGAGTTAACCAGTATGGGGTTAACTAGGGCAGTTAAACAGTATAGGGTTAACTAGGGGAGTTAAACAGTATGGGCTAACTAGGGGAGTTAAACAGTATGGGGTTAACTAGGGGAGTTAAACAGTATAGGGTTAACTAGGGCAGTTAAACAGTATAGGGTTAACTAGGGGAGTTAAACAGTATGGGATTAACCAGGGGAGTTAAACAGTATGGGGTTAACCAGGGGAGTTAACCAGTATGGGGTTAACTAGGGCAGTTAAACAGTATAGGGTTAACTAGGGGAGTTAAACAGTATGGGCTAACTAGGGGAGTTAAACAGTATGGGGTTAACTAGGGGAGTTAAACAGTATAGGGTTAACTAGGGCAGTTAAACAGTATAGGGTTAACTAGGGGAGTTAAACAGTATGGGGTTAACTAGGGGAGTTAAACAGTATGGGGTTAACTAGGGGAGTTAAACAGTATAGGGTTAACTAGGGGAGTTAAACAGTATGGGGTTAACTAGGGGAGTTAAACAGTATAGGGTTAACTAGGGGAGTTAAAACGTATGGGGTTAACTAGGGGAGTTAAACAGTATGGGGTTAACTAGGGCAGTTAAACAGTATGGGATTAACTAGGGCAGTTAAACAGTATAGGGTTAACTAGGAGAGTTAAACAGTATGGGGTTAACTAGGGGAGTTAAACGGTATAGGGTTAACTAGGAGAGTTAAACAGTATGGGGTTAACTAGGGGAGTTAAACAGTATGGGGTTAACTAGGGGAGTTAAACAGTATGGGGTTAACTAGGGGAGTTAAACAGTATAGGGTTAACTAGGGGAGTTAAACAGTATGGGGTTAACTAGGGGAGTTAAACAGTATGGGGTTAACTAGGGCAGTTAAACAGTATGGGGTTAACTAGGGCAGTTAAACAGTATAGGGTTAACTAGGGGAGTTAAACAGTATGGGGTTAACTAGGGGACTTAAACGGTATAGGGTTAACTATGGGAGTTAAACAGTATAGGGTTAACTAGGGCAGTTAAACAGTATAGGGTTAACTAGGGGAGTTAAACAGTATAGGGTTAACTAGGGGAGTTAAACAGTATGGGGTTAACTAGGGCAGTTAAACAGTATGGGGTTAACTAGGGGAGTTAAACAGTATATGGTGAACTAGGGCAGTTAACAGTATAGGGTGAACTAGGGGAGTTAAACAGTATGGGGTTAACTAGGGGAGTTAAACAGTATAGGGTTAACTAGGGGAGTTAAACAGTATATGGTGAACTAGGGCAGTTAACAGTATAGGGTTAACTAGGGGAGTTAAACAGTATAGGGTGAACTAGGGGAGTTAAACAGTATGGGGTTAACTAGGGGAGTTAAACAGTATAGGGTTAACTAGGGGAGTTAAACAGTATAGGGTTAACTAGGGGAGTTAAACAGTATAGGGTTAACTAGGGCAGTTAAACAGTATGGGGTTAACTAGGGGAGTTAAACAGTATAGGGTTAACTAGGGCAGTTAAACAGTATGGGGTTAACTAGGGGAGTTAAACAGTATGGGGTTAACTAGGGGAGTTAAACAGTATATGGTGAACTAGGGAAGTTAAACAGTATAGGGTTAACTAGGGGAGTTAAACAGTATGGGGTTAACTAGGGGAGTTAAACAGTATGGGGTTAACTAGGGGAGTTAAACAGTATAGGGTTAACTAGGGGAGTCAAACAGTATAGGGTTAACTAGGGCAGTTAAACAGTATGGGGTTAACTAGGGCAGTTAAACAGTATGGGGTTAACTAGGGCAGTTAAACAGTATAGGGTTAACCAGGGGAGTTAAACAGTATGGGGTTAACTAGGGGAGTTAAACAGTATGGGGTTAACTAGGGGAGTTAAACAGTATGGGGTTAACTAGGGGAGTTAAACAGTATGGGGTTAACTAGGGGAGTTAACCAGTATGGGGTTAACCAGGGGAGTTAACCAGTATGGGGTTAACTATGGTAGTTAAATAGTATGGTGTTAACCAGGGGAGTTTAGATGTAAACAGCCATACTCCTGCATTCCGTTGATGAATGATATGAGCCTGTACAATAAAATTCCACAGGGTCCTTAAAGATGAAACTTGCTCTACATTCCATGCAAACGTATTACAACACGCTCAATAAATATCCTACCAGGGTCAAAGAACAAGATCTTTAAGGATCCCTGAACAAGATCTGAATCAAGATTTTTTTTTTTATCAGGAAAGCTGCGGGTCAACCAAGAGGATGTGTGTTTACCATGTCTGTGGTTGGGTTTGGGAGAGGTGGTACATGGGGCTAGTGGGAGTGAATTTAGACACCACATCCCCCCTCTGGTTAATATTACATGACTTGATCGTTAACAAAATCCCACTGCAGCACTGAGGTGTGTGTTACTACAGCTCCTCCCTGGCCTCCTCCGTACGTTACACAGTAACAGGGCCAACAACACATACCGCCTTTTTATAACCCATCACTGACCTTCTGGATGATAAATATTCCTGGGGTCTGCCAACTGTATTTACCACAGCAATTTATTCCCACTTAACGCGGAACTAATTTTGACTGTGACTGGTTGCAAATAATATGACTACAAGGCATGCTCTGGTATCAATAAATGATAGCGCTGCATTGTTGGCGATGAGTCGATAAAGGGAATGCCAAGAGACAAAGAGAATCCGTCGGTCCAGGGCTTCTCTAAGTCTCAAAGGCGGCCTGGCATTGAACTCACTGAGCCTGATCAATTATAAATGCACGTGCATAATACTTACAGACCAGGGGAGGCTGGTGGAGGCCGGGATGGAATGGAATGGATGAGGAATGGCATGGAACGTGTTTGATTCCGTTCCATGCACTACAATGAGCCCGTCCTCCGATCTCTGCCTCCCCCAGCCTCCCCTGGGACATACAGTGCCTTCGGGAAGTATTCAGATCCGTTCACATTTCCCCCCACATTTTGTTGTGTTATAGACTCAATTAAAAATGGATAACATGTTTTTATTTGTTTATTTCTGTGTTTCGATTGAAATACCTCACAGGGTTTTTCCTGCATTGAAAAGGCTTAGGCACCCCCCCCTCCCCCCAAGGTTCTTTTGGCCCAGCCTAAGCCTTCTAGGAGAAATCGTGCAAGATTTGGCAAACGGTTAAAAATTGTCCATGCATTTATTGCTGCAATTCGGTCATCCCAGCAGAAGGTGCTTCTAGACCATCATTACGTTGTATACGCAATACCCGTGGAAGACGGAGAGGAAGACAGCGTAGTTATTCACAAATTGAATATTAATTTGTCTAATTCAATTGTGCCCTTGGGTAATGTTCATTTTATTTTCCAGCTTACTGGCCCTGAACCATAGTTGGGAGTGCACTGGTTACTTTAGACTCATTTAGCCAGGCTCGTAGCTGGTAACTAGCCTTAGCAGTCTGGACCGCTCTGCTGATGAAAGACGCTAGCGCAACTTTGTGGTGATGTTCACAAACAGGAGCTTTATTTCTTCTGCAGCAACGAACACAATTCACAGCCTTATAACACTGTTATACTGTAATCCTGATCTCATCTGGACACATTTACACTGACTGTCGTCACTCAATATCTGTGGCATGAAACATGTAGCCTACTCTCCACTCACACACACGGCTGGGCCGGTAACAGTAAGGTCAAAAATATATAGATTCGGGGCGCTTAGGTGGCGTAGCGGGTTAAGCGTTGACCATGTAACCGCAGGGTCCCCGGTTTGATTCCGGCCGGGGACATATCCTGCATTTCATCCCTCCTCTCTCTCTCTCACCAAGTCTAAAATCTCTACTATATCTGTCAAAAATATGAGTGGGACTGCCCCACTCAGAAAAAATTACTTTAAAAAATAATAATATATAGATTCATATAAATAATATATAGATTCATGCTATTTGGGGTTTTTCCCCCTCACAGTAATTGTGAGCAGAAAAACAAATCTCACCCCACCAACAAATAAAGCAACTGGATTATTTTTTTACTGTGTACTGAGTTACTGTCAAACACCTTTGCCATCACGACAGGGGTGCGGCAGGGTTGTCTCCTTTCCCCTCTGATTTTCCTCATTGCCATAGACTGGATCATGAGAAGAACAACTGAAAACCATAGGACAGGAATCCAGTGGACCCTGTTCACCCAGCTCGAGGACCTAGATTTCGCAGACGACCTCGCACTACTCTCCGAAAACCACACACACTTGCAACAGAAGACAGATAGGCTACAGACTAACAGTGACCAGCTTGGACTCAAGATCAACATCGGGAAAACTAAGACCATGAAGCTAAACCAGAAAACACATGACCCAATCACACTCAGGGGAGAGGCTATAGAGGACGTGGAGCACTTCACATACCTAGGGAGCAACATCAGCAGGGATGGAGGAGCAGACAGGGACATAGTAGCACGCATCAGCAAAGCACAAGTAGCCTTCAATATACTCAGGCCCATCTGGCTGTCCAAGCAACTCTCCAACAACACAAAGCTACGGATCTTCAATACCAATGTGAAGACTGTCCTGCTCTACGGCTCTGAAACGTGGAGGACCACCGAGGGCCTCACAAGCAAGATCCAGGTGTTTGTCAACAAATGCCTGCGGTACATCCTCAAGCTGTGGTGGCCCATCAGAATCACAAATGAAGAGCTGTGGAGAATAACAAACCAGGACAGCATAGCTACCACCATCAAAAGGAGAAAGTGGAGCTGGATAGGGCACACCCTTAGGAAGGACTCCAACAACATCACTAGACAGGCCTTGGACTACAACCCGCAGGGGAAGAGGAAAGTTGGAAGGCCGAAAAACACCTGGAGACGTTCCACACTCCAAGACCTGAAGAACATCGGGGTGAGCTGGCAAGAAACAAAGGCCCAGGCCCAAAAGAGAGTGAGATGGAGAGCTCTGGTGGACGCCCTATGCCCCTCAACGGGGTGAAGAGGACTAACTAACTAACTACTGAGTTACTGTGAGGGGAAAAATAATGATGTCCCACATCCATGTCTCCTAAGGGTCTCTGTACATTTGTACTCCCAGTTGTTCCCCCCAATAAATGTGATTTACCCATTTAAATAGCCTGGCTATTTCACTAACATGAAAAAAAGGCACCAGGTTTGCCGGCACATAAAAATGTTTTCGTGCACGTGTCACATACACTTCTACTATCTGACCTTGTGTACATAAGTATTCAGACCCTTTGCTATGACACTTAAAATGAGCTAAAATGCAAAAATGTCATCAACAAATCACTCAATAAGTTGAATTAAGTCCATCTTAATGCAAGGAGAATAGTTCATGTAATTTTGGAATTAATATCTTTGTTTTTATAGGGTCTCTGATTTGCATAGGAATAAATGACACACTGTGTGGATCAGGTTGTCATTACAAACTGAGCAAATGGAGAGGAACAAAACTGCTCAGGAATGTGACCCTGAGGCCTGGGGAGACTTACACAAATCTATAAAGTTTAATGATGGAGAGAAAAAAAGCACAGTCGTTGGGACAACATCATCTCAGTCACAAAATTGGTTTATAACCAAGTGGCCAAAAAGAATCCCTTGATGGAAAATAACCTCTCTCATTTCCATAATTGTGTTTGCAACAATGAATTAAAAGTGACACAGCAACGAAAGTGGCTGGAAATGTGTTTATTTCAACCTCCCAAAATTCTCCCATATCACCCCTCTCCTTCGCACCCTTCACTTGCGCCTGGTAGCAGCTCGCATCAGATTAAAGACCCTGGTGCTTGCCTACCGGGCGGAAAAGGGAACTGCCCCTTCCTACATGCAAGCAATGGTCAGACCCCATACACCTGCCTGTTCATTCATTCATTGTGTTCTGTTGTCTGATCAGTTCACCTCCATTCTTCCACCTCTGCTGGCCGACTGGCACCACCGCCTCTATGTGGAAGCAGCAGTCTCACTAACCCTCTATGTGGAAGCAGCAGCAGTCTCTCTAACCCTCTATGTCAGGGGTCCCCAAACTAGGGCCCGCGGGCCGAACACGGCCCACCCCCACACTTGGACCGGCCCTTTGAACAACGTCGCCCCCACACACTCTCAACAATGCCAGAAACATATTTTGAAAATTTAACTTTAAATATATGTTTTAATCATATCATATCTGTATTTGATATTAAAGGTTGGCTTTCAAATTAAAATGTCCCTTAGTTATAAATTATTTTCATTAATAACATTATTAGTTAGTTTCACCCGCCCACAGAATGCGGATCTATAGCAGGTGCACGCGAGCTAGAACGAAAATTCAGAGAGATGAAAAATGGCCAAACGGTTGGTAAAGAGAAAAGTTGATTCAGAATGCAGGGTTTTTAACCAACAGTGCACAAGTGATTATTATTGTTAAAGGCAAAGAAGTTTGTCAATAAATGTATGAATGTGATCGCGGAGGAGGTGTGTCCCGCAGTGAGTCTCCGCAAGTAGGCACCAGATGAATTGAAACAATGGGGGATTAGAGAATGTAGATGCCCAGCTGCAGGAGAAAACAAAATAATTTGTTCATGATCTGTGTCAAGCAGGGTTTTTCCTGCATATTATGAGGCGGCCGCCTCCGTCATATTTCTTGCCGCCTCCAGCTCTCAACAAAACTCTGACGGTCGTATTTTCTACGGTGGATTTCTGTCATTTCTAACTGCAATTGCGGCATTGCGCCGACGTGGTGGCGGGGGCGCTGTTTCGCAAATAAGTTAGCTTTCGTTTTTGCTAGCGAAATAGCTGATAGTATGTTGACTGTTCAAGGAGAATACATATTTGAAAGTACAGAATGCCTGAGAGCCTTATATTGCATTATATTACATTATATTTTGATCATCTGGTGCCTGAATATTGTGTTTTCCTTTACATAAATAATGACATTTCCACCATAAATTGATGCAGAAAGGTCACAAATTGGTGCATATCAATTCACCAGAATGCAAGAAATTAAGTGTTTGATGCTCGTTTAAGGACCCCCAGACAGCCCTGCTTCATGGGTCCCCCCGTGTATGATGAGGGTCCTCCCTCATGTATCAGACTGTAAAACTGATTATATTTCATTGACATATCACTATAGGTATAAATTCCATCCAAATTCAACTGTTTAGACTTTGTGTGCATCCACCAGTGCTCTCCTGCGCGCAATTGCTTTGCGCAACCGCCTCCATTTCACTCCGTTCCATATTATTTTATGTTAGAGACCGACCCAGGCCCCCCATCACAGAAAGGAAAAATGATGTGGCCCTCACAGAAAAAAGTTTGGGGACCCCTGCTCTATGTGGAGGCAGCAGCAGTCTCACTAACCCTCTATGTGGATGCAGCAGCAGTCTCACTAACCCTCTATGTGGAGGCAGCAGCAGTCTCTCTAACCCTCTATGTGGAGGCAGCAGTCTCACTAACCCTCTATGTGGATGCAGCAGCAGTCTCACTAACCCTCTATGTGGAGGCAGCAGCAGTCTCACTAACCCTCTATGTGGATGCAGCAGTCTCACTAACCCTCTATGTGGAGGCAGCAGCAGTCTCTCTAACCCTCTATGTGGAAGCAGCAGTCTCTCTAACCCTCTATGTGGATGCAGCAGCAGTCTCTCTAACCCTCTATGTGGATGCAGCAGCAGTCTCTCTAACCCTCTATGTGGAGGCAGCAGCAGTCTCACTAACCCTCTATGTGGAGGCAGCAGCAGTCTCTCTAACGGCCAAGCTCCACCATGGCCATCGAGCGTTGCGTCTAATGTGCGTTGCGTCCGAAATTGGGATCAAATGCATTGTAATCAATGAAAGGTGCTCCACCTGCTGCGTAGCGTCGCGTCAGCGTTGCGTCCGATGGCTGCGTCCAAAGTAGACTTTCAAAAAAGTTTTATTTTTGACGGTGGATGGACGCAGACGTCACAATGAGACGCCCCACGTGGGCGCTGTGGGGCGTCAATCACCGCACCTGTGGTGAACTCTTGTTGCAGGAATGGATACTCTATGTATCAGATGAATAAACGTTGGTATGATCATCATCTGACATGTCTGGAGTTTAGAATGATAAGGTTCTATCTCCGTTTAGAATGATAAGGTTCTATCTCCGTTTAGAATGAGAAGGTTCTATCTCCGTTTAGAATGATAAGGTTCTATCTCCGTTTGTATGTAACTAGATTTATGGTTAAGGATAGGGTTAGATTTAAGGTTAGGGCAAGGTTTAGGATTAGTGGTTAGTTAGTTGAAATGTTGTTGACAGTTAGTTGAACATCTACTGAACTAGCAACTATCTATTTGGGAATATGTAGATAAAATATTACCCTGATTGGAAAATGATCTGTATGATGTTGTTATTGTTGTGGACATAATTGCAGTCAAGGGTGAAATTATTCCCGTATACAAAAAATGCCAGTGGAGCTAGAGTAGAACGTTGACGTTGACGCAACGTTGACGCGACGCAGCAGGTGGAGCTTGGACAACGGGAAGTTGACGCAACGTCGATGGCTAGTTGACGCGACGCAGCAGGTGGAGCTTGGCCGTAACCCAGTCATGGCTTTTCACCGCCCAGGCACTCCGCTGGTGGAACGAGCTTTCACCTTTCACTCCCTGTCTTGCGCCGTACACTGAAGACCCGTCTCTTCAGGCTACACCTTAACTGTGCCTCCTGTGACCTCTCCACCCCCTCTACAATTTCTCTACTGTATATTAAAAATAAAATAAAATAAATAATAATAACTTCATTCTTCTTTGTTCTAGCATTATGACCGCCAACGGCTCCAGGCCCGAGAAGAGATTGCTTTTCTTGCGATGACTGATGGATAGATGATTCACTTACATGATTCACTAGACAAATGTATTTGATGTAAGTCGCTTTGGATAAAGGCGTCTGCTAAATGCATTTGGTTTTTACTACAAAGCATTAAATTTAGTGCAAATCCAGCACAGTTGCCACAACATCTCTCATGTGAAGAATAGTGGTAGCTGCATCATGTTATGGGTATGTTTGTCACTGGCAGGCACTGAAGAGTTTGTCAGGATCAAGAGACATTTTTGAAATTTCTTGGAAATTTTGGAAAAGTTGGTAGTGACATCCTAATCGACACAGTGTGTGCCAGCCTGCAAACTGGTTCTGTGGGAGCCAACACACAGGCATCGATCACGAGGGCGTCCCACATTAACATACGTGGACGTACTCAAGAAAGATGCAGGAGCGGAAAGCACCCGCGAGCTTAAAGTACCGGCGAGCTAGTGTAGTGGATTGATCTGGTTTCTTCTCTATCCCTATCTATTGATATTGAATATTGAACATAAGGAGATTGATCATCTTAGCTTGAAGCCTTTTATTAATAAAGTCACATGAGATCAGTCTAGAGTTTACAAAACCCAGAGCCTCTTCCTTCTCTGAGCACCTCCTTCTCTGAGCACCTCCTTCTCTGAGCCCCTCCTTCTCTGAGCCCCTCCTTCTCTGAGCTCCTCCTTCTCTGAGCACCTCCTTCTCTGAGCTCCTCCTTCTCTGAGCCCCTCCTCCTTCTCTGAGCCCCTCCTTCTCTGAGCTCCTCCTTCTCTGAGCCCCTCCTTCTCTGAGCCCCTCCTTCTCTGAGCACCTCCTTCTCTGAGCTCCTCCTTCTCTGAGCTCCTCCTTCTCTGAGCTCCTCCTTCTCTGAGCACCTCCTTCTCTGAGCACCTCCTTCTCTGAGCCCCTCCTTCTCTGAGCCCCTCCTTCTCTGAGCCCCTCCTTCTCTGAGCTCCTCCTTCTCTGAGCCCCTCCTTCTCTGAGCTCCTCCTTCTCTGAGCACCTCCTTCTCTGAGCTCCTCCTTCTCTGAGCCCCTCCTTCTCTGAGCCCCTCCTTCTCTGAGCTCCTCCTTCTCTGAGCCCCTCCTTCTCTGAGCACCTCCTTCTCTGAGCTCCTCCTTCTCTGAGCTCCTCCTTCTCTGAGCTCCTCCTTCTCTGAGCTCCTCCTTCTCTGAGCTCCTCCTTCTCTGAGCTCCTCCTTCTCTGAGCACCTCCTTCTCTGAGCACCTCCTTCTCTGAGCCCCTCCTTCTCTGAGCTCCTCCTTCTCTGAGCTCCTCCTTCTCTGAGCTCCTCCTTCTCTGAGCACCTCTTTCTCTGAGCCCCTCCTTCTCTGAGCCCCTCCTCCTTCTCTGAGCTCGGCCCTTATATACAAGTCGACTCCCCAGATGAGATCACTAATCTTGGCAAATGTGGTGACAGGAAACGCTAGACTTTAGTAAGTACGACACAGAGTTATTGGCACTGTCCCCCAGGCAGACTGAATTGTTAGCTACGATTTCCCAGAATGTAGAGATACAGACTTCAATTCTCAGTATATTTCATATAAAACTAGCCAGATAAATGGAGGACCGGGGAGCTAGTCAGATGTATGGAGGATCGAGGAGCTAGCCAGATGTAGGGAGGATTGGGGAGCTAGTCAGATGTATGGAGGACCAGGGAGCTAGTCAGATGTATGGAGGATCGAGGAGCTAGCCAGATGTAGGGAGGATTGGGGAGCTAGTCAGATGTATGGAGGACCAGGGAGCTAGTCAGATGTAGGGAGGATTGGGGAGCTAGTCAGATGTATGGAGGATCGAGGAGCTAGTCAGATGTAGGGAGGATTGGGGAGCTAGTCAGATGTATGGAGGACCAGGGAGCTAGTCAGATGTATGGAGGATCGAGGAGCTAGCCAGATGTATGGAGGACCAGGGAGCTAGTTAGATGTAGGGAGGATTGGGGAGCTAGCCAGATGTATGGAGGATCGGGGAGCTAGCCAGATGAATGGAGGACCGGGATGACTGGAAGCGCCGATGGAGGGCTTGTCCGAGGACGACCTAGTAGTGTGTAATTGCTTCCTGTGTAAATCAGAGACCCTATAAAAACAAAGCTATTAATTCCAAAATAACATGAACCCTTGCATTAGTAGTTGGACTCAATTCAACTTATTGAGGGATTTGTTGATGACATTTTTGCATTTTAGCTCATTTTGCCATAGCAAAGGGTCTGAATACTTATGTACATGAGGTATTTCTGTATTTCAATATTAATACATTTACAGAAATCTCAAGAAACGGTCTGGGGTACTGTGTGTGGATTGATGGCAAATTAACTTAATTTAATTCATTTTAAATTGAGTCTATAAAACAACAAAATGTGGGGAAAAAGTGAAGGGGTCTGAATACTTTCCGAAGGCACTGTACACCAGCAGACATTTTTACCATGAGGCTGTGAGAGGGTTAGGGTTAGGGTTGCACTCACCCCTTGACTGTGGGCGTGGGGGTGAGGTTGTGAGAGCGTTTGAAGGGGGTACCGCCCGGGTTGAGGTTCTTCTTGGTGGAGAGGTCCAGGACTCCGTCTGAGGATGAAAACACACAACACCACACGTCAGAAGCAGTGTTGCCAGATTGGGCTACTATTCCACTTAGTACTTATGATCACACTGGGCCATTTTTAGACTGTGATTAGGCTGGAAAACAATCCCATCTGGCAACACTGGTCAGAAGGAGTAGACTGTTTATCACGCTTAGTATATGATTTACAGCTATCTACAGTTTACTGTGGTGCATGTGTGTGAGTGTGTGTGTGTGAGATTATATATGAATCAATAAGCCTGAGAAGGAGAACTGTGTACTGTATTAGTGTACAGGATGAAAACAATGCCATCAACATCATATTAATTGTCAAAATAACCACTAACCATTATTTTACGCTTTCCATTGAATCACTGTTTATTGACAGCTGTGTGTGTGTGTGTGTGTGTGTGTGTGTGTGTGTGTCTTCCCCTCCTCCACTGGGTAATCCCCAAAGTGCATCTGACCCTACGACCCGTTCTATAGGAGCAGTGTGACCGGCCTCTTTAATCTTCGGGGCTTTTTGGTTGTTTAATCAGATGACGGAGAACAACAAGGTGATGTGATATTAAAATAAACGAGTGGGGAGGGAAATAGTCATGGAAACACATCACAGTGCTATGGTGTGTGTGTGTGTGTGTGTGTGTGTGTGTGTGTGTGTGTGTGTGTGTGTGTGTGTGTGTGTGTGTGTGTGTGTGTGTGTGTGTGTGTGTGCATTAAGGGATAATCCTCCCGAAATGTCCGAAATAGGGTAAAGGTCACGTGGGAAGAGTTTAAAAAATGGGGGAGGTTTTTAGATTCAAACATTTGTTTTGGAAAGGAAAGCTGCCTTGTTAAAGCAGATGCTTAAGATGGTAAAGTGGGTGAATGACTAAATGCTTGGCCAGAGATGGAGATCTAGGATGGATCTTCTTCTAAAAAACACTCTGGCCCTTCAAACTATTTGTAAAGAGATTAGGGTTAGGGTTAGGGTTAGCTAACCCAGCTCCTTCCACCAGCTCTAGTTGATTGTGTGTGTGTGTGTGTGTGTGTGTGTGTGTGTGTGTGTGTGTGTCCTTTTTAGGCTCTTGACTTTTTCCTGACCAAGTGATCTGACCATTAAAAAAGGCCTGCTTTTTTTCCTAGCCAAGTATGGAAAGGAAAACCTCTCGTTAGCCTCTCGTTGGGTTAGCCTCTTGTTCTAATCCACTGAGGCTACTGCATTATTTATATAGTTATAATGCAGTTATATAGGTGTTATAATGCCGTTATATAGGTGTTATAATGCGGTTATAGATGTGTTATAATGCAGTTATAGAGGTGTTTAATGCAGTCAGAGGTGTTACAGTGCAGTTATAGATGTTATAATGCAGTTATAGATGTTATAATGCAGTTATAGATGTTATAATGCAGTTATAGAGGTGTTACAATGCAGTTATAGAGGTGTTACAATGCAGTTATAGATGTGTTATAATGCAGTTATAGAGGTGTTTAATACAGTTATAGAGGTGTTACGATGAGTCAGAGGAGAAAAGGATGAATTATGGGACAGACCTAGAAGTATTATAGAAGAGTCATAGAAGTGTTATAGAAGAGTCACAGAAGAGTCATAAAAGTGTTATAGAAGGGTCATATAGGTTTAAAAAAGAAAGTAAGTTCCGACAACGACCGCTGGGTCGATCTCCACCTCAGGAGGGAGTTGCATGTGCCCCTGAGCAAGGCACTTAACGCATAACTGCTCCAGGAGCGCTGACTATAGCTGACCCTGTGTCTAGAGCCAAAAAATACCACCTTCCAACAACTGACTGACTGAAGTTGATTGCAGGGCAAATAAACCAGTTATTCTCCTGGTCATGTGACAGACCTGGTGAGGTGGTGGTGGGTGGGGGCTCGGCCCGCTTCACTGTGAGGTCCAGCGGGGAGTCCTGGTCGGCCATGAGCAGCTTGCTGAGGACGGGGTTCTGTGCGGAGGCAGCAGCACTGGTTCCGGTACCGGTACCGTTCCCAGCGGCAGACGAGGGCACGGCGACGGCGGCGGCGGTGGGGCTGAGGCCCGGGCCCGGGGTGGGGGAGGGGGGGTCGTTGGCGGGGAGGGCCAGGGGGGCGGGGGCTGGGGCCCGGGCCAGCGAGGCCGCTCTCGGCAGGCTTTGGTCCTTGATGCCGTTGGGCAGGGGGGGGTTGTCCTGAGTAGAGCTTGTTTTTGAGGTATATTCGGCAGCGAACTGGCGGATCATTCGCTGCATTATCTGGCGAGCCACTAGAGGGATGTGGGGGTCAGAGAAGCTGGGGAGGTCTGCTGGAGAGAGAGAGAGAGAGAGAGAGAGACACACACACACAGAAAAGAAACTGTTACACACCTGTTTGTGTGGAAACCAATTTAGTCATTTTCCATTTCTATATTCAAATCATTCATTTGAATATACATTGTTAAAGACACGTGTGTTTTATGAATCTGTACATTCGAATTCTTGATGCGATACACCATTTGAAAGCAATTCAAATCAGACACTAAAAGCAATCTGAACAAACACACATTAGGGGTATAACAGTTGGAAAAAAAGAAAAGTCTTCCTTCTAGCATTGTGACTGCAAATGACCCCTGGCATCGAGGATAGATTACTTTTTCTTGAGATGACTTACGGATAGATGATTCACTTTCTCAGACAAATGTACTTGTTGTAAGTCTCTTTGGATAAAGGCGTGCTAAATGCCAAAATGTAATGTAAATGTAAAATGGTTCATGGAACATGATCAGCTAAATTATAGGACTGGACTCATCAGTTTTGATCAAACGTTTGGCATCTCGTGAGCTTAGAATGATAAAGTTCTATCTCTGTTTAGGGTAGTTCAGAGGTATTGAGCGTCAAAGTTTTTACATTCCATTATGTTTTGTGAGATGGAACCTTTGTATTTTATGAATTACTAACTCAAAAATGTAAACATTTTAAAAATAACACCACACAGGCATTAATAGACACCTAATGGATCAGATTATGTAAAAAACTAAATTTTGACAAAAATGGAGATAGAACCTATAATTCTAACGGTTTTCACGATCTGTCCAAGGGCTATCTGTCCTAGGGCTATCTGCTCCGGTCAATTCCATTAAAACAAAAATTGATATTTGTTGACATTTAGGAAATTGTACCAATAAATTAAAATAAATAAGTAAAGCTACAAAATATGAGCTTATGAAACGTTTAAACATGGATAGATCTTAATGGCGCTTTTCCACTACAGGGCCGACCCGGGTCGGCCTGTTCTTTAGCCTTTCTCCACTGCCAACAGTACCCGTGCCATTTTTAGTACCTGTGCCATTTTTGGTGCCCGTGCCATTTTTAGTTCTTGTTCGGGATGGGTAGCGAAAGGTACTTTTTTGCCAGGCTGCGTGTGACGTGTAACGTGCACACCGTTGATTGGTCAATGGAAATCGTCATCCCATGTTCATAGATTTCTTCGCTAACCGCCATTTTTAAATACCACAACAGATTTCGCTCTCGGAAAATGTCACTTACTGTTTCTGTAATAACTTATTACCGTAATAAAGATTAGAACAATTATGATAACCATCGTATTATCTTAGTTTAATGTCATTTCAATGCATCATATAACTTTTATTTACAACAAGCATAACAAAAAAATCGCTATTATGGCGATGTCCTGTGCCTATGCTGTTCCTCAGTCCAGCGCGCTTCATCATCCCCCTTCTAAAACCCCTTTCCATCCCTTATGTCATTTTATCAATGAACATTGTATTACTGTTATTTCAACATTTAAGCCTCGTTCACACATAGTTCCCTGTAACTTCAATGGAATCCCAAGCTGTGCCGTCCAGCCATTTTCGCCGTTCACTCATGAGTCAAATGCCGGTAGATTCGCGTCTTCCTCCCTTTAACACATGTCGGCGTTTCCCTGGTTGCGAGATCTAAACTACTAGAACTGAAAGCGGCAGGTAACAGGAACGTAACATCCATATGCTGTATATATAAATAAATATATTTGACTACCAGCAAGACACCGGAGCACTCGTACAAACGCGGAGATTGTATGAGCCCCGCGTCAGTCAGCTTTTCCGTAGGAATACATCGCTCCGTTATATATCTAACGTTACATGTTTTAAGGCTGATCTGTGCATGATAGTGCTGCATTATGTTGATCTATTTATATCGATCTATTCTTGCCAATTCCTTATTACCAGTGGAAAGGGGGAAGGCTAAAACACTTTGAATGGAATAGATAGGACTTTGCATTCAATGGAGGAAGCATGATACTCGCGATTTCATCTCGCTTTTCCCCCCGTTGATGTATTAAACAATCTAAGCAATCTAATCAGAGCAGTTGTTACTATGTAATATTATTGATGGATGTGCCATTTTTGATGGAGAGCAGTGAGCGGATGACTGGATGTGAGCATGTATTTGACTAATGCCGATAGATTCGCGTCTTGCTCCGAAACCGGAGCTGTCGGCGCCGACAGGATTTTACAGCGTTCCTTCAAACTATCGTAATTCATGAACTACAGTATATGCCCAATCTAAAAAATTCAAACAGTTTCTGAAAGCAGAGAAGTTGCACTTTTTGAACAGTTTAACTTTTTTAGGCTTATTACGGTAGTTCACTAACAAAACAAAGCACAGTGCTCAACGTGTCAGGAGAAATAAAAATAGAATCGGGGCTTTAACACATGTCGGCATTTCCCTGGTTGCGAGATCTAAACTAGTCTACTAGAACTGAAAGCGGCAAGTAACAGGCACTTAACGTTACATGTTGTAAGGCTGATCTGTGCACGATAGTGCTGCATTTTGACATAATTCTTATCGCATTTCCCCCGCTGATCTGTATAGCGGGGGGAATCTTATGACACGTAACTCCTCCTACAGTCCCGGGTCGTTCCTGTATAGTGGAGAACCTATATGGAACTTTTCAAAAGCGTGCCGAGGCGAGCCGTGCCGAGCCGAACCGGTCTGGTCAATGGAAATTACATGATTGACTTCAACTCATTAGGTCACAGACGGGCCTATTACATCATGTAATGCTTGCATAATAAAAACAGCTAAACGTTTTTATATTCAGCTAATGAAACATGTCTTGGACGAGATCTCTCTTGAAAAAAGAAAAAGTTATTTTAATGAGACACACCTGGATAAAGAAAGGGTTGCATCAAATTAGAAGTATATGTTGTTGACTCTTTGTTGCAGTGAATTCATTCTTTTTTTCCTCAAACATATCACCAGTTGGCCAGAACAAGTTTAAAAGGCTACTCGAAAGTTCTTGTTTTTATTTCAAACATCTGAACCGAGGTAACAACCGAAGCCTGACCCCAAAACAGAGGTAGGAACACACCCGTGGCCTGAGTCAACCACTGTACCCCTTACACACATTATTACACCTTCATACGAGTCATGAATAATATTTATGTGATGTTGGCGCATGCAGTCTACAACATGAGCTTCAGCTGCCCACGAACAACCATTATCAAAAGCCCAGACCGGGACACTGAGCCCTAACAAAGACAAGTGATTTGGCAGACAAGCTTTTGGGAAAAAACATTTCCTTTTGTGCTGAGGAATTGTGCCCCGTGTCCTAAAGGGGAGTTTCCTGGCCTCTTTAAGTAAACACTATGTCCCCAAAACGTGCAGACTGAAGCATATAGACGTGACCAAAACATTTACGTAAAGGTACATCGGCAGAAAGGAAGCAACAAGCTCTTGTAAAAAAGAAAAAGAAAAGAAAGAAAAATAATAAGAAAGAAAAAGTTCTCAAGAAGACCTTCCTGGTTGTTTCTGCGTGTGTGTGTGTGTGTGTGTGTGTGTGTGTGTGTTTTTGTGCGCGTGTCCATACACTAGATGTGTGTATACCAATACATAGCGCGAGCGTGTGCGCATGCCACACAGTGTTTGTTCAGCTATATATAGCAGCCGCTCAGGGTTGGGTGTGAACCCAGATTGATTGGGCAGAACCCATTGATTGGACCAGCATCTGGTTCCAAATGAGATAATCCTTTTTTTTTGGGTTTGTTTTCTTTTAAAACAACGACACTGTTTACGGTCAACACAGAAGGAGGCCGTTCCTGTTGCTGACAAGAGAAGACTTCCACCTGGTCCTGTAGCTGAGGCCTTCATCTAAACCCCACCTACAGTTGATACATAGATTGAGTATGCTATTGACCTTTTCACAACAGCATGTTTGGATACTGGATTCTGATTGGCTAGCAACAGTGGTAAATACCCCAACTCCCTTCAGTTCAGACCGCATTTCCAGTATCAATGCGCCTCCCAATCAATCTGATTAAGA
>NC_137675.1:7833650-7871150 GCF_963989245.1 Nansenia antarctica | reverse complement strand
TGTGTGCGTGTCTCCAAATGTGTGTGCGCACACGTGATTGTGTGTCTCGCTATATGCATGTTTGAGAGAAAAGACACGCCCGAAGAATTCTAAAAATGTATTAAGTTGGTGGGGGATGTGTCACATGTCTGGGAGCAGTCATGTCGACCTTATTTCCCATGATTTGGAGTGAGAGAAATAGGCATGGTTAAAGGGACAGTTCGCCCAAATAGCCTTCTAGTTCTCCTTCTTTAAACCATAGAGCTCTACAGCTTTCAAGCTAATCATCATGTGTTCAAATGTCATGCCCAAATCATCTCAAAGTCCCTCTGAAGGGAGTTGTACGGCTCGACTAGTTCTAGGTTACTTTTATTTGGACGCTGGTTAAAATGCTAAACAAAAGTGATTTTATCATTTGAGTGAGCTATCCCTTTAACTCTCCGTCTTAAAGGAGCCGTATCTCGTCCCATAGTGTCTAGGGAATGTCTATGTACAGTGGGTCACCACACTATTAAATAAAAACGGTTAAAATGTATTATTATTAATACCACCTGTCTACCGATCCGGCATTAGTGTTTTTTGTGGGTCACGTCTTGAAAAATGTTGGGACTTTTTGAACTGGTTAATAACAGGTTAATGTGGGTTGGTTAGTCGAAAAAACTAACATAACTGAAATGTGCATCCCTAATCATCAGAGTTAGCCTTTAAGAGGTCGTCTTGTGAATGAAATGCTGGGTGCAGTGTTCGAGTTATGTGGGAGCCAATGGGAGCTGAGCTCCCATAAGGAAGGTCAGAGCTCCCATGAAAGCAGTAAAATCATACATCTGTGGGGGTCGCTAATAATACATTACCACAACCATTATTTGATAAATAAATAAAAAAGTATTATTTATATGATAAATATTCTAAAATAAACACGTTTTCCAAAAGAGCTACGCGCACCATTAATCTCCTGTGAATGACAGTATGCCTTTGACTGCCTGCACTTTACCACCAAGACACTATGGGGCGCAGTAGAATATTTAGGAGACCCCACAAAGCTCAGCTTATAACTCGAACCCTGGCTGGGTGGCACCAATATTTTAAGAGTTAGCTGTTCCTGTTGATACACGAGTCTTTACGTTAAGTTGTTGTTACCTTTGCTGTTACACTGTGATACTACTGCTGCTGTTCTGTTATTCAAAGTTGGGAAGTAAAACGTCCGACTCGACAACCTGTCTACCGTCTCCTCGTTTCTACTCACTCCCACAATAGCACCTTTCTCAAAACAAACCAAAGCAGGACAAGCAGGACAATAAACAAAACCCCAAAAACACAACAAACAAACCAGAATAGAAAATCGTATTAAAAAATAAAAACTGAAAAAACGTAGGCAGCCATGCAATGGTTTAATCATCTAGCTTCAGGTCCAGGAGGAAGGCTCTCCGCTCTGCTGGAGAATGTAGGACTGTCTGTTTACCTCGGTGCTGAACTGAGGTGATTTCTTGTTGCTCACTTGGGCAGTCTCTATTTTCCTATTTTGCTGAATTTAAAGATGTCTAACATGATTCGCCCCCTGCTGGGCTAATCATTCCTTCCTCTCAAGCAGACAGAAAGGATCAGTATGAATCAATCCAGGCGGCTCAGTAAACATTGCAACATTGCGTCATAGTGGTGAGAAGCTTTCGGTTGAAATAAGTATCATTTGAGCATAAATGTTTAAAATGTCAAGCTGTCTCCTTAAATGTAACGTGATGTTGGTTTCCTTAATGAGACCACGTCCTCGCTGTGCTAGCTTTTGGGAGTGAAGTCACGTAGGTTTTCACTGGCTGGACCAAATCCCACCTCTCCATGTTGGATCGCATATTCGCCTAATGAGTATGTTGTAACCAGTGCTGGAGGTCGCCTCTGGAGGTAGCCAATCAGATGACAGCTGGGCGACTCGCGGCAGAGATAACTAGCCCAGTGGAAGACATTTCACTCAATAGCCTTTCTGTCATGCAGCTAGTATGTTGTTTTGCTATGTTTGTGCAGCAACAAAATGGAGATTATCAAAAAGAATACCCCTTACCCTGGTCACCTCATATCCCTCAGTCTACCTTAAACCATTACGGGGGGGAAACTAAAACACTAAACTGACCTCACATCAGCGACAAAAGCAAACTTGATTGTACTTTGTTTTCCGTTAGCCTTTTAGCGACATGGCATGGTTGTGGTAAAGACCTCAGCTTTTGTTCTTGCCAAGAACAAATATATAACATATCATATAGTTAGAAGGGTGCTGGTTCACAATGTATAAGTGGTTCACGAATGGCGGGATGGCACTGTGGAAATATTTCAGTTGAGATTTGTTTTGAATTACATTTAAGAAAGAGAAAGAAAACTGTGCATTTTGTTACCAACAAAACAAACAAACAAAGGTATATTTGCTGTGGAATGTGTTCTTTTTCCATACCTCTCCTCCGGTCTCCTAAAGATGGAGCTACATCGTGATAGACAAAGCAAATTGCCCCTGGCTTTCAAACACTAAATCATCATGCAAAAGGAGTCAACTGTGGTTGAAAATGTGGAGTGAACGTGTTAGGAACATAAGGGGTGTTGAAGTACACACTCAGACAAAAAAAAAAACCTTCACTCACACACAAGCCTGCAAAATGGCCGAAACGCTGCATTTCTCATTCACACTGCTCTCTGAATGCCTCCCAAAGTAGCTAAGTACCCTTTTTCACACACAAAATAAGGAATGCTGGAAATGCTTGTGTGAGGATAGGCTTGTGGGTTGTACGAGGGGTTTGCCTGTCTATCGATGCGATTGGGTCTACACTGGTTTTGGTTCGTCGGTGTCAAACGTAATAAATACCGCACCCTCCTCCTTACTAGTCATACAAAACACTCCTTTGCTAGTCATACAAATATGTAACTAAGAAATTAGCTGGAGAGACGCATCAATCAGTTATGGTTATCGTCTAATTGTCTATGACTGGTTTGTGGCTGAAACTGAAGCTTGTGTTTCACGTTGTCATCGTGGTGTTGTGTTATGTACATTTTGACAACACATATTTTAGCTGGGCTACTTTTTTAGCATTCCGATAATTTTTAGAAGAGAATGGGAACAACTATGAAAGTGTCACAGCCGTCTATGGCGAGTACTTTCTCCCTGTATAGAACGTGATCCACTAGGGTGAGTGTGTTTTTAATCAACCAGAAAAAAGCAACACATGTTTAATTACGTACAGTATAGCATCACGGCAACACATAGAACATTCTGCGTAGATATGCCTGCGTCGTTTCCTGCACTGACCCCTTCACACAGACCATGACGCCTGCAAAAACGCCTGCAAGCGGCAGCATACGACCTCAGCGTGAACAGGGGTTGAAAAGGTTCGACCTCAAAGTTTAAAAAAGGGTTCGTGAGCTCGTGCCTGAAGAAGGACACTTTTCGCTTCGACCTAGAACCCTCCAACAAACTTTTCCCACAGACGGTTCTACGAGGAACCCAAACACGATTCTATGTAGAACATAAAAAGGGCTTCACCTAAAGGGACACGACAAACCGCGAGAACCCTTCTTCGCCGTGTTCCGCAGAGCGTTAACCCTGCTTCACAGCCGTCGGTGCTCGTATCATGATGTGGTCTTTCTGCTATTTTTATCTGCTCATACATTTTTGAGCGGCTATAATCCTTCTAGGAGGAGACCCGGGTGAATGTGTCAACGTTAGCGCACGTTTAGATGTGGTGGAAGTCTCTGGTCTGTGTTGACATTCTGCAGTGTGTGTGTGTGACACGGGGGGCTTTTTCATAGTTGGTTGGACAGACAATATCGGTGACTCGAGAGAACATGCTTACCTTGAAAAAATGTGATGTCTTTGACTAGTCCTGGCCCAAACAACCCTTCCAAGATGCTTTCAAAGCCTGTTGAAAAGAGAGAGAGAGAGAGAGACTGAGTACTCCGGGGACCTTTGTAGATGAGGGAAAAAGATGCGCTCTTCTTGTGCATAATCGGAGACAACCCCGCACCCACACACACACACACACACACGCGCACACACACACGCGCACACGCACACGCACGCACGCACACAGGCACAGGCACAGGCACACGCACACGCACACGCACACGCACAGGCACACGCACAGGCTTCACTTTTCTTCTCTCCTCTTTTAAAGCAATCACCCCATTTACCTAATATAATACCGAGAGCTAATGCCACTCACTTTTTATTAACTGTAAATACTGGATTCAGCTGTTGCCTGGCAACAGCATGGAGTAACACAAATACATATTGCAGTTCCCCCACCCCAGCCGCCACCCCCCCCACCCCCCCAACAAAAAGAAAAAGGATAGGAAAAGAAGTAATGGTGAAGTGTGCACATTATGAACACCTTTAGATGGAAGATTGGGTTGGGGGGTGGGGTGGATGGATGGGGGGTACCTGGAGTGGATGGTTGGGGGGTGGGGTGGATGGATGGGGGGTACCTGGAGTGGATGGATGGGGGGGGGGGGGGTGGAGTGGATGGTTGGGGGGTACAGTGGATGGTTGGGGGGAGCAGTAGGATGGTTGGGGGGTGCAGTGGATAGTTCGGGGGTACCTGGAGTGGATGGATGGGGGGGTGGAGTGGATGGTTGGGGGGGTGGAGTGGGATGCTAGTAGGATGCTAGAGTACACAGACAGAGAGGGGCAGCTGTACCACCTACTTCTCAGAAGGGGATTCAACTGGCTTTGGAGACTTAAGTTAACCTTTCACCTTTCACCTGTTTCACCTTTCACCTGTTTAACCTTTCACCTGTTTCTGACCAGGACAAATGGTTTTATCACCTTGGTAAAGGAGAGATGTGGTATTGTGTGTGTGTGTGTGTGTGTGTGTGTGTGTGTGTTTTCAGGTTTCTTGACAGGATATGGTTAGCAGTATCCGGACAATTTGCAGACAATAAGGTAATAGGCATAATACAACATAAAAGTGACAATAGTAAAGGTAAGACACTAGTGGCGCAACTAGTCATTTGGGGATGATAGTCAATTGTCTACAGTGTGCTTGTTCATGAGCCTGATCGTCTGGGTGAAGTAGCCGTTGGTTAGTCTGAGTTTTGGCCCTGAGGCTCCGGAAGAGGCCTGGCCTTTTGAATGCCATCGGTTCGAACAGACTGTGGTTGGGGTGGCTGGCATAATCATAATAATAATAATAATAATAATAATAATAATAACAACTTGGATTTCTATAGCGCCTTTCATAAAACCCAAGGACGCTTTACAATTCTACAGGAAATGGTCAGACAGACAAAACAGAAAACAAACAAAACAAAACAGAAACAGTGACTAGGGGCCAAAGGCCTCGGTGAACAGATGGGTTTTGAGGGCTGATTTGAAGGAGTCCAAGGTGGGTGCGTTGCGGATCACTATGGGGACAGAGATCTTTGATGATCCTCCGGGATTTGCTGACACACCGTCTGTTGTATATATCCTGGATGGAGAGAAGCTCACATCCACTGATGCGCTCGGCTGTCCCCACCACCCTCTGTAGCGCTCTGCGGTTGAGGGCAGTGCAGTTGCCGTGCCAGGCTGTGATGCACCCAGGCAGAATGCTCTCTGTTGTGCCTCTGCAGAAGGGCCCGCAGGGTCTTGGACCCCCAGGCCGAACATCTTCAACCGCCTGAGGTGAAAGAGGCGCTGCTGTGCCTTTTTCACCACCTGTTTGGTATGCACGTCCCAGGTGAGGTCGTCAGAGATGATGTTTGGTATGCACGTCCCAGGTGAGGTCGTCAGAGATGATGTTTGGTATGCACATCCCAGGTGAGGTCGTCAGAGATGATGTTTGGTATGCACATCCCAGGTGAGGTCGTCAGAGATGATGTTTGGTATGCACATCCCAGGTGAGGTCGTCAGAGATGATGTTTGGTATGCACATCCCAGGTGAGGTCGTCAGAGATGATGTTTGGTATGCACATCCCAGGTGAGGTCGTCAGAGATGATGTTTGGTATGCACATCCCAGGTGAGGTCGTCAGAGATTATGTTTGGTATGCACATCCCAGGTGAGGTCGTCAGAGACGCCGAGGAACTTAAAACTGCTGACCCTCTCTACGACCTTTCTTCCTGAAGTCCACCACCAGCTCCTTGGTCTTGTCAGTGTTGACAGAGAGGTTGTTCTCCTGGCTGTACTGAGCCACACACACACACACACACACACACACACACACACACACACACACACACACATGCAGACACAAGCAATCACTCATACATACACACACACACACACACACACACACAATCATGCTAGGCTGAAAGGATGGTCAATAGCATCGATTGATGAGATTTCAAAGGTGGCTCGCCAATTTTCTTCCCCCACCTAAACTAGGGTGTAATGATTGGAGCACAGGCTGTCACCACAGCTTCACCTGTCTGAACTAGCTAGCGGTCATTCTCTGTTCACTCTCCACACTTAGCAATGCCTTTCACCTGGATCTGAACCAGGAGAGTGGACATATTTTAGTTCCAAATCAGTGGGAGAGAAAAAAAAACTATTCCTGTGCAGTGCACGCACGCACGCACACACGCACACACGCACACTAGGCTGAATGGATGGCCAAAAGCATCGATTGATCCTATTTCTTTCAAAGATGGCTTGCCAATTTTCTAAATAATAATAGATGTTTGCTCTTCTTTTTACTAAACTAAGGTGTAATGATTTGAGCAGTGGCTGTCAAGACAGACAGCCTTACCAGTCTGAACTAGTGGGCAGTCATTCTCTGTTCACTCTCCACACAGGGGGAAAAAACACAAATTCTCTTAAACCTGCACATGCAAAATGCATGCCTGCAACAAAGACAGCTTTGATAACAAAAAAAATCAGGTGCTTCAAAGATGTTTCAAAAGCACCTCCTCCACACTCCCCCCCCCCACCCAATATGCATGGCAATGGAACACAATATGGGACTCTTTCAAGTGAAGGAAAAATAATTAGGGAGTAACATCAAGAAGTAGAGAATATCAGCATTTAATGTCAGAGTGACAAGCCAGTGGTGTTGGGGGGGAGGGGAGTTAAGAGACATTATTAAAAGGTACACTACACCAAAAAAATGGCCACCAATGATGGCACCATGTGCAAAACTGTGTCGCCGACATGGAATCCGATTGGACAGAAGATGGAGGGTCCTCCCCCCCCAGGGTTACCGGGGAATGCTTCGGAAAGTAGGTCATGTAGAGAACCTTCTAGAACGTTCTCTACCCCAAAAACTAAAGAATGAACAAGGCTCAGCAGGGATGAGAAACTGGTCCTTGTCATATTTTAGGATCATGAGTATATGAATCTGAATACAAGCAAAAAATATGATTTCGTTCACAATGAACTAAGCTTGCGGAATGCACCTTGGGCTAGCTGCCAATGGACAGTGACACCGTGACATCATAACAGTAGTGGTGTCATCCTGCGTTTCATGCCAAACGCTATTGGGGTCATGTTACATTTATAAAAAATATATATATATATAATCAAGATCCTTAATTGTCTGGATACTGCTAATATCCTGTCTTCTTGTCACGTATGTCCTGTACTATTGTCACGTTCTTTATCTTGAATTATGCCTATTGCCTTATTGTCTTGTGCTGCAACGTCAGGAACCGAAGCCTACGAATTTTACTCTCTTGCACTCTTGTAATGTGACGTAACGATAAAACTTGAAACAAGAGAGAGAAAGAATCACAAGATGCTGCTCCTCATCAAACAAAGGGAAGCTAAAGATAGTCATGTAAACAAACCGCACGTTACTGGGATGTGTCGTGAATTGAATACTAATCTTCATTTTCCTGTCATGCGGGTTTGCTTGAATACAGCCGTCACTTTCCTGCAGTTCGCGTTCAATTGAATACAAATCTCTGTTTCCCCCCCTCATAGACCTAATTGTTTTGACTGACAAAAACGGACCTAAATGAGAATTTAAACGGTTTCCTCAATACTGTAAACAGCATAAGCAGTTCTAATGCCGCAAAGGCAGCCATCTTTGACCATCTGTGCTGCGTTTTGGGGTTGGAAAGCAGTGGCTTTAGCTCTTTTGTGGAAAAAAACAAAAACAACAACCAACAACTCAGCCCCTCACGTTGCTTTAGCTTAACTGTAGGCTACTCACAGATTCAGGGCATGGAGATCCGAATAAATAAGCCACATGGCAGAGAGGAAAATCTCCTTCATGGCCACAGAGGAATAAAACAAATTCCCATGAAGGAGAAACACAACACTGGAAGGAAGCAACGCAATCAATTTGAGACTGGGGATGGGAGGGGGGGGGGAAGTCAGCAGCAGCATTTGGTTTGGACTTCCTTGTGACCATTAGGGCAGCTATATATAGAGCGGTATGGGCATGAATAATTTACCATCACGAGGCATATAACAGGCTATGCTCCAGCGCCCGATCAAATCGATAACCAAGAAGACGGCTGAATTTCAGAAGGGGGGTGGGGTTAGGGGGTCATGGGGGGGTTGAGTTCCTGAAATGTGCATTGTGTGTTTGTAAAATAACCAAATGGATTTGATACTGAGTGAGATGGTTGATATACAGAGTGTTTGTACAGTAAATTGTCCACCAAGGATAAAAGGACTGCTGACTTTTCTAACAGCGTGTTCAAAGACTACTGTCTTCATATGTATGTACCACACACACACACACACCCGCACACCCACACAGACAGACACACAGACAGACACACACACGGTCATAAGTTTTAGAACACCTCCTTTCCAGTTTTTATTGAAATTCTGCTAAATTGCAAAAAATGTCATCAACAAATCAATCAATAAGTTGAAGTCTTAATGCAAGGATAATAGTTTATGTCATTTTGGAATTAATATCTTTGCTTTTATAGGGTCGCAGGGTTTGCAGGGAATTTTTAGGAATCAATTACACACTGTGTAGAGTAGGATGTCACTACCAACTCAGCAAATGTCACAATTTTCTCTGGATCCTGACAGACTCCCCAGTCCCTGATGACAGTGACAAACATACCAATAACATGATGTAGCTACCACTATTCTTCACACCAGCCAAGATGCGGAAACTGCATTGCATGTGCTGGATTTGTACTAAACATAATGCTTTGTAGTAAAACCAAATGAACGTCTTACATGTAACGATGAATTGAGAATCAAGGACCCCAATTGAAATAAGCCAGTGGCTTTCTTGGGTTTTTATCCTGTTAGTTGACCTTGTATGTAATATGTACTTTCATGTACCTACTTCTGCAAATCTTCTAATAAAGTTTTCAATCAATCAATCAAACACATTTCCAACCACTTTCTTTTAAGTATCACTTGAATTATTCATTGTTGCAAACACAATTATGGATATGAGAGCCACTTTTTGGCCACTTGGTAGGGGTGTAACGGTAGACAAAAACTTTGATTCGGTATACTGCGGTTTTTAAAGTCACGGTTTCGGGAGTTTCTGTTGCGCAGTTACTGTTAAATAACTTGGTGGCCCTAGATGTCCACCCATTGGTCGTGAGAGCGGCAGCAGGTGCCTTGGATAAGTCGTGGACAGCTGTAGTTTGTACTTTCTTATAAAGGGCTGGCATGATTTCCTGG
This sequence comes from Nansenia antarctica, assembly GCF_963989245.1. NCBI lineage: Eukaryota > Metazoa > Chordata > Actinopteri > Argentiniformes > Microstomatidae > Nansenia > Nansenia antarctica. Next base: position 7,861,619 of record NC_137675.1, on the reverse strand, counting down.
CTGAAATGCGGACGAGAGGGAACTACGTAGCAAGGCTCGAGTATGGTCTGTGCTATATAAACACCTATCGCATTTTGTTATTGCTTTGGCCCGGTCGGAATTGTTAGGGTTAGATGCTTAAATGCCATGGGGAGATGGGTTTGCACTTTTTTTCTTGTACCTGTGATGTTCACATCGGATGAGGCCGTCTCAAACGAGTGAACAAGTTCGACGTACAGCCAGCCGCATACGCCATCGCAGTTGAACAATTGTAGGTAACTGAGAAACCGTCATTTTCCCAAACAGGAGACTTAAGGGGTGCCGGAGGAACATCACGCTCTAGTTTATCTGCGTTGGCCATAACGACTGCTAAACTAGTGACAATCTCTCTGTGGCGTGTGTGTGTGCGCAGTTCGCCAGCTGCAGTGAACTGAGATAAAAGGGGGAGTGAACCTACAGCCTCCTGGTGCCAAGTTCACTTCCCTTTTGAATTTCATGTCCAGAGTGAATAGAAATCTGCCTTTGCCTCCCTACTTTGTCTCTCTACTTTCAGGGTAAGGAACCAAATATGCGATTTCGTCATTTGGACAAACTATCCCTTTCAAGACTTGACTGTCATTTTTGTTCGGTTACTTTCCAACAACGGCACATAATGAATGAAATCTTGCTGATGAAAACTGCTTCATGTTTAGGAGGTGAAAATCCACAAAGAACTGCATCATCAAAAGCCATCAATCTACAAACTACCTCTCTATATACATAGGGAAACAGGTTCCACCCAGGTTCCACTCCAGGCGGATGTGGCAGGGGGTTCATCACATGACAAACTTCAGAGCCAACAGGCTCACAGCCGCAGAGGACGACCCCCTGCTGGCGGGAAAGCTGAACACCTTCTACGCCCGGTTCGACGAGGGGCGAACGGAGGTAACCACAACACAAACACCACTCTCTCCAGCTCTCAGCAGCCTCACCCTCACAGAGCATGAAGTGAGACGCGTGCTGAAGGCGGTGGACCCCAGGAAAGCCTCTGGGCCGGATGGCGTCCTGGGACGGGTGCTGAGGGACTGCGCTGGCCGGGGTTTTCACCAACATCTTCAACCAGTCCCTGTCCCAGGCCACCATCCCACCCTGCCTGAAAACCTCAACTATCATCCCAGTCCCGAAGAAAAGCACGGTGAGCTGCCTAAACGACTACCGCCCGGTGGCACTCACACCAATCATCATGAAGTGCTTCGAGAAACTAGTCCGGGCCCACATACTCACACGCCTCCCGCCCAACCTGGATCCATACCAGTTCGCCTACAGAGCCCACAGGTCCACAGAGGACGCCATCGCGACGACTCTCCACGCCACTCTATCCCACCTGGAGAGGGGAAACAGCTACGCGAGACTGCTCTTTGTGGACTTCAGCTCCGCCTTCAACACCATCCTTCCAGACAGGCTAGTGACCAAACTACTAGACCTGGGTCTATCACACTCTATATGTGCATGGATCAAGGACTTCCTGACCGACCGCCCCCAGAGGGTGCGGGTGGGCCCCCACACCTCCACAGCCCTCAGACTCAGCACTGGGTCCCCCCAGGGCTGCGTGCTAAGCCCCATCCTCTACAACCTCTACACCTACGACTTCACCCCCGTCCACCCCAGCAACTCCATCGTAAAGTTTGCAGACGACACCACCGTGGTGGGATGCATCTCGGGGGGGGACGAGGCGGCGTACAGGGATGAGGTAGAGCAACTGAGCAAGCTGTGCAAGGTTAACAACCTGCTGCTGAACAAGTCAAAGACCCAGGAAATCATCGTAGACTTCAGGAGGAAAAAGTCCGAGATCCAGCCCCTGCTCATCGACGGAGAGAGCGTGGAGAGAGTCTCAACCCTCCGATTCCTGGGGATGCACATGCGGGATGACCTGACCTGGAAGGACAACACAAAAGCCACCATCAAGAAGGCACAACAGCGGCTATTAGGGATGGACGGTTTTTCGGTTAAACCGAAAACCGGGGTTTATAAAAATAGAAACGGTTTTTTATCAAAACCGTCTGAAACCGTATTTTTTTTAATTTTTTTTTTTAAAGAATAAAATAGAATAAGAATAAAACTGGAACATGTCACATGTTTGTCGTGTGTGAAAATAACTGATACAGTCTGAATCTGCCGCGCAATGAGTGAGAGGTTTGGTCAGTTGTGAAGAATAACTGAGGATTAATATCTAATTGGGATTATATTTAAGGGTAACGAATCACTCTATGGGAAAGATAGTTGCCTTCAGTTATTGGTAGATAGGAACGTTTTTTTTACAATTACTTGCTTACATTTAATAAGATCATTTTCGCTGCTCTCTGTAAAGCGCACCACACTTTTGTGAGAAATGCGCTATAGAAATAAAATGTGATTTGATTTGATATCAATCAATCAATCAAACTTTATTTATGTTCTATAGCACAAATCATGCATTGAATGTAGCTCCAAGTGCAGTATTTACTAAACCACAATATAATAAAACAAGAGCTATACGGATCAAGAGTGTTTGTGCACAGCGCCACTGTGTGTGAAGGCGCTACTGAAAGTGATGACAGAACGCATGTCTCAGAAGATACGCGGTCACTTAGTGACGCAAAGGTAGTTCTGTATTTATCTCTATCTGTATTAGTACATTTATTTTGAAAGCTCTATTTTGACAGCTCTACCATGGGCACTTTTATTTTGATGGGGCATTCTTTGTTGATTGACTTACGACAGTTCAGGACAAGTCAGTCTCGCGGCATGTGGTTTTTATGAAAAGCTTTAAGTATGTTCACTGCATAATTCTAAGTCTAATATTTCAGTGATTATTGAGCAGTATTCAAATATTTAAATACATTGAGCAGCAGCTGAAACTTTGTCTAAGAACCAAGATATTGAGAAAGCAGTTCATTCAATGAAGACGCTGTGTTGCGACTGTGCTTACGGTGTTTTAATGGTGTTCGACATGAGTGTATTGTAGCAGTAGGGCTCAATTATTTGAAATTGGCGCTCTTTTTTTTTTTTTTTTTTTTTTTACTTTAACTTTATTTTTATTTATTTATTTTTTTTCGGTTAACCGGAAAACCCCGGTTTTACTCTCTGACGGTTTTTCGGTTTCAATAATTGGAAACCGTCCATCCCTAGCGGCTATACATCCTGAGAGTCCTCAGGAAGGAACACAGCAAGCAGGAGATACTGGTGACCTTCTACCGCGGCGCAGTGGAGAGCATCCTCACCTGCGGCATCTGCAACTGGTTCTCCAGCTGCACAACCGCGGAAAGAAATGCGCTACAGAGAGTCGTGAGACAGCACGGAAGATCACCGGCGCCCCCCTCCCCTCTCTGGAAGAGCTGTACAACACACGCTGTCTCAGGAAGGCCTCCAAGATCTCCAGGGACCCGACCCACCCTGGGTACGAACACTTTACCAGGCTGCCCTCGAAAAGGCGGTTCAGGACCTTGGCCGCAAGGACAAACAGACTGAAGAACAGCTTCTACCACAGGGCCGTCCAGGCCCTGAACACAGCAAAGACCTAGGTTCTGGGCCCTGGACAGTCTGGACGGATTGATGGCAGCTGCTGGACTAAAAAAATCAGGTGTAGTGCTGAGGCACAAATATGTACATTTCAAGCCTGCAAACTGCGACACTTTAAATAAATGTGCAATAACACTATTGTGCAATATGACAACCCTAGTCGTCTATCTGTACAGTATAGTATAGTGGATAGTGTACATAGCCTTTATTTATGTAAACCAGCTCCTTCCCTTCTTGTGATTTTTTTTTTAACGTTTTTTTTTTTTCTTTCCTAACACCAGGGGAGCCACCCCTCCTAAATTTCGTTGTTTGGTACCTGTACTGTAGCAATGACAATAAAGACCATTCATTCATTCATTCATTCAGATCAATATGATCAACAACATTCTGTTTTTGTTTTCCTTTCTCTAGAGGGACTATGCCTCTGTTAAATCATTAAACCTCCAAAGCTGTAAATGTGTGTGTGTGTGTGTGTGTGTGTGTGTGTGTGTGTGTGTGTGTGTGTGAGAGAGAGAGAGTGTCATAACCACATACAGTATACTGTAGTGGGGTTCCTTGGGATGTGGAAAATGAATAAAACAAATATATTCATAAGTGACTGGCCAAAGGCAGGGTAAAATTCCAATATAGAAAATACAGGCAACACACACACACACACGCACACACACACACACACACACACACACACACACACACACACACACACACACACACACACAGATTCAATCTGACGGATTCCCCAACAGACCGAATCCCTAATCTCTTCCTTTCACTACCAGAGCTAAATGCAAACTGATATATATCGTCAACAGTCTCAACGCTTCACAAACACACACACGCACACGCACATGAACACACAAAGAACAAAGATGGGTGGGGTCACAAAAATGCTAAACTATACACCCCCCTTGCCCTTCCCTCTGCACCCTTTTGCCTTTTTTACATGTTTGTGTAGCGCTCGTCATATCCACTGCACTTATCTAATTCCACGTTGAACATGTTCATGGCTTGGGGAGAGAAATAAAGAAAAATAGGTCACCTACTTTGATTGGTTGAGAAATCAGCCCCCAACATCAAACCCCATGGTGGATGACTCTGTGCAGCGAAATCACTCTCTTCTACAAACTCCAAATGTCTCTCTCTTACACTCACACACACACACACAGACACACAGACACACAGACACACAGACACAGACAGACACACACATACAGTATGGAATAATTGACCAAATTTCGCACTCAAATATGGCCCTCCGATTCAAGTTAAGGGCATACTTGAGTTCCAAATCTGTGAAAAAATAAATAAAAGAATCCTGTGCAGTGCTGGGGTGTGTGTAGTATGTATAGTGTTGTCATCGGGGGGGCTACACAGAGCAGTGGTAGATTATCCGCAGTCCTCCTCCATCATTTATTCAATGTACCACAAGCCATAGAAAAACGCCCAATTACCTATCTAATTATCTACTTATCCTTCAGAGAAGAGGTAAGAGGACAGCGGCAACATGATTTCTGTGTTGCGGCTAGGCCTCTAACAATTCTGAATTAATTGTCTAATGTTTTTTTTTTTTACGTGATCGCGGTTTCTTTTTTGAAAGAGAAAAGCGCGGTCAAATATATATATCTGAGCTTTTTAAAAACCTGTTCCTTGATTTTCGATATCGCAAAAACGTTTGTGTGCAGTGGTGACAACGTCATAGGTCGCGAAATTTGGTTTAGTACATGAAGAGAGACCTCGTCTCTAAAGTAAACAACGGTCCGTTCGTTCTGATGTTCGATGAAAGTTTGAACCAGACGACCAAAACCAATCAGCTGGACCTGCATATTTCTGGGAGGAAGGTCGGCTATCAAATCTAGTCGGCTAAATAGTGCGGCAGCTTAGCAAAATGATGGGGACGCGCCGGACAAAAGCACCACATTTTTTCCATGTGCTCTACATCACCATAGCTTTCAATTTTTGTTGGGAGCCACTTCATCAAGATGGCCGATGGCGGTAAAATACCACATAGAACACTTGGAACTCTAGGTGGTGAATGTTCCGGTACTATTTGGCTGTTTTGGCTGGCCAAGGTGGCTGGTCAGAACAAGCTGCCAGATTTCCTGCATGACCCTATGAACAAGCAGGAACTCTTCACCTTCCTCTCCAGGAAGATTGCATCCATCGCCTGGCCAGATGGTAAGCAGGTCTTCATTACATCTGGCACCAGAGTGGTCGGCACAGACACCAGCCACTTCATGCTGCCATGTAACCATGAAGAGGCCGACACCAGGATACTGATTCATCTGCTTGATGCCCTGCAGCATCGCTCTTCTACCTGCTTGGTACGCACTGTGGATACGGATGTTGTCGTTATCCTCATCGGCAAGTTCCATGCCCTGCCCTCCAAGTATCCAGCTGCAGACATCTGGGTCGCTTTTGGCACTGGCAAGAACTACAGATATCTTCATATCAATAACATCTGCCATACTCTGGGCAAAGATAAGTCCACAGCACTTCCGGTCTTCCACTGTTTCACAGACTGTGACACAACCTCAGCATTCTGTGGGAAGGGGAAGAAGTCAGCATGGGAGGCTTGGAATTCCTACCCCGAGGTCACCCAGGCCTTCAACTACATGGCAGCGAATCCGCACACTCCTGTGACCATAGATGCCCAGCAATTTCAACTTCTGGAGCGCTACACAATCGTCCTTTACGACAAGGCGAGTGATGTGGAATCTATTAATGAAGCACGGAGTTGTTCTGCCAGAAGAACAGAACGATGGAACACATTCCACCAACACAAGATTCCCTTCTGCAGCACTTGAAGCGAGTTGCCTACCAGTCTGGGATCTGGGCAACATCTGAACTGGCTCAGCAGCCGACACCCAGTCCAGAAGGATGTGGATGGACATTGGATAGAGACAGCCAGGTCTGGCTTCCTGTGTGGAGCATTCTACCAATGGCTTCGAAAGCCTGCACTGAACTGGTCAAATGTGGCTGTAAAAGCGCAAGTGGCTGTGGTGCAAAGTGCTCATGCAAGAAAGCACACTGAAAATGCACAGAGCTTTGCAGTTGTAAATGTGACAGATAATTTGATGATACATAATGCTTTGTTATGTTAAAAAGTGAAGCACATAAAGTTCAATTCATTTAATGCATGTTGTCCATTTTTCAATGTACATGCCATTGAAAACATACATATTAATATATGTCCAGCTGCTTAGGAACCGAGTTGAAAAGTATGGATACATTGCCAGAATGAACATATTTATTTGATCTCGGCACAAATAATCATCTAGTGATATTCTCAATAGCTTTAATGCATTCCTTGACCCAGAAGATGTATATTTTGACACCAAGATTGACCTTCTATGTGGCTTGGAAGCCGAGATATTTGCACTTATAGATTTTACATGGCGGCCACCTTGGAAATCCAAGATTGCCGCCATCGGTCATCTTGATGAAGTGGCTCCCACCAAAAATGTAAAGCTATGGTGATGTAGAGCACATGGAAAAAATGTGGTGCTTTTGTCCGGTGCGTCCCCGTCATTTTCAAATCTGGTCTTAAGCCACCGCACTAAAATTAGGCCTGCTTAGTCTTGTTTCATTTTCAATGCTATGGCAAAATGTGATCTATTTTGTTTAAAAAAAAAAAGAAATTGTCAGGAGTGTGTGGACCAACTTGAAATGAGGAGCCTGGTGTCCATCTCGATGGATGGGCCCAATGTGAACTGGAAATTCTTTGAACTTCTTTGAAGCAAGCGCATGCAGAACACGATGGAGGCGCTCAGCTTGTTGCCATGGGGAGCTGTGGCTCCACACATTACACACATACTGTAATGTTCAGTCATTGTTCTTATGTTGAATGTGAATAAATCTGCGTTGTAAGTCATTCTGGGACTTCATTTCTTCTTTCATAGCACCTTTTTGCCAGTATGGCCGTGAAATAGGTCTTCAATTCTATAAAAAGTGGTCTTAAAGTCTTAAATTTAGTTGAAACCTGCAGGAACCCTGCATAACAGTGAAACAATTATATTGTTAATCGCAATTATTTAGAAGACAATAAATTGTACAGCAAAATGTGGTATCGTTACAGGCCTAGTTCCAGCATCTTCCACGCTTCAGTTTGGTTGAGAATGAGGAAGGTGTGGAAGGGGAAGGGGTGTCCAACAAAAGTGCGAACAAGAACGGAATCGATAACAATTAAAGAAGCAGGCGAAGGAGGGAAAAGACAAAAGGAGAAAAGGAGGAGGAGGAGGGGGGGGGGGCGTGTTCGAGGTGACTTAAGCGTGATTAAATCTGTTCCAATTCCCCTAAAGCTCAAAGTTCTTAAAAGGGAAATAGAGAGGGGGGGCAGAACACATAACAGAATCTGAACGGTAATGGGTAATTAATTTATTTTCCTCCAATTAACTGCTCCGCCAAATTGCCACGGAGCGAATGAGACGATGGTGGAAGGAGCGGCAGGAGCGGCAGGCGAACAGTGTTAGTGGGACTTAAGTAGAGGAGGTCGAGGAGGCCAACACACACCTCATGACTGAATGCTAAATGACTAATCTAAAGTCCTGTCTAACATACCCCAAAGGCACAGAGAAGGAGGGAGGGAGAGAGGGGGGGTGGGGGGCTACTCTTGACTATTGGTGCCTCGCCATGATGTGTGTTAGTGATGTGAATTCAGGCTCTTTGAGTAGCTATTCAGTCAAATTCAGTCATGTTTTGACCTATGATTTGTATGTGTGTACATATATCACTTAAATTATTCAATGTGATTATACTTAACCTTATTATTTTCAGAAAACCATAATCTTACATTATGTTTGGTATAAAAACCTTGAATAATGTAAAAACATCAAACACTATTACATGTATATTGAACGTTTTATTTATATTGAACTACAGTATCCAAAACACTTGAAGGGCCCAGTAGAAAGTGGCTTGTTGGTCATGGCCTAAGTTACTTTCTCATTTGTTGCAATAAATAAATATGCAAGATTCTTTATCTGCAATACATTGAAATATTCAGTCATATTGATGGTTAAAAAGTGGGATATGTGGCGTAACAAATACAACACACTACTAACAAAATAGTATGGTATGGTTCGTAAATAATTACATAACTCTACACAATATTTCAATCGAATTTGTATGATATAATTCTGTGCTGTTCAAAAATGTTATTTGTTCGTCGTCATGCACTTTTTCCGCAATTTAAATGTGCGCTCTGAGGGGGCGGGGTGAAGGTGGTGAGTAGCCATTGTTGTGGCCTGACCATGGGTACATTGTTGTGGCCTGACCATGGGTACATTGTTGTGGCCTGACCATGGGTACACAAGGCCAACAGACTTCAAGCACAACAAGAATCAATCAGGGGAAATGTGTAGTGTGTGTGTGGCATCTAACTCAAAACGGGGAACAGAAATTCGGTCTGAATGGGAGACTAGAGCAATAACGCGCAATAGAGTATAAGAATAACAACACTCATCCATCCGCCCAAAAGCACTGCAAGACTGTTATAGAAAAGGGAGTTCTACCGCAAAGGCCAACTCACATCCACTTACGGTCCAACAGGTTAGCGCACAAGGTCGTGAAACCATTTTTAAAATAATCTTGAAAAATGAATGCTATAGAGAAGAATATAGAGTTTAAAATATCAATATGGCGTGAGCCGTCAGGACATTTTCCTTTTACCTTGTAACCTTGTTTATAAAAGCGCTATACAAATGTTTAATATATTATTATTATTATTATTACGTGGGTGATCGCTCATGTACTACTCAGCCATCCGCCTTCTAAATTCCATTTTCAAGTACACAAATTCCATATAATAGGATCAATATAATGGGGAATGTTAGTTTACAGTCACCACAATAGGGGCCGAAGATTTTTTGAAAAGAAACATCAATAGTGGGACCTTGGTAAGGCCCTCTGAGTGGGTCGCTTTCAATTCAGCCCCACGAGCATTCAAGCGTCCTTTGTGAATGTTAGTGAATGCAACTTTCTAAAAAAACATTGGAAAAAAAAAGTTCTTTCTCATTTGGGGGAAGGTATTACAAGCGTTGTGTCTGGCACTTCAGCTCTGAAACCTTGTTGATATTCACACACAGTCAAAGATATTCACACACAAGAGAGACAAAAGTGCAGAGAGTAAGTAAAGGTCACTGATTTTTCCAGAACAACAATATTAGCCCTTGTGGGCGAGAGTGAAAGAGAGACAAGAATCTCACCTTCGCAAAAAACACGAGGAGTTTAAAGTGTGAAACCATGGGCAGCTTCCAAAGCCCGACACTTCCCAGCATGACAGCTTTTACATCTAAATAGCCTATTTGAGGTCCATAATAACCGTAGACAGAACAGAACGGTAATTTGTGAAACTCCCGTCAGACTGATTAAATGGTGGTGCCAGCCTTGATTTAAAATGTGTATAAATATATAGTTGAATGAGCATGCCTGCCAGGCATCCTGAAGTAATCGCACCGTCGCCAGTTGTCAATTCCTTTGCCATTGTAATATGTCTCCCACCTTGTCCTTTTGTTGGGAATGACATGTACGGAGAAGGACAGCAAGATGTCCTTTGAGTTATTGGGGTTGTCCTCGACACACCATAACCTATGGTTAAAACGTCATACAGTCAATGTACGGTTATTTATTTTACTTACATTACTTATTATTATTGTGTTTTTTGTAACTGAATGCTGCAATGTCAATGTTGAGGAACCAAAGCCAAAGAATTTGACTCCTGTGTACTTGTACAGTAAGCAATTACGCAATTCTGATCCTGATCTGATACTGTAGCTATGTTTCGTTGAAACAGTTAAATCGGTTATTTTGTTGATACGCTATTCTCATTGTTCCTATGTGCATGAATGTGATGTTGTTCAATAGATAAAGGTTCTGTTAAAACAGCACGACATGTGCGTGACCAGTTTCTCACAAAGTTGAATCTAGGATCCGATGATGGAGTGTCTGTCACACAGGGATGAGCAAATCATTCTCAGTCATTATTAACCATGGAGTCAGATATAACGTCATGTTAACTTGGGTTAACTGGTCATGAAACCACTTAACTGTGTTGAGTTCGCTTCCTCATGTCCAACCGGTTGAAGTTAATGATTCAGGATTATTTTGATGAGATTTTAGACTATTCTTCAGTGTTTTATTTCCAGCTCTTTAATAGTTGGTCATCGGATTGGAAGGTGTGTCTAATGTTGAACTATCGCCTAATACCGTCAAACTTGTTTAAACTTAATTATGTAGCCCCAGATTGGAAAAGTTGAAAGCACAACATGTCAACAATTTACTTGCACTACAAAATATACATTTTATTCTCAGGTGAAAAAATAATAATATTCATAATTACCAATCTGAATGCTCGTCACGGTTAAAACTGCCATTGATTGCTCAATATGACCTAATCAATTAAAGAAGAAATGATTTCTCTGTCGTTAATTGAAATGACCCATGAATAACAAAACTAATTGTGATTGACTTTGGGGGAGAGGCAAGATGACATGAGCCATACAAATCTGGCAGAAGTTTTGCATTCAAGTTTTTTTAAATGTTATATATAGGCTATATGTTTTTAGGGCATTTCTGCTTTACTGGGATAGAGACAGTAGAGATTGACAGGACGGATGGGTGAGAGAGAGAGGAGCTATATCATGCAAGATATGTCGAGTGTGGAAATGGAACCGGGTACCTTGCGGATGCGTGGTATGCACATTAGTGTGCTACGCCACTAAGCTCCCTATTGAACTCGTTTCCTTTTGTTCAGAAGCTGATTTCGTACAATAAGGCGATCAAGGTAAATTGTTTCCCGAATGTTGCTTAGTGACAGCAGCATCCATCACTCAAGATGCTCATTAGAGTCACATTCCTCTCATGTCTTCTCTTCATCTGCCTTTGTCTCCTGTCTCATCGAGGTTACATCACTTGTTTGGTTTTCTATCTTTAGCTTCCGATTGCCAGGTTCATTAAGTGCAACTTGGGAGCGTGTCGCTTCAATCTAAAGAATGTATGGACTAAATGAATCATAAACTACCAAAAATGTCATTCTGCTCGTCTTCCAAATGCAAAGAAAACATGCACAGCATCGATTATGAAATGACAGAACTTGAGCTTGTATTAAAAAGAGGTTGATATACACAAGCTTGTTTAGCCAAGCCAAATATATAACTATTTATTTATTTATTTTTATGATTTATTTATGGGTTTTTCAATTTTTCAAACACAAACACACAGGTACATCACAAACATATCAACAAAAAACAAAACAAAACAAACAAAACAAACAAAAAAGTAAGCAAATAATACAAATAATGATAAAAGAAGAACAATTTCAACAACAATAACAACAACAACAATATATATTATCAATATAAATGTAAATATATAAAACTATGAATGTATAGTTGAGACCTATACAGTCTGAAGATCATTACCAACTCGGGAGCAGCACTTGTGTGTAGATAGTACTGCGGTGCTACCACTTACACTTGGTTAAACATACTGACCCACAAGAGCACACCTCTGCCTCCTAATTCAACCTAAAATAACGCTAGAAAAGACTCCAAGTTCCAGAGACCCTTGTGTGATTTCCAGTTGCCACCACAACCAAAGAGGTAGGGGTGAAAAGGCAGCAGATCTAATAAGGGCTGTGTGGGCTGGAGAGTCTGGGCCAATGACAGACCACAGACACAGACATAACTTTGAAATGATTTTATCAAATACCTAATAGAGTCTGTGCTTCTAAATTAACACTTAATATGCGATAACGACATGCACAGCACACATAATGAATTCAGAGATATTCCGAGACCTTTAAAAAGATACTTAACCAATGTACTCTTGACACACTGTATACATTTTGCACACACACACACCACACACCACACACACACACACACACACACCACACACCACACACCACACACACACAATAAACAGTGTGATTCAATGGAAAGGGTAAAACAACGGTTAGCCTAGTGGTTATTTTTCTACTACTAATCTGATGTTTATCGCATTGTGCTCCTACTGTACACAGTACTCCATCTCCGACACGCGCATGCACAGCACACACACACCAATGAAATCTGGACACTGACAGACCAATTTACAGACAGCTGTGCAGGAAAAGCCTACAACACTCAAAACACACACACGTGCGCACACACACACACACACACACGTGCGCACACACACACACACACACACACACACACACGTGCACACACACACACACACACACACACACACACACACACACACACACACACACACACAGCGTAGACACTGTCAGTGGCAGCATTACAGGGAGAGTAGGTTAAACAATCTCATTTAGCCCTCTCTTGACCTAGATTTGGTTTGAATTAAAGCAGGGTCTGTCGAGGGGGAGAGAGAAAAAAAAAACATGTTCATGTGACATCATCCCAGCACACAGCTGTGCTACTGGGGGAGCGGAAAATCCAATTTATGCAAGCAGGACCTTCAGCCACCTAACGCCGCGGCTTTTATCTACCAATCCCCCAAATACAGGAGGACGCGGGATCTAGTTTGCCCATGGACGTGTATTTACGAAGGGCGAAATAACCAGTGGTAAAGCAGCGGTTTAAGCTTTTAATGCCTGTGATTAGTGCCAGAGGCGAGGTTTGGCTTGACGACTAAGCAACAAATATATATGGCATTACTACTATAAAGCCGAAACGCAGGGTTCGCAGACAGATGTGTAACCTCTAAGAGCAGGTTATTTATAGTGGCGGTGACGACCCTTTACACAAAATGCTAGCCCTATCTACAATGCCTCAACAGAGAGGAATCATAATCTCAATGTGTATATATTGTTTTGTTTTTGTTTTACGATCCGATTCGTGGCACGATAAAGGATAAAGGACAACATTCCTGAAATGAAAGAAGTGTCAGTTGAGACAAAAAAAAACATCACCACAAACGGCGTATCTGCTGGGAGATAGCAAGCCAAACACAGCCTATTCAGATGCTGGGGGGGGGGGGGGCAGAGGATCAGCAGAAAATCATGAAGATATGATTTGCAACAATTTGACAGAGAAATAGCACCAATGTCCATTATTAATACATAGCCTAGCGTTAGCGTATCACTCTGGGCTGCATTAACCAATCAATATCGACTGGTGCGGGGGGGGGGGGGAGCTTTTTCTCATCCAAGATGGCTGCCAAGTAGTGTTATTAACTAAATCAATTATGAACACCATTTCTGAACGAAACCAAACAGGTTTCAAATACAATTTGCTTTTATGAAAAATAACACCCTGGAGCTATCTCAAAACTTTGTTTTGCATACAGCTGCAACTGACCATGTTAACAAATGGCTTTTAAGATATGTGAGCCTTTAAATGCCAAATTAGCCTAGTAATTTGGACAGCCTGAGCCACCATGAGAGCCTCCTCTCTCAAATGTATCGACTGGATGTAGGAATGACAGCCCATGAGATCGACATGGTGTTTTTTTTTAACACATTCTGAGGCAACGTTTGTTTGAAAAGACTCAAATAAACATAAACATAAATAACAGAGTTATACTTAAGAGTATTGATTATAATAAAACGGTTATTTCAAATAAAAATAAAAAGAATACAACAAATAAATATAATATATATAATATATATACTAATTAAAACCAACTAATTACTAATTAAATCCATCATGGAACAGCAGAACATTTTGAAAAGTGTGCCTTTAAGAGACCTCCACCACATGAATCGCTCACCAATTTACTATGAACATGTAAACAAGATGGCCAAATATCACCATACAAACCACCTCAGATGGATAATGACAGCCCAGATAATGGAGACAGCCAGTCGAGCTCAATGTCAAGGAAAGCAAACAAAACACAAAAGAGATATTCAACTCCTGTTTACGATATCTTATTTCTTCTACAGATGCCACGGGGAAAACACTTAATATACAGTCTCTATAGGTGCTGTATATTATCAGATATATATGCCATGATTGTTTGTCAACAATACAGGGGATGCAGCGGTAGATGAGATACAACTTTGACTGACAAAGGCCTTAGAAAAGCGAGGAGACTTAGAGAGAAGAACAAAGAACATCCACTCACTGAACACTTTATGAATGAATGAATGAATGAATGGTCTTTATTGTCATTGCTACAGTACAGGTACCAAACAACGACATTTAAGGATTTATTAGGAACTCATTCATTCAGGTGGTGAAGGGGAATGTTTTCTCTCCATTAATACCAAGCAATCATCATTTGAATGCCACAGCCTGTTTGAGTATTGTTGCTGACCAAGGGCATCCCATCATGGCCGCAATGGACCCATCTTCTAATGGCTACATCCAGCATGATAATGCACCGTGTCACAAAGAAAAACGTTGTCTCAAACTGGTTTCATGAACATGACAATGAGTTCAGTGTAGTTCAGTGGCCAGTGTCACAGTCACTGGATCTGAATCCAATAGAACACCTTTGGGATGTGGTAGAACGGGAGATTCACAGCAAAAAGAAAAGCTTTCAGTTGAAAGTGCATCTGAAAGCTCTGCGGGTGAGTTGTGTGATGCAATCATGTCATCATGGACCAGAATCTCAAAGGAAATGTTTCCAACATCTTGTGGAATCAAGGCCGCGAATAATCAGTGCTGTTGTGAGAGCAAAGCGACACCCTACCCAGAATTACTATGTGTGTTCCTGATAAAGTGTTTGGGCAAGCGTGTATCCTATGTGAGAAGGGAAAGGAACTCCGTTTCACTGTAGCTAGAAGCTAAGAATTAAGCTTCTGTGTAACTGTATAATTATGGGAGGTTTAACAATGGAAT
This sequence comes from Nansenia antarctica, assembly GCF_963989245.1. Lineage (NCBI taxonomy): Eukaryota > Metazoa > Chordata > Actinopteri > Argentiniformes > Microstomatidae > Nansenia > Nansenia antarctica. Next base: position 7,846,311 of record NC_137675.1, on the reverse strand, counting down.
ATTGTTCCATTGCTCAAACAATTAATGGGGTTCAGATCCCACTGGAAGCCAGGAGGTAAATTGCCCAGTTTTTTCCCCTTTCATAAACACACAGTGAAGGCTTTTACTGCGGCTCCATGCTGGCTACTCTTTGTGTGTGTGTGTGTGTGTGTGTGTGTGTGTGTGTGTGTGTGTGTGTGTGTGGCTCTGCGCTGCAAAGCACAAAACCCATTAAAGTGTTAACCCCCAAAACCTTAAAAACATAAGCAGAGCATCTGGAGAGAAAAAAAAAAAAAAGGAAGAAATCCCATTCCATTAAAACCGGAAAAATCTACATCTTCACATCGCTTATGAGGAAACCCCAAGCTAAATCCCACTAGTATGCAACAACCAAGCAGACTGATTTGCACACAGCCAAGGGGCAGATGAACTTTCTAAAGAGAGCACTCTTTTTTTCTCTCCAAAAGACAAAAGGCATGGCAACCAGAGGAACACTGCAGTATTAATGATTAGGAGTATAGATTTGCTGGTAACTCTGAAACAAACCTTTGTACGCCCGTAACTGTGAATTGCAGTATTGCTTCTTCTTTATTTCAGGCTCTTTTTCCCCCCCCCCAAGACGTGACGTCCTTGGTAAGAGTGGTAGTCTATCCCACCAACACCAAAGGAACATCAGAGAAACGTCTTCAAACGTCTTCGCCATCGACGTCAGAGACATCAGAGAGGGAGCACCTGAATGTAGCACACCTACAACCCAGCTAGGATGCCATGCAGCGCTCACTATGAACAAAACTCACACACATTGAAAGGATCAATATCATCACATTATTTTATTTTTTTATAATAATATCCACTTTTTCAGATGTCAGGGAGGAGGTGGAAATAGGTAGGATGGAAGGTGGTTGGTGGAGATGAGATTATTATTTATGTCTTGTGCGATACATAAAGGACCCTATGAGTGACAAAACAAGTTAAAATAGGTTTAAAATAATAAAGAGAAAACCACCCATACTGTAGTTAAACACACAGCATACATTTCACACCTAAATTGCACAAATGTCTAGAAGGATGTCTAGAAGGATGAGATACTGGTGTCCTTCACAAGTACAAGTACGCACACTCACACGCACACGCACACGCACACACGATGATGGGGAAAAGGAATTAATTTTTAATGATTTGATTGAATTGAGCCAAGACTCTAGATCCTACTCAGAGGGCCTTGATCAAACGATCAATGATCTCAAACCAAACTGGACAAAAAGAAACGCGTTGTGGAATGACAACGATTATGATCTTAAGTGTTGAGGAACAGAACAGTGTAGGGTTGCATTCTTTTAAACATTATTTTGGTAATCAATTATTCTTTCGAATAACACCTTCAAATGATAAATCGGCAAAACAGTAAAAAAATAAAAATTAAAGACTTTTTTTTACTTGTTAAAAAAAACTCTGTTAAACCAGTTATATTAAACAATAAATAAAACAATAGTTGATTGCCAAACTTGTCAGTCAATTGTTGGGATTTGGTATGTTTTGCTCGAGACACAGGGTCAGCTATAGTCGGCACCCCTGGAGCAATTAGGGGTTAAGTGCCTTGCTCAAGGGCACACGCATCTCCCTCCTGAGGAGGGGATTGAACCAGCGACCTTCTGATTGCTAGTCGGCCTCTCTAACCTCTAGGCTACCGCCACCCCCATGGGAAACTGTTTACTTGAAAACATATCATGACTGACTTGATCATCAAATGCACACATCATAGTAGGTCAATGAAATTACAGATAATACACACATGAACTACAAATTAACTGTACTGTGCTGTTAATCACATCCCCATTTGTTGACAATATGACTTTTTACAAGTCTCGTGAAATGTATCAAAGCCTGGAGCAAGCCTGGATTTTCCTTTAGTGACATTGATGGAATACCCCCCGGGTCTCTAGTGGAAGAGAGACTGTTCCTGAATGATATTTGCCAGGTACCTCTTGGACTAAGGACCTTTTCTCTTAATTTGTAAGAAAAACATTTCTTCATGTCTCTAACAGGGGAATTACCACAATAATGATTTCACACAGAATGCCATGATCATGATACCATGCCAAGTGATTAAATGTTAACAAGCACATGTGTGATTCTCATCAACCTACATATTAGCCTATAACATGTCTTTAAAAGACAAAGACAATGTGTTCTTGCATGTTCAGAGTGTTATTCAGATATCTTAGCAACTTATTTTGATATTGCTATGCATTTTCCATCTAAATTGTCATTATTGATGTGTGTTTCATTTCACATTCAATTCAATGGTAATCTAATGCACTTTAAATACATAAACACTACATACATACATCTAAATAAAACTCAAGTTAATCGATGCAGCCTTATGCGACAGTGACAACAAATCATGAGTACCGCTCAAGAACGTTTCTCATTATAAACTATTTCTCCAACCATGTGTACACATCAGTGTTTCTGTCATGTTGTTGTTCTAAACATATTCTCAAGGCCAAAATGACAGACTCCTCAACTCTAGCCTTTTTCGCTGTCTCTCCCTCTCCCGGTTCACAGCATCAAGCAGTCTCCTGTTCTGCTCCACAAGCGTAGCCAAGCTAATTGAGGGCTAATGTAATATAGCTCTTGTTTTTCTTTCTTTTTTTTAAAGGTTATTTTTTATAGTGGGCAGTCCCACTCATATTTTTCTTTTTATTGGATAGAGATAGTTTAGATAGACAGGGAAGTAAGGAGGAGAGGGCATGTCAGCAGGGCATGGGCTGGATTCGAACCCATGCCGACATGGACATACCTGTATGTATAGATGCTGTAGGCTGCGGTGCTAGACTACTAGACCACCATAGGCCACGTAATATAGCTATGGTGACAACTGTCTAGATTACACAAGTTAATTACTGCATTACTGCCTACAATGCAACCTATTTCAACTTTCTCATATTAAAGCTGAAACGACATGTTAGAATATGACGCTATGTGTAACTGACAGGGCCTTATAAATACAGTAGGTGTCAACTTAGTTTTTTAAACTTTTGTTGGATGTAATAGTCCATAGGAACTAAACAAGAACGTTTCTGCTCGGAACTAACTGAGCTCAGGACATTTGGGGGATTTCAATCCCTGGTCGGGATATTCTAGACACTCAAACTACACAAGCATCTGAGCCTCATCTTAGCAGGTCAGTTCAGGGAAAACATATCTCTTTGGCAGCAATGACCCTGGGAAGATTAGCAAGACAGGAGGAGACTGAAGACCCATGTCACCCTAACCTTAAAGACCTATTCACCCCCCACTAACCATTCTGTACAATTCCTCTACTATTAAGCCCAATTTATGCTTCTGCGTAAAATCGATGGCGTAGGCTTGCGTAGGCCCGCAGCCTACGGCGTAGGTTTACGCGCATCTCTCCAAAAATGTAACTACGCGGCAGTGCCTACGCAACCATAAGCACTGTGATTGGTCCGCTTGGTAGCACATGATTCCGACATGATTCCGACTCTCTCGTCTGCCAAAATGCGGAAGCCATGACAGAAATGTCATTTACTTTCTTCTGTAATTACTTATTAATAAAGATTTGAAAAATTATGATAACCATCGTATTATCTTAGTTTAATGTCATTTCAATGCATCATAGAACTTTTATTTACAACAAGCATAACAAAAAAAAATCGCTATTATGCCGGTATGAGTACACCGTTCCAACGGAGCGCCCTATGGAAGCGTCAGGCACAGCCTTCCCATAGCGCGATTCACATTTACGAGATGTACAATCCTGTTTATTTAGAAATAAATGATTAGTTACAGGGAGCCCCATGGCTGTTCAATGATATTTATGATAGAGATATTTAATGTAAAGTTATCTATAAGAACTGTGATTGGTCCGCTTGGTAGCGTCACATTCCGACTCTCTCGTAAATGCGGAAGTCATGACAGAAATGTCATTTACTTTTTCTGTGATTACTTATTAATAAAGATTTGAAAAATTATGATAACCATCTTATTATCTTAGTTTACTGTCATTTCAATGCATTATAGACATTTTCTTTACAACAAGCATAACAAAAATAAGTTTTTTGATCGCTATTATGCCGCTATGAGTACACCGACCAACGCGGAGCCGTAAAGACCAAAGCAGAACTATAAACCGGGAGAGCCCTTGCGCAAGCTACGGCGTAGCCGCGCCTAAATTCGACGCAGAAGCATAAATTGGGCTTTAGACCTAATCTTTTCTTCTTTTCTGTTTTTAAACTAATCCTTCTTCTTCTCCTAGCATTGTGACTGCCAACAGCCCCTGTTCCTAGCATAGATTCTGTTTCTTATAATGATTGATGTACAGATGGTTCACTTACTTTAGACAAATGTACTTGTTATAAGTTGCTTTGGATAAAAGCATCTGCTAAATGGCAATAATATGTAATGAATGAATAGAACTGCCTCTGGTTTAAATTTGGTGTCTAGGGCAATATTGTCCAAACTTGATTGTCAGATAAATGCCATGCAGCATTAGGGCTGCACGATTAATCGATTTTAAATCGAAATCGCGATTTGAGATGGTGCGATTAGCAAATCGCGATTAGCAAACCTAGAGTTTTAGAGTCGTTTGCGGCTGTTCTCACGAAGGCACCGTGAAATAACCAATTCCATCACGCATTACCTCGCTAAAGACGTGGTGTCTACTGTATTAACACTGTGAGCAACGAAGAGTTTAAAAAACTCATCCAAACACTCAATAAAAGATAATGTGATTCCATCCTGCACGTACGGAGCTGAAAAATGTGGAGTACTATGCAACAACAACCGATCTGCGGTCGAGCCGTGCACTTACATAGGCCTACATTACGACGAGTTGAAGAGCTTTATCTATTTCAATGTTTACAGAAAGGACCTATTCTTTTTTACTGGACATTTTTATTATGACTTTATTTAACTTGATTGCAGTATGTGCAATATTTAGATGCTGCTCCTGAGCCATAATTAAATAACCTTGTTTGTAGAAAGGTCCTATTTTATTTTCATAATGGAATTGTAAAAAAAAAAAATGACACTTGAGAGAAACAAAATGGCAGCTGTTTAAAAAAACCATACATAAATATGTTGTTCCAATTCATATATTTTAAGTTCTCATCCTTGCATTAGAACAGTTTGATGGCATAAGAGCAGTTAACAGTTTGATGTTATCATGTGGTAATGCTCTCTGAAATTAGTCCATGATAGACAGATTCATCCAATCACCTGCCAAGTATTTTTTGAAAGTACCTGCCCTTTTCCAAACAGCTTCCAATTAAGCTTTCCTAGATGGTTGTGTGAAACAAACCACCTGAGTCAGGTTAGTAATGCTCCATCACATGTTTTAATCTGAAGCTTGATTTTAAAGCAACCCAACTTTAAAGCAACCCAATGTAAGTTTAGTTCTTTCACTCGTAGCTCGGGCTGTGGGGCTGCTAGAGGAGGGAGCCTCTAAGTCCCCTGAAGACGTACAAACAAACTGCACGTTGATACGACCTTCCTAGCCGGAGATATGGCCACACTTTACAAAAACTTCCTTTGGGTCGCTTTAAAAAAAATAATCGCAAATTAAATCGCAATCGCAATATCTGTCCAAATAATCGCAATTCGATTTTTTCCCCCAAATCGTGCAGCCCTATGCAGCATTCACTTAATCCATCATTTCATCTCCTGTCTCTAGGTCCACTTGACAACGATTGAACATCAACCTTCTAAGCCTCGACATAAACTACCTTATATACACACTAACACACATACACTAACACACACATACTATACACTAACACACATATACACTAACACACTAACATACTATACACTAACACACAAACACACAACATGTGCATACAGTATACATTCACACACATATTGTGCCTCAAAGGTGACTGGTATTTCAGCTTGTGGTGTGTGTGTGTGTGTGTGTGTGTGTGTGTGTGTGTGTATATGCATGCTTCCATGTGTGTGCCTGCGCTCCCTCTTATCATATGATATTCACATGAAGTTGCGGTCGTTATCTCCACGGAAACAAAGAAGATCATTCACATGGAGCTCTCCTCAGAGAGCCTGCAGATCTCTCTCACACACGCGCGCACGCGCACACACACACACACACACACACACACACACACAGACACACAGACACACAGACACACAGACACACGTGTAACAATACCTTAAGATAACTCCAATTTCACCAAAGAGGAGCCTAGCCAGAGGTGGATCATTATCATTACTTGATAGAGAGGCTTTGACGCTTTTATCACTCTCCAGTTACAAAAGAAGAAAAGCCTCTAGAAAAACCACCTTGGCATTTCCAGGGTGGTATTAAACAAAGGGCGCTACACCTTGGCTTGGGCCGACATTCCTAACTCAAGCACTGATGTAGTATATAGGAGTCTAATGGCAACTTCTGCACACAGCGTCTTCGGTGAGGGAAAAACTTGCAAAAAGCCCAAAGTGCACACGTCATGCTCACATGTACTGTGTGTGTGTGTGTATATATATATACTGTATATATATATGAGAGAGAGAGAGATACATACATATATATATATATATATATATATACACAGTATATATATATACACACACACACTAGAGAATTGTGTGTATATATACTGTCCATGACAGACAGGCACTGGGGAGAGGGCTAGTGGAGGGGGGTCAAGGGTCAGTCATATTGGACATAAGGACAGAAGTTCTAGAAAAAAACACAGATGCAGGAATCTAATTATGACAACAACCAACTTAGCCACAAGAACGAGGATCCCTCATTAGTACTGATCCTTAATGAGTAGAAAAATGTGTGTGCGTGTGTGTGTGTATGAAAAGGAGAGGTGTGTGTGTGTGTGTGCGCACGTGCACAAACATTCCATTTCACTACACGCACATTATACAAAAGCCTCCCCCTCTCTCTACTGTTAAACACACACACACACACACACACACTCAATCCAAATGCTTTCTCAAATATTACCTTACACACAATAGAAACCATACTGAATAACTTTGTGGAATTCTGAATGTACAATTCTACAATGTGAAAGTACACACACAGTATCTCCTCCAAAACAGGAGTTCCCCTTTCTCTAAAAAGCTGTCAATCCATATCTTTTAGGCTATTCGTTTGGGTGTGTGCGTGTGTATGTCTCTCTGTGTGTGTGTGTGTGTGTATATGTCTGTGTGTGTGTGTATATATATATATATGTTTTGTGTGTGTGTGTGTGTGTGTGTGTATATATATATATATATGTTTTATGAGATTGATTACTAGGCCTCTTCAGGGGTTGAGCGTTCCAGCTTAGGCTGTTTGTGTTTTCTGTGGTCGGCTCTGTGCATCACATGTGTGATGCCGTGTCCAGGATGAAAGGCTCGCCTCAAACAAAAACTAATGTATCCCTCCTCCAGACATGTTGTTCACCAGGAACAAGCACAGCCCAAAAACAAACCCTGTGACTTAGAGTGTTTTTTCCTTTTTCTGTGTTCTTAGCGGTGGAAAAGGGTAGCTGTGCGGTGCGCTACTGTGAGCCACCCAAGCAACACTACTGTAAACTAGGGTTAGGGTTTACGTGTTAACAGTGGATAGGGAGCTGTTCTGTGAATGAATGAATGAATGAATGAATGGCCTTTATTGTCATTGCTACAGTACAGGTACCAAACAACGAAATTTAGGAGGGGTGGCTCCCCTGGTGTTAGGAAAAAAAAAAAAAAAAAACTTTTAAAAACATCACAAGAAGGGAAGGAGCTGGTTTACATAAATAAAGGCTATGTACACTATCCACTGTACTATACTGTACAGATAGACGACTAGGGTTGTCATATTGCACAATAGTGTTATTTCACATTTATTTAAAGTGTCGCAGTTTGCAGGCTTGAGATGTACATATTTGTGCCTCAGCACTGCACCTGATTTTTTCAGTCCAGCAGCTGCCATCAATCCGTCCAGACTGTCCAGGGCCCAGAACCTAGGTCTTTGAGCCACCCAAGCAACACTACTGTAAACTGGGGTTAGGGTTTACGTGTTAACAGTGGATAGGGAGACGTTCTGTGAGCCATCCAAGGAATACTTCTGTAAACCAGAGGTTAGGGTTGGAGTTGTGTGTTAACGGTGTGAGAAAACCCAAGTAATACTACCATCAACTAGCAGCCCCGGGAAAGATATTCCCTCCACAACATTGGAAGGCATTAGGGGGGGGGAGAGAGAAGAAATCCCCAAATTCCTCGGAAATCCCAGTTTTAAATAAGAGGTCTGAAATCCCCCCGTAGCTAGTAGGAATACCCCATGTTGAGCTCATAATCTAAACCCGTTTTGGAGCAGTTGGCTAAGTGCTCCAGAGTGTGTTTTAATAGGGGGCAGCACATGACTGAAACACACACACACACACATACACACATACACGTAAAATACACACACACACCACACACGTAAACACTCACACACACACACACACTGATAAAAAACCATATGGCTGCTTTTAGCTCTGGCACTCTGAAAGCACACAGAGTGTGTATGCCAGTGGCGATGGGGCCTGGATGGATGAGGGAGATAGGATGTAAACGTATCCCCCCCCCGCCCCCCCCCAAGGATTAAGAGTGCCCCGCTTGGCATAGCAGGTGCCACTCTCACCACCCTCCCCCACCCCATCTCCCTGCCAAAGACACACCAGTGTACCTGTACCTGGGACAATTTGCGCAAGCAAGCAGCCATAAAACATTTCCCTTTTTGCAAATCCAAAGGTTGCTCTGCACTTCCGCACATGGAGAGAGAGAGACAGAGAAAGAGAGAGGGAGAGAGAGAGAGAGAGAGAGAGAGAGAGAGAGAGAGGGGGAGAGAGAGAGAGAGAGAGAGAGGGAGAGAGAGAGAAAGAAAGAACGACACACACACACACACCAGAAGAGCTACAAACGAAAAGTTCAATATTCACACACATGTTAATGTTATGTTGATGTCAGCTGACATGGGGGGGGGGGGGCAGGTCCCAGGTTATGCAGATCTCACCAGCGCCGCTGGGTGTGACACACTGCTAGTTCTTATCACAACACCTGCTGCAGGAAACCTCTTAGTCAAAAACACCAGAACAACACAACAGACACACACCTGGCCTTGACCCTTTCCCGAAAAATTCCATCCGGCCCAATTTGTGTGTGTGTGTGTGTGTGTGTGTGTGTGTGTGCCTGAGGGAGTCCAAAGGGTGAGGGAGGGAGGGTAATTGATACGGTTAATCATAGTTACTGGACCTTCGACCCATAACCAAATGTTCAAACTGCAGATGGGGAAAACTGTTCCGATGTGTGTGTCTGTGTGTGCGCCTGTCTGTATGTGTGTGTGTGTGTGCTCCTGCCTGTATGTGTGTTTGTGTGTGTGTGTGTGTGCCTGAGTACCTGTATGTGTCCGCACCTGCCTCTATATACTGTATGTGTGTGTGTGTGTGTGTGTGTGTGCGTGTGCGCATGCATGGGTAAATAACCCAAATGTTACAACTTGTAATGAACAAACAGCCGAATGTTACTCAGTGTAATACATGGCTTATAGAGCACCAAAAGGCGATATATACAGAGACAGTTATTACTATGTTATAGAAAAGCAAAGAGTAACAGTGGTGTAATTCCTTTTCTACTCCTCTTCTGGTCGTCAGTAAAGCCAATAAGATAAGAGTAGAACAGAGTGCCTCCGAAACAGCCTACATGCCAATTAAGTCTGAGGAGGAAAAGCCCCTACTGCTGCTGCCACTTCAGTGTGTGTGTGTGTGTGTGTGTGTGTGTGTGTGTGTGTGTGTCAGCCAATCATTTGAGGGTGGGTGTTAGAAATGTCACTGACAAGAACTTCCAGTCACTCTGAACACCGCAAGTGCCTCTCTACAGGAGAAGAGAGAGATTCTCGGGCTGACAAACGGACGCAGGAGGCCGACGTCATTCCGCTCCCCGATACAATCGGCCTAAAAATGATCACTTCGTCACCAATCGATGCGCGCGCCAAAAAAAACGGTGGATTTTTTTCAAAACAAAGTCAACCGTAGGCGGCTAGCAAGTGACGGCAGCTAGCCACTTTCTGTGAATTAAGACACCCGAAGGAGTGGAGGTTGGCAGAGGGAGTGGGTGGGGGGGGGGGATGTGGGTGAAAGGGTAGTGGATAGATGGAAGAGGAGGGGAGATAAAAATAAAGTGACATTTTTCCTGATTGTTGTGGTGGCGGCAGCGCGGCAGGCTTGGGTGAGCTGACCTTCAGCTTTATTTGAATGCGCAGCCTCTCGCATTCCGCTCCTTAACGCAGGGTGACAAAGACACACACCGCCTCGGCTAAAAACCCTGCCGCTGCCGAACTACAGAGGCCTGGCCGGGGCTGTCACCTCCGCTTTACTGTGTCTGCTGTGTGTGTGTGTGTGTGTGTGTGTGTGTGTGTGTGTGTGTGTGTGTGTGTGTGTGTGTGTGTGTGTGCGTGCGTGCGTGAGAGTGAGTGAGTGAGTGAGTGAAAATAAGCAACGAAAAAAAAGGACCTTTCTGCACACTGTCACAAAGCAATTCAGTGGCTTACGGACAAATGGCTACGGGGGAATTTAAAAAGCTTTTTTTCGTTTTAACTCGATGAACATGGCCTTCGAAGTTTGATGAACTTCATGAGTTTTTATTTGTTTTTAAAAACCCATCTCAAGACCACATTGCAGAGGTGGACCAAGCAATTACACAAGCCACTCACTGGCTGTTCTGGAACCGAACACAATCATAATATTGAAGAGCCGAAAGACAGACCCGACAATAGACATTCCAAGATATATTGTGAGCACAAATACACTCTCACAAATACACTCCCTCTCTCTCTCTCTCTCTCTACACTAGAGCGAACAGAATTACCCTCTCACTACACTACACTACACTACCCAGTGTGCATCAGTGTGCAACAGGCACTGGCACCATGCCATGCCCGGTGGGCACAGTGTGCTTAACCAAACGTGCCCAGATTCACCAGCAGCCTGGGATGGTTGTTTCTCCGCTGCCTGCCTGCCTGCCTGCCTGCCTGCCTGCCTGCCTGCCTGCCTGCCTGGGTCCCTGGCAGGCCAGTTGGCAGCAGTTTGGGGCTTCAGGCAACATGTTCAGTTCACACAAAAAAAACTATCAAACTGCTTCTATACCAGCCTGCCATTTGGCCCAAAGAACCATTAAAGAACTCATTCATTCAACAATGCCGTCATGGGGGGTGCCTGGGTGGCGTGGGTTAGGGATAGGGTTAACCCTAACCCTAATCTTAACCCTATCCTGCATGTCATGTCATCCCTCCCCTCTCTCTCTCTCTCTCTCTCTCTCTCTCTCTCTCTCTCTCTCTCTCTCTCTCTCTCTCTCTCTCTCTCTCTCTCTCTCTCTCTCTCTCTTCTCTCTCTCTCTCTCTCTCTCTCTCTCTCTCTCTCTCTCTCTCTCTCTCTCTCTCTCTCTCTCTCTCTCTCTCTCTCTCTCTCTCTCTCTCTCTCTCTCTCTCTCTCTCTCTCTCTCTCTCTCTCTCTCTCTCTCTCTCTCTCTCTCTCTCTCTCTCTCTCTCTCTCATCCTTCCTGTCAATCTCTACTGTCTCTACCCAATAAAGCAGAAATGCCCTAAAAACATATTTCAAATAATAATATCGTCATGGTCTTACAGTGTTAGTTGTGCATTAAAACTAAATTACATTTTAGTGATAAAAAGGGTCTTGTATCCTCTCAAATTAAAGCCACAATCCGTAATTAAAACAACAACAAAATGTCAGCCTCACCACACAAAGCTGGGGCGGTCTGTGACATCACCGTGGGAGTTCTAAACCTGACTGTCTGTGACATCACCGTGGGAGTTCTACTGACTGTCTGTGACATCACCATGAGAGTTTTAAACTGAAGCTACGCTACAAAGCTAGCGTTTAGTTACATTCCTGATGTTTGTAAACATTAGAGTATTTTGGCTTACAACGGGCTTTGACAGTTGTACTAACCTCATGAGGAATCTTTAAAGTAACACATCATTCAAGAATCAATGAATATCATCAATGTATTATTTACATATACTGTATACAAACACAGCTTCCTGAATTACAGATTGAGGCTTTAATATGTCATAATAACAGAAGACATATTTGAACATAGGGAGGGGGGAGAAACAGTACACTGGAGATGTAGTTGGTGTGTCTTTAATGGCTCTTGACATACTTTGTAAGATGTTATGTTTTGGCCTTCGGTCTCACACAGGGACTGTTTCAACTGAAAGGCAGTGAGCAGTAGGGGGTAGGTGAACCTCACGCTCTGATAACCATACACCATAGCACTTTTTGAGGTTGACAATTGATTCAACAATTGATTCAACAGCCACAAATAAATTCAAAACTCATTCCTTCAAACATACACACACAAACACTAAACGTTCCTTCAAAAACACACTCAAAAGGCCCAATCCCAATACACCCCTTTTGCCCATACAATTTAGCCCTACCCCTCCCTTTTGCACATTCACATGAAGGGGTAGGGAGTCCCGATTCTTGTTGGGATGTCGGGGTAGGGCGGGGTAGGCCCTCCAAACAGAGAAACACTTCAAACCGAGGGTTAAAATCAAGGGTTGAAATCTCCCAGAATGCCTTGCAAATCACCGGCAAGATAGTGGCGACTGCACAAGCAACAAAAGAAAACCACAAATGTAATTAATAAACATTTTAAAAGT
>NC_137675.1:7738650-7828650 GCF_963989245.1 Nansenia antarctica | reverse complement strand
TCCCGCTGGTCCCACCCACCCAAAATGCCCCCTACATAATAGTACACAATACATAATAACACAATTAATCAGCAAGACTTGATTGATAGAATTTCAACATCATGTAATCGATAACGAAATTGAATATTTAGATATATAACATTAGATATCCCAAATTGGAAACAGTAGCCTATGTCCGGGGAACTAGTGCGCAATGGGTTTAAATGCGTTCAGTGTGGCAATGGTGTCGCGGTGTCGACTGTCTTTTTCATATTTCGAATATGAAAGAAAAACAAAACTACAAAAAGAAGACGGAAAGAAATGACGAAAAGTTCAAATTGTGCGATGACAATACACCGTTAGTCTTTGTTTTACCATAAAGTGTGACGATATTGTAACATAGCAGAGTAATACACTGTTCATTACTTTATTCTTGAGTGCATTCGGTTTCCTAAATTACGATACTGTTTGTATATGCCATGTTTGATCCAGCAGGTTTGGACAATGTAAGACCTTTACCACAGACTACATAGAAGAATTGTTAAAGGTGGAATGGATCAATGGTTTTAGGCTGGGTTTAGGATGGGTTTTACATTTTCTCATCAATGGGTTTGTTCTGGATTCCAGAAACGTAATCAAATTAATATTGATACTTTATGACTTCCTGCCTGCCCTGTGGTCCTTTTTCTGAAACAGCAAGATGTTTTCCTTTACTTTGACATATTGGTTTTGGGCATGCTTTGTGAGTGACAAAACCTTGCCATCTTGCAGCTGTTCTTTTTGCGCATGGGGAACATAAATCAAGTTTCAATAAAGTACAGCAAAGCATAATCACCAAATTGATACATGAAGTTATATAATATCATTAAATACGAACTTCGATCTCGGGTTTATATCTCTAGAGAGACGCGGACAGCACATAAAAGGCAAGGGCAAACGGTTTAACAAGGAGCACTCTTGCTAATTAAACCGGCGAACTCCGTAAAAGGGTTTTGCCCTATAGAAATATGTCTTCCCTGACCAACTGGATGCTGACAACTAGCCAATCGGAGCTCCGTTTGAATCCAGGACGAGTGAAGATGCTCAATAGAAGCGCGCCACCTTGGAGGGCTGCTGACGCCTCTCTGCCAGGAGATGAGAGGCTACGGAAAGCTACTTTTCACTGGAAGGTGTAGAAACATCCACCTCCTGTGTTCTTTCAGTGATGTAGGAAAGGTGGATTCGCTTGGTCATAAATACCACACAGGTAAATTATTTGTTTGTTTAATAGTCCAGACTGCGACTGTCATCTTGTGTAGAAGACAGGACGACTGTCTCGATGCTATCTGCCGGCGACGTGAAAGGGAGCAGATGCACCGTTACTGTGGCAACATTTCAGAGAGGGATACACACTCGCATTAAAACAGTCAAACATGACCATGGTTAACAACGAAATGTTATTTCATGGCGAAATATTATATTGAGACGTATTTTGGGTTTATTGGGAAAAGACCTATGATATAATTGACATCCAGATGAGTTTGCAGGAGAGAGCTATACGAATGAGTCCGTTGTATTTCTTTATGTCATTGTATGATGGAATCATATCAACACGATAAACCCAGCTTTTTTTTTCTTTTTTTTTCTTACATCCCCAATCTAGGGCTACTATTAAATCTGCAAATCGGGTAATCGTTCATAGCCTATACGGTTGCATTATCAGAGAATAAGGAGATCATGAAAGCCCAATGGCACATGGTGGAATGCTTTCTAACCTTTTGCGGACTAAGCCAAAATGCAGCACTCTCCCTGATTTAAATCATTAATGGTGGCGCTGCTTGTGCGTCAAGTGCGTCACTTGTCTCGGGTCAGCCTCCTGTGCGCCAAAATGTTACCAGGTCAGCACTCTGGGTAGCGCGCGTGAAAATGTCACCAAACCATTTCAGAACCTCTGTATGTGCATTGCTTCATTTGGTATTATTATTCTCTCTCTCTCTCTCTCTCTCTCTCTCTCTCTCTCTCTCTCTCTCTCTCTCTCTCTCTCTCTCTCTCTCTCTCTCTCTCTCTCTCTCTCTCTCTCTCTCTCTCTCTCTCTCTCTCTCTCTCTCTCTCTCTGTGTGTGTGTTGTGTGTGTGTGTGTGTGTGTGTGTGTGTGTGTGTGTGTGTGTGTGTGTGTGTGTAGCAGGACTCCTGGGACATGACCCTGACAAGAGGATCCTTCACCTACTCCAACGGGGAAGAGTACCACGGGGAGTGGAAGGAAGGCAAGACTCCTCACTTATTACTTAAAAGTAGTTTGTCATCCAGAAGATTTTTTTTTAAATAATAATAAAAAATAAAAAATACATATATATATATATACTGTATATATATATATATATATCTATATAAACCCCTCAAAAAAAGTTCGGAAACATTATTTTGGTTGATTATTCCTCCCCTTTAATAATACCAATTGGTATTGTATTTTATATCGTTGGAAAGCCTGATTAGTCACCTTTACAATGAGGTATATTTGCCAAAATCCCGTATATTCTTCTGTTGGTATTCACTCTCGTTTTGAGTTGCTTGGTGGATTGGATGATTGCACTCTCCCACAGTAATAAGGAAAAAACAACACATATTGGCAATTTTTACACTTTATTAATTTTACACTGTCAGGGATCTCAGTAGCGTGTGGAAGATCCAACAGCTTGGCACCTCCTCATGCAGGTCACCAGCCTGGTCACACACTGCTGTGGGACGGCATCCCATTTCTCAACTAGGATTTGCCGCAAGTCAGCCAACATGGTTGCGTTGGTCACTCTGGCACGTACAGCACCCAAGCTGATCCCACAAGTGTTCAATTGGGTTGAGGTCTGGATTCACAGCAGGCCATTCCACCCTCTCCACTCCCAAATTCTGGAGGTGCTCTGTGATAATCCTGGCTCTGTGGGGGCGAGCGTTGTCATCCTAGAGGATGGAGTTAGGTCCCAGATTCTGGAGATATGGGATCGCCACTGGCTCCAGAATATCATTCCTGTCAATTAGGTGCCATTCAGGTGCCATTCACACACCTGTGACTGGCATACACCTGCCAGCACTTGAAGCTCAAAACGAGAGTGAATACCAACAGAAGAATATTGCAGGGGATTTTGGCAAAAAAAATTGGGCCGCTACCCACACGTTTAGCTGTGTTACTCATTCCACGAATGCATGATCCTTACAAGTTGTACCTCGTTGTAAAGGTCACTAATCAGGCTTTCCAACGCTATAAAATATAATACCAATTGGTATTATTAAAGGGGAGGAAGAATCGACTGAAATAACGTTTCCAAACTTTTTTGAGGGGTTTATAAAAGAAATACCAACTTACATTAAAAAAAAACAACAACACTTGATTATCTTCAGGAGTTAAATAACACAAGTAGACGTATAATGTACAACGGACTCCTGATAAGTGTGCACTTTGTTTCAATGCAATCCAGTTGCCATAATATGGACTCATGTTTGTGTAGAACTCTGCATATCTGCACTCATGACAGTCTCTTGATCACTCTGTTGATCAGGAGTGGACCCTACGCCCACACGTACTGTACAGGAGGGGTTTTACACACTACAGAACCAACCTGTGCTGGCCCAAGTCTTTTATTTTTCTCACATTGTCCTTCCAGCACACTTTCATTTAGGGTGGAATGCGTAACCAGACCAGCCCAGTACAGCTCAGATCGGCCCAGCTCAGTTCGGCTCTGGACTTAGAATTAGGGTTATGCCAACAAATCCTCTTAAGATATCAAATGACAGTAAAGTTTGCACATAATGGCTCCACACAATACATTTCTATACTCCTTCACCTAATGACTCCATACATTCATTGTCCAATATTTGGGGTTTGGGTGTCAGTTTTGGGTATCAGGTTTTTTGTTGTAAACAGACAGATAAGAAGGGCACCTCCTCAACTAAACTTCAGTCAGAAACCATAACCATGGGTGATTCTCCTCAGACTGTCACCATCTGCTGACAGAGAGGTCCCCGGAGGCTCCGCGGTGCCGCTACATAAACCAGTATTTGCAGTTTGACGAAAACACTAGACTTGGAGCCCCAAGGGCAGGGAAAAACAACAGAGACAGATTTTAGACTCATGAAGTGTGAAGTGTGGCTACCGCTGTGTCACCATAACCTTTAAAACATAAACATTCAATATGTTACGTGTGTGTGTGTGTGTGTGTGTGTGTGTGTTTGTGTGTGTGTGTGTGTGTGTGTGTGTGTGTGTGTGTGTGCGTGCGTGTGAGTGTGTGTATGTGCATGCGTGCAGGTGGGCATACAGTCCCTAATACAGTGTATCAATTATTTAAAGAGAAAATGTTTTAACATAGGACTATATCATATTGCATAAGGAATAGCAGGGGGAACACACACACCATTATGCGCTGTGGGTAGGTCTCACATCTACCAACATGGCCACTTAAAGTCAGTGCATTAGGCCTATTGATTGACATAAAAGCCTGACAAATTCAGCTAAATCCCAATTAGCGAGCGATCGTGACATCACACAACAAGACTGGCCCGACGTGCCCAGAAGTGTACGACAGAGACAACTCCGAACTGACTGACGGAATCAAACTCTAGAGAGAGGGGAAAGAGAGTAAGCAAGTGAAGCCTATTCACTGTAGAAGATGTTACAATAACGGGGCTGGGGGGGGTGAGGTGGGGGGTGAAAAAGTAACTCGAATTAGGTAGCCTACAAAGCTTACGACCAGCTTGGGTAATTAATCAGTCGTTTATTTGGCCAGATGTGGTAATAATTTGACCGGGAGCCCAGAGCCTGAGTGAGAGTGCTATGTAGCATTCATTACTGTACTTTATTGTAGTTGTTGTTCCTGTGCCACCTTAGCGGAAGCAGGCTAGAAGCAGGCTAGAAGCAGGCTAGAAGCAGGCTAGAAGCAGGCTAGAAGCAGGCTAGAAGCAGGCTAGAAGCAGGCTAGAAGCAGGCTAGTGCCCTGGCCGGCCAGTAGACCGCTGGGCGCCGCTGTCCCTCTTAATGACCTACTTCCATAGTGTGGTTCGCGGCCACAGAGATTTTGGGGGTACGTCTACTAAGCATCTGTCAATCTGTCCACCAGCCAGTTTAGTTTAACTCGACCAAATCCTCCTCTCAGAAACTGAGATTAGGCAACGGGCAGCACTTAAAGCACTGATGACAGATGGGGAAGCCTAATTTAGTACACCATTAGCTGCTAGGAGACATAGGAGACACCTCCCCCACCCCTTCTCTCCCTCTCTCCTTCCCTCACCTTGCTAAATCCTAATACACCCTCATTCACTTGCAGGAGAAACACATACCTCCCCCTCCTCACGCACTCTCTAGCCCCAATTTCCCCCCCGTCCTAAATCCTAACACACTGCGTTCAGTGTGCTACTCAGATGCTTATGGAGCAACGAGGAGCTAAAGCGCAGTGTTTACACTTGACCTGAATACAATGGGGCAACATGCGTATGCATTTTGAACCCTGCGCGGTTGTCCAATATATTTTGCTCTCAAATTTGTGAGCCCAAGCAGAGACCCTTAAAGCATTGGGGCAGAGCTCATTTTCGAGAAGAAGCCTTTAATGGATCATTACCCTCCTAAACACACACTGTCTGGAGCCTCCAGAGAATATGAACACTGCCAAGGAAAAAAGAGAACATTCGAAAATGAGACCAGTGAACAAGCCAACTAACCATATTGTACACCAACTGTCAGCATCTATGTATTTATCTGTCTGTCTGTCTGTCTGTCCGTCTGTCTGTCCGTCTGTCTGTATGTCTGTCCTCCAGGTCTGAGGCATGGTCTGGGTCAGCTGACCTTCAGCGATGGGACCTGCTACACGGGCCAGTTTGAGAACGGACTCTTCAACGGCTGTGGGATGCTGGTCTTCTCTGACGGATCCAGGTGTGTTTTACCTCACACCTGCCGTTTGACAGAACAGAACAGAACAGAACAGAACAGAACAGAACAGAACAGAACAGAACAGAACAGAACACAGAACAGAACAGAACACAGAACAGAACAGAACAGAACAGAACAGAACAGAACAGAACACAGAACAGAATAGAACAGAACAGAACACAGAACAGAACAGAACAGAACAGAACAGAACAGAACAGAACACAGAACAGAACAGAACAGAACAGAACAGAACAGAACACAGAACAGAACAGAACAGAACAGAATAGAATAGAATAGAACAGAACAGAACAGAACAGAACAGAACACAGAACAGAACAGAACAGAACAGAATAGAACAGAACAGAACAGAACAGAATAGAACAGAACACAGAACAGAACAGAACAGAACAGAACAGAATAGAACAGAACAGAACAGAACAGAATAGAACAGAACAGAATAGAATAGAACAGAACAGAATAGAACAGAACAGAACACAGAACAGAACAGAACAGAACAGAACAGAATAGAACAGAACAGAATAGAACAGAACAGAACAGAACAGAACAGAACAGAACAGAATAGAACAGAATAGCGAATAATAAAGGAAAGGAGGAAACTTCAGGAGAAGCATTTGGGGTGAAATGATGATATATTAGACAGTACAGTGAACAGACACACATGAGCAATGTCATCAGCTCTGCTCTCTCAGAAAAATATTGGGGACAACTTGATATAGTGATGGCAGCTGTGGCGCAGGAGGTAGAGCCGGCGTCTAACGATCGCAAGGTCGGCAGATTGGCGGTTCGAACCCAACTGGCCACATGCCGAGGTGTCCTTGAGCAAGACACTGAACCCCAAATGGCTCCCAATGAGCATGCCTTGCATGGTAGCTTGCCGCCATTGGTGTGTGAATGGGTGAATGAGAGGCCATTGTAAAGCGCTTCGAAATAAGGCGCTATATAAGTCAGTCCATTTACCATTTTAACATTTGATAGCGTGAGTCCACCGAATTCCAGTGTGTTTGAATGGGCAGTATATACTGTATATAATTATTTTTTATGAAGAATTTGAGTGAAAGAGAATTTCTAAATAAATCTCCTTCACCCTCAAATGCGAGGTTAATTAGTATTTTTTTTTCTTTGGCACACAGAGTTTAAATGCAGTGACCAAGGGTAGAGAAACACAGTCTATTAGTATTGCTTTTTGTTTTTGCTATGCTGCTAAAATGTGCCTTTTCAAACCAAGGTTCTGCTCAAACAAAAGGATATTTTAGCGGTGGAAACCCAGTTCATGGTTGCCTTCTTGGATTTCTTCTTACAGACATTGCTCCTTTATTGAGCATAGCAAGTTCTTAAAAATATGTTCCACTGTGAAACGTTATTTTTCTTATTTTACACGTCTTGGACTGTGAATGGACTTCTTACCTTGGCTGAAGTTTGTTTATTTATTTATTTTACCTTTATTTTACCAGGCGAGACAGTTAAGAACAGAATTCTTATTTCCAATGCCGGCCTGCAATAAGGGGAAAAGGGAGGGGGGCTGAAAGATAAAACATGTTAAGAGCAAAGCACAATAAGCATTAAACACATGCATGTAACACAAACAATACAACAAAAGCACTATCGGACATCAATAATGGAATACAACAGTAAGCACAAAAAGCAGACAGGCAACACAAGACAATACAATACAACAAAACGCACTGGGACACAGCCAAGCAAACACAACAATACAGCAGTAAGCACTGATACACAGAAAAGACAATAATACAACAATAAGCGCTGGGACACGACCAATCAACAAAGCGATACAACATGGACACTAAGACAGCCAGTAAACAAACCAATACAACGATACACACTGAGACACAGTCAAGCAAACATAAATACGGTACAACAATAACCACTGAGACACAGCCACCAAATACAACAACAGCAATAAGCACTTACGAAACAGGCCAACAAACATTAGAAAACAGTATTAACATTAACACAGAAAAGCTTAAAAGCAGAGAATGAGCAGACATGAGCGTATGGGGGCATAAAAACAAGTGCAGGTGGACAGAGGGGGTGTGTAAAGGGAATGAATACGTGCTGACATTACCCGGTCAGACAGTTCTTAGTTCTTAGGTCCATATTCCACTTCCCAATGATTTGAATACTCTAGTACTGTGTATTAACTCAGATAGTCTATTTGAAACAACATACAGTATGTCTAACATACCTTATAAACTCTCCAATCAAAGTTACTGTGCAGTTTATTACGATGGCTTCTGAATGATATGTCTGCAATATATAAACAGTATTTATTTTATATTTATCGTATATATATATTTTATTGATGGATGTCATACTGTAACATTTACACACAATGATTGTTCCATCACAATCAATATAGTAGAAAATTAGGATAATATCTGTTGCCTTTACTAGTCTATAATTAAAACAGCCTAAACCGTTTATTCTCAGTAAACCGTGAGATCAGAAGATTCTAGGGTTTGCAAAGTCTAGGTGGTCAAATGATCTGGGAGAATCACAAGTTGTTCAGCCTTATATTCAAACAGCCACTCCTCTACAATGTCATAATGACCTAAAACAGATTCTGAACTTTGAAACATAAAGGCATAACAGAGATGGTAAAAGTCGATTCACATAGTTAATAGTAAATGATTACACAGTGGATTCTGGCTTGTTCATCCACATAACAGAAACATAAAAAAATAACTCCAAAATATAGTTTCTACATACTGTACTGCAGTTATTAAACTTTACTGACAGATACAGTGTCTCACATGCCTTCATGCCATAAGCTTCCATAAAGGCATATCAGGGGAGGCTGGTGGAGGTAGACATTGTAATGCATGGAATGGAAAAAGAAAGGGTGTGAGTGATGGAATGGAATGAGGAATGGTATCAAACACACATTTCTCATTTCATTCCATGCATTATTCAATGAGCCCGTCCCCTTGAGTCGATGTTGACCACTCGTGCGCCAACTGATAGCACCCCCCCCCCCCCCCCCCCCCTTCTAGCAGGTCAACTAAATCTCTAGGCAAATGGTCGAGCATCAGCTGCCACACTTTAGTATACCTGTCTTCATTTCCTATCACTAAGGTGAGAGGGTGTATAGTTCCCTACTTCACTCCATCATGTCTAGACAAAGCCGTTACCATGGCTACAACGTGTTAATACAATGTGGTTGTTGTTGTTTTTCACAACAACAACAACAAGGTCAAACTGTACATACATGTACTGTATATACGCTAGACATATTGCACATACCTACTATGTAGTCAAAATAGTCTATTGAATGTAGACTACAGTAAATAAATCACACACAAAAAAATATAATAGCTAGGACACATTATACAGGAGGATTATACAGGAGAAATAAAGAAATAAACTTTTATTTTTATTTTTTTAAATGAGATGGTAAACATTGGGTTACACCTCACCATACATGTAGACAGATTATCCCAACCAGATCATACTAGGATAAAAGTGATTCTTGCTTATGTGGTGTCAATTGAACACTGTTCCCCAACAACATAGGTAAAGAATCGACCCCATGTTTTTTAACCTCTTATGACACACCTAATTTTCTCCATCTTAAGAAAATGCAAAATATCCCTAAAACAACGTTGTTACGGGAATACTAACCAGCTCAGTGTCCGGCCTGAGGTTGGGAGGTTGTGAGTTCGATCCCCGGCCGAGTCGTACCAAAGACTATACAAAGGGTACCCGATGCCTCCCTGCTTGGCTCTCAGCATTAAGGGGTTGGATTGGGGGGTAAGACCCTGCGACATACCAGCGTCATGTCCAGGGGCGTGTACTTGTACATCAAGCCGCCTCACGTTACGGAAACAGGAGATAGACTCCTGCCCCCTAAGGGCCGTTAGGCTCCAGAACCACCGGTTCTCAAGGCTACTTACTTTTTTACCGGAATACTACTAGACAGGCCTAAGAGTGTGTGTGTGTGTAACAGAGTTAGGATGTAATCTCGCTCCTCATGATGAAATACCCACCCAATAGCTTTTTCTGTGGCGTGGCTGGTTAACAATAGCTATTTCGGTGACGCTTCCGTCACGCGTTGGCCATACAGACGCAGGCTGTGAGCTGCAGACTGTGAGGGAACCATCCTGCTTGTGGAAGCGTGACGTCTGGGTCACAGTTACACGTGTCGCGTGCCGTCTCTCCCCCCCCCCCAGATACGAGGGCGAGTTTGTCCAGGGGAAGTTCCAAGGCGCCGGCGTCTTCAGCCGGTTCGACGGGATGAAGTTTGAGGGGGACTACAGGAACGGAAGTGTTGACGGCTACGGTGGGAATCAACAGAGCATGTCCTGTACAGGGCTCTCAAGTCTCACGCATTGGGCGTGAGACACACGCATTTCAACCCGTTCATACGCTCACACGCCACACCTTGTCTCACGCCCAATGCGTGAGACTTGAGAGCCCTGCCTGTAGCATGTAGCATCAGCAGAGCATGTAGGCTACTGTAGCATGTAGCATCAACAGAGCATGTCCTGTAGCATGTAGCATCAACAGAGCATGTCCTGTAGCATGTAGCATCAACAGAGCATGTCCTGTATGTTTGATACGTGGCCTGCGGTGGTCCAGTGGTCTAGCATCGCGGTCTACAGTGCACACATATGCCCATGTCGGCATGAGTTCGAATCCGGCCCATGCCCTGCTGACATGCCCTCTCTCCCTTACTCTCCTGTCTGTCTTCACTATATCTGTCCAATAAAATTAGAAATATGAGTGGGACTGCCCCACTCAGAAAAAATAACTGTATGTTTGATACCATTCCATACATTACAATGAGCCTGCCCTCCGATGTCTCTCCCACGGCACACACTTTAGATTCATACATATACACCCGGAATCAAAATAGGCTGCTGATAAATCTTTGAAAGTATTATTTATTTTTTATTATAAAAAAAGTGTTGATTGTCTTCCTCGGGTTCGAGGTGCTAAAATCTAATTTGCTGATTATTCAGAACAGGTAATCAACGTGTTTTTACTTTTCACATGCTATATTCAGAGTGAGGTCAAAAGGCTGTCAGGCTCTGCTGGGTTAAACAAGCAGAACAGTTGATAGCGCTCTGACAATCTGTTAACATCTGTTTTCTCATAGCTTTTTATTTTTACACCATTCCTCAATCAAAAAAACAGGATGTACGTCTTCATTTTTTTTTTTATGGTTAATATTTGTATTGAATTTCACAGAGACATGTACACAACAGGACATAACAACAACAACTAGTATCCGTGGGGGAGGTTGTTGTCCCAGGTAATAGTAGAAAACTAGTTTTGCACTTCGTTATGCAGTACATTGTCCATAAACAATAACAGAGAATGTTCTTTCTCTTTTTTTTAAAAAACAAACTAACAAACGAAAAACAAAAACACAAACAAAAGAAAAGAAAAACAATACATGGGGGGGATCACCCCCATCGGAGACAACATCCAAGTCTTACAGTCCTAAACACAGCGGCAGCACAAACACCAACACAGTAAATAATATTGTGACCCATACATTGCAGATCAGTCTTGTGTACTTTCCTGAGTGTAATCCACCAAACCCTTCATTACTACGTCTTCATTTAAAAAAAAAAAAAAAAAAACGTTTAAGTTACAATATGTCATTCGAAAAACAACAACAAGAAATGTTCCCACTCTCAAATTCCTAGACAGAACTTTGGATGAAAGGACTGACAGTCTGGGACATCAACATGGGGGGTTTTAAAAGCGTTATATATGTCGGTTATGACCGGGTAAGACAGCTGTATTAAGCTTATGAGGCATCTATAAGTAATATTCGTCAATAACAAATACAGTAGGTACATCTATCATAAATGTAAATATCCACAAACGGTTTCACTTACTACGTATTGTGGCTTTAAATGACACCCTTTGTAACTGTAGGCTGCATGGCCGGACAACAAGGGAAAAGAAGTTGAGAAGATTTGTTTCTGTTTTTTGATTTGTTCCCTTGGGAGAGGGAAGCCACTCCCAGAAAGGGGGGAGAGAGAGAGAGAGAGAGAGAGAGAGAGAGAGAGAGAGAGAGAGAGAGAGAGAGAGATGAGAGAGAAGCTTATGCAGCCAACTGCTAATCATCCCAGTTCAACTGTGTAGAAGTAAAAGCAGATTTGTACACATCGATAGGCTTAACAAGCAGAGACATTTCACCCACACAAACTCAGAGGGTATAACATGGATTAGCAAGTGTGTGAATGTATTTCTTTCTTTCTTTTTCTACTGCATTGGCTACCAACCATAGGTGTCAGCCTTTCCATCAGGTCTATCTGTTCCTTACTGGTGGAGGTAGTCATCGGAGGACGGGCTCATTGGAATGCCTGGAAAGAAACAAGGAATGGAGTCAAAACACGTGTGATACCATTCCTCATTCCATTACATGTCTTACAATGAGCCCCTTCTCTGATGTCTGCCTAACGTTGACAAATCCAGTTCTGTGAGATCAGTGATGACTTCGTAAGGGAAGGGTTCGGATAGAAGGAAGGATTTGAGAAAGTAAGGAAGATTGAAGAATGCAAAGAAGGATTTGTGTCTCTGTCCCCCTGACTATTTCCATTCAGGATGACATTTTAATTTCCATTCATTTATTTTTTCAAATCAAAATGTAGCTTTGCTACCTTAAAGCCACAATCCATAATTCAAGAAGCTGTTTTTGGATATTCATATTTATTATATATATACCCATTGATTCTCGAAGAATATACCTATAGATGCCTCATGAGCTTAATACAACTGTCTTACCCAATCATAAATTCTAATATAAGGCTTTTTTACTTGTTACTTAGTTATGTTTACAAACAAAAGGAATGTTAACAAATGCTGTGTAGCTTCAAAATATGTTTAAACCTCCCATGTTGATGTCTCACTGTCAGTCCTTTCTCCAACTCAATCCGTAGCTGCCATTTTTTTTTTCTTCCTAATTACGGATTGTGGTAGCCAACAATTTATAAGATGCACATACCATCAAAGAGTGATGCACATACCATCAAAGAGTGATGCACATACCATCAAAGAGTGATCAAAAAGTCAGCCAATGACATGTGGGGGCGGCCTTGGCGCAGGCGGTAGAACCGCCGTCTAATGATCGCAAGGTTGGCAGATCAGCGGTTCGAGCCCCGGCTGGCCACATGTCGAAGTGTCCTTGGGCAAGACAGAGACATCTCTCCCAGTAAGCGGGCCGGTGCCTTGCATGGTAGCTTGCCGCCGTGAATGTGTGTGTGAATGGGTGAATGAGAGGCCGTTGTAAAGTGCTTTGGATAAAGGCAGTCCACATGTCTTTTTGCCATACTCCACCGATGACATGTCTCGAGAGCAACTGACTTTGAGCTGACTGTGGTGTTGTGGTCCTTCCTTGCAGGTGTCCTAACGTTCGCTGACGGGGGGCAGGGAGGACCGACGGTGACCCAGGAGGGCTTGTTTGAGAGCAACCAGCTGCTGAAGAGAGAGGGGTGCCAAGGGGCCGTACAGCGGGCGCAGGGGGCAGCCGCCAAGGCACGGGCGCTCTCCATGTGACCCACCGCCAGGGGGCGCTACTCTGGGAGCAACGACAGGGTAGCGCTCCACAGTGACAGTCAGCTCCACTCCTCTTTTTTTGACTTTCCTCTTCCTGTTCATCTCCCTTCTTTTCTTCATCTCCGGTGACACAATTCACTCACCTCCCTTTTGTATCTTGATACAAAGAGGGTTTTCTTTTTTTTGGTCACTCTTTGTATCGTCCTCTTTCTCTCGTTCTCTTCTTCCTCATATCTTTCTCTCCATCTTTCTCGACATGTCTCTCTCTTCAGTCATGTCTAGAGCCCTCGTACTTAGTTTCTCTCGTGGTTTCGGTCGGTGCTCCTCAGAGCTGGCGCCCCTGTAGACGGTGTCCGTCTTCACCTCAGCGTTTCGACACGAGCCGCCGCTCTCCTCTACACCGTCAGTCAGAGGAGAAATCTTGACTGCAGGACGGACTAAGCCAAACCTACGAACCATCTCATTCCCAACCGTTCCACATACAGGTGCTAAATCGGATTCCGCATCGAAATTAGCTCAACCACAACTCGGTTGCAGTTGAAAACTAGTGCCCAGAGACTATCTGTATCTGTCTTAAGGCCAGAAAACTCAGGCCTTTTTTTTTTCTTTTTTTTTATCACTCAGTGCCACATATTATGATGGCTCAATCTGGAGGTCAGATTGAGAGACGGATTTCAGCGCCCACCCTACAAAGGCCGGGGGAGCTGCTCCTGAACCAGTGGCTCCACTTAGTACGGATGACTTGATCTTATGGCGAGGGCCCAGAGTTTTTCCCAGAGCACATGGCCTGCTCAGGAAAAACTGGTCCTGGTGTTGACTGTAAAGAAAGGCCCAGTTTTTCCCTTGCTTGGTCACGTGATCCGAAAACAAAATGGTGGACACCACTAGTTCCAGTATGGTTACTGCAGTGTGGGGGGCGGGTGGAGATTGGGTGGGGTGGGGGGGGGGTATTTGAGTTTGGGTACAGGGTCTTTTGGGGTTACTTGGGTATGGGTATGGGTTTGGTGTAATAGAAGTGTCTGCAATTAGGCAACACCAGTGCAATCAAGTCGTTATCTTGTGCAATTTGAATTCTGGTGTGTAATCGTCCACAAATGAGGGTTTACATACAGTAGATGAGCAAAGCAGACAACTATCTCTGCAAAAGTGTTTTTTGTGAAGAATGAAGCGCTGATTTGTCAACAGACGACAACAGACTGTGTAACTAATGACACCCTACCTCCCTTACCGTGGTCTAGTCAGTGCAGTAAATGGGGAACAGGTAGTGATCTGAAGTTCAAACAAACAAACTACAGGAACAAAGACACTCTTTGCTGCCTCCTGTATCATTCAAAAGATGACGTTACGTCACGCTAATTAAGATGTCACTTTAATGTTGTGTGAGTCTCTGTGAACACAGAAGAAGAAGAAAAAAGAAAGAAATGAGAAAGGAAACTGCTCCGAACTAACTTATCTTGTGAATAGTCGTAACTAACACATTTTCACACGTGTATGGGGCCTGTTTGGGGGGTTGTCGGTGTATGTAGTGGGTTTGGTGTATACTTGTGGTGGCGGTGGTTGGGTGTAGTGTAGGGTTAGGGGTGGGTGGGAGATAATTGGGTTTTGTATGGAGGTGTCATATGTGTGATTGGTTTGGGAGCAGGATCCTCCTGCCCTGTAAGGAACCATGGCTTCTGCCTTAGCATCTTCTTAGCATCAGACACTTTGACACATTTGAAACCTGTTTGCGCCCTTTTGGCAATATCACACCTTTAATTGGTCTTTATATATATCCTAATGGGGACTTTTATTTTTTATTTTGGAGGACGTGTGCCATGGCGTGTGCCATATGGGCTGTTTTATCAGTGTTAGATGATTGCATTTAGCTTCAAAGGTTACGTGTGTATAAAAAAACACAGGGTTGAACACTTAAAGTCACAATCCGTAATTTGTGATGCCATTTTTGGGGGGATGGATACATTTATGACATGCATGTATACCAATGATTCTTGAAGAATATGACTAATTAATGCCTCATGAGCTTCATACAACTGTCTTACCCCATTGTAACCCGTTTTCAATATTTAAAAATAACAGGAATATAAACAAACGGTAGCTTCAGGATGGGCCAATTGCATCTGAAAGATCTGACTTGCCAATTGAATGTAGAATGTAGCTGTGGGACAGTTAGATATTCAACTGTAAATTCGCTTTCATAGCTGAGGCTCTCTACCCCCGGCCATCTGAATTATCAACCAATCAGAAAAGCCCATTTGAGGTCACTCTGCAAAAGTTGAATGAAGTCAGAGTGCGATTTGCGCAATACACGGCCTTTGATGTTCATTCTATCTCTGTTAGTAGAATCCGCGTTGTAATCATATCTCACTTATTAAATCGTTCCGAAGGACCAAGCTAAACGTTTTTGTCATGCGTTGGCAGGTAGGAATGGGCGTTTAGTAATACCATGTATTTAAGTCCCAGAAAATGAAATAATTTGCTTGAAAAATCTGCTGATTGTCACCGTCAGTAGTCTAGCACAGCAGTTGTCAGTCCTCGCAATCTCTTCGGCTCACCAACCCCAAAAGATGGATGTCAAGACGCGACGTGATTGCCCCGCAGCGCGTGCGAGCATCACAGTGAGAAAAAAAACTCTCCCACTATAATCAGCCGTGTCCATCAGAAGGCTCTGCGTGCGTCTAGGTGTTTTAACGGATGCTTTGTCTCCATTTCAGAGCATCCACTTGAGATGGGGGGGGGGGGGGGGGTGATGATGTTTGGTAGCAAATGGATTATCTAATATAAGAAGATGAGCCCCAGGTGAGACTATGCTCTAGTCGCAGAGGGGAATCTTAGCAATTAGGATAATCTCTTTTACACCTGCATCTGATTTAACAAGAGAGCCGGGGGGTGGTATTCCATCAACGTCTCTTAAGAAAAATCCAGGCTTATTTCAAGTTTTGTGAGATTTATAAAAAAAATTCTGTGCTTATTTTGATAAGTCTCACAAGATTGATAAAAAATGTGCCTGAATTTTCCTTCAGTGATGTTGATGGAATACCCCCCAGTTTATAGTCATCCCATTCAGAATGTTGGTTGCAATTGATCCGATATGTTTTAAAACTGTGATGTCACAGAGTGACAGTCCTTTCATCCACAGTTCTGTATGACTTTGAGAGTGGGAACATTCTCCGACCCCTTCCCTCAGCTTTGGCAGGCCTGGCGCTTTTTTTTTCTTTCTCTTCAAATGACGGATTGTGGCTTTAAAAGGGCTAGTCCACTCTAAAGCAAAGTGGTACATGTCCCACACCATCTGTTCTGTTGTGTAGTCCAGCAATATGCCTCAGCCCCGAAATGAATGGAAAATATTATGCCAACAAATAAATCTGGAGATTGAGGCATAATGGTACCATTTAGCTGGATCTCTCCTCTGGGGGGGGGTTGTCAAGGATGATTCCCCCCCCCCCCCCCCTCCCCCAGGTCTTGATGCTCAATTCTGAATTTTTACACGGATCCGATTTTTTTGTTTGGCAGTTCACATGACTTTTAAAATGTGACCTATATTTGACCTACATTGACTCCCGTGTGAACATTCCATGGCACTGAACAGACCCGCATGCGCAGAAGGACAATAACAATGACGTCAGGACGTCACGCGCAGCGCACTGTTTACGGAAGTGATTGATTGATTGAAAACTTTATTAGAATGTTTGCAGAAGTAGGTACATGAAAGTACATATTACATACAAGGTCAACTAAAAGGATAAAAACCCAAGAAAGCCACTGGCTTATTTCAATTGGGGTCCTTGATTTAAGTAACCATGGATAACATGATAACGATACAACCGGTTTCATTTTCACGTTTTTGTGCAGCGGAAGCCGGCAAAGATATGAGCAAGTGGTCAAAAGAGGGAGGATGAGGAAAAAGAGAGCCAAATGCTTAGCTATGGCTTTTTGTAGAGCACTCGCTGCAATACTTGCGTCTAGAGTGACGTAAAAGTCGCATTAAACGCAACTTGACAATTCAGGCGGCGGGCGCGTTGCTAAATATCAGATATGTATCCAATGTAATACCACCTCTGAACGCGACCCAGGTCGGATTTTAAAAAGCCAGATTTCATGTGACTTGCGCTGTTCACACGGTCATGCATAAATCAGACCTGAGTCGCATGTTGGCAAAAAAAAAGGATTTGGGTCACATTTCACTGCCGTGTGAACGAAGCCTTATAGGCTGGGTTGTTGTTGTTTTTTGCCTTGGGTACAGTATGCAGTCCTTCTGGCAAATTATTTTTCTTTTTCCCAGCCTCCAGCTCCCTTCTCACAGTCCCAGACACAGTGGGAAAAATCTGTATTTTTTCACATCAACAATTCTTTGCAACTACTTACATGAAATTTAGACCAGACATTAGTATTAACTCAATGAAACTACACAGCGAAAGACATTTTAACATTCCAATCCATAAAAAAGCTGTGCAATAAAGTGGAATGACACAGGAAAAAGTATTGAACAGAATAAGAAACCAGCTTCTGCCACCAATGTGTTCTCCTACCTGCTAATTAGAATCAGCTGGGTTAGTGCAAGTTGGTAGCTAAGTACTTCCACTCTTTGAAAAGGTGTTTCCCACCTCTGAATGCAAGTAAACAAATCATTTGTTACCAAGCATTCCTGTAAAAAAAACATCTCATGATAGTTAGAGGCAAAGAGCTCTCCCAAGACCTTCGTAACAAGATTTTTTTGCATATGGCACTGGTTACCGATGGATTTCTCAACTCATTGGGGCCATTATCCGCAAGTGGAAGGAACATCACTCGAACGTCAACCAGCCATGCACAGGAGCTCCTCGCAAGATTACTGACCGGCCAGTCAGAAAGTTAATCAGAAGAGTAGCCCAAGAGCCAAGGGCCACTCGAGCAGAGCTCCAGAAAGACCTGGAAGCAGTTGTCACAAAGGAAAACAATAGACAATGCACTCCACCGCCACAGTCTCCATTCGCGATCACCCCGGAAGACTCCATTACTGAAGAAAAGGCTTGTTTGAAGCTTGTTTGAAGCTTGTTTGAAGTTGGCTACAGAACATTTGGAGAAACCTGCAGATTACTGGGAGAATGTCTAATCAGACGAGACAAAAAAAATCAACTTTTCGGCAGAGAAATGGAACTTCTTAAAAATACCATACCTACAGTGAAGCTCAGAGGTGGAAGCATCGTGGTATTGGGCTGTTTCTCTTCACATGGTACTGGTAGAATCCAAATTATCGAAGGGAAGATGGAGCCATGTACTGGAAAGTTCTTGAGAAGAATCTGAGACGCGGATGGATCTTCCAGCAGGACAACGATCCCGAACATACTGCAAAGGAAACTCTCAATTGGTTCAAGAGGAAGAAAATAAAGGTGTTGGAGTAATCGCAGACTTAAATCCAATAGAAAATGTGTGTGGAAGGAACTGAAAATCAAGATTTACCAACAGGCCCCCCAGAATCTTCAAGATTTAAAGACTCTCTGTGTTGAAGAATGGGCCAATATCCGACCTGTGAGAGATTAGTTTTCGCACAGGAAGCAACTTGAAGCGGTCATTGGAAACAAAGGCTTCTCCAACAAGTATTAAATACATTGTAGTTAATGTGTTCAATACTTCTTTTCTGTGTCATTCCCCTTTTTTGGCACATAGGTTTTTATGGATTGGAGTGTTACAATTTCTTTAGCTGTGTAGTTTTATTGAGTTTTGAGACAATTGTCTGGTCTAAATGTCATGTGAATCGCTGCAATGGAAATATGTTGAATTAAGAAATTGTTGATGTGTGGAATACTTATTTCCCCCACTAGCTAGGGATCACAGTTCCCTGTCAGCTGGACCTGTCACATCAGGGGACAAGTCTCCAAATTAGACTTTTGAGAACAGAAAGCACTTTTAACACACATTCTTGGAGTGAACTGTAACTTAAACAAGCCTATAATCACCCTGACATGAACCAAATGCCTTTATAGGAAGTGAGACTATAATGGTTACGTCTTTTTTTCTTCTTTTATTAACAAGGCTATATGACTGTTTCCTTTAGTATACCAGGTCTCTGTTTATTTTATTTTTTTAAAGTCTTAAAGGTACAATATGACATGGAAATAGCGGCAGGCAGAGATAACTAGCTAAATTCAAGACAACTCACTGTGGTCCATTCTTTTAGCTGCACAACTAACATGTTGTAATGACGTGCTTGTGTGCCTACATTTTTTTTGCGACAAGTGAAACGTCTCGCTTTAGTGAAGCCCAAACATCTCACAGGTCCTTCCACTTCCCGTGGTAACGTCATATTGCGGAGTGTACCTTTAAGTCGAATGAATGTTTGGTTTCTACATGTATCTCTGGGAGTTGTAACATAAGATGTTCTTCCTCATTTAAACGTACCGTGTTCTTTGTGTGTTCTTTCGTGTTTGTAGTCCACACACGTATCAGAATGATATTCTCACATTTATACACTGCATGGA
This sequence comes from Nansenia antarctica, assembly GCF_963989245.1. NCBI lineage: Eukaryota > Metazoa > Chordata > Actinopteri > Argentiniformes > Microstomatidae > Nansenia > Nansenia antarctica. Next base: position 7,808,778 of record NC_137675.1, on the reverse strand, counting down.
CACTCTCTCACTTTTACTTCCACACACACACACACACAGACACACACACACACACACACACACACACACACACACACACACACACTCCTAAGTGACTCTCTGTATAAACAACAGAAAGCTGAAATCATCTTCTGAATCATCTTCTTGAATCTTCATAATGACAAAGAAAGTTGTTTAGGGTGTCAGTCGTCATTGCCATGCTTGGAGTGCAGAAGGTTAAATAAACACAGAGGCTCATCTGCGTCAACAGGATAATAACCTAGAACACAGCTAATCAGACGGAAACAGCGGCGTGCCTGAATAGAGACGACTTTGTGCTCGGAAAACAGTTTTGCGCGTTTGGTTCGTCTTTTCTTCTCTAATGAAGGAGGGTCAGACCTGTCTGAGTTGTGTTTCAGTGGTACACTGTGTACAGAGAAACAGACTATTAGCTCTAATAAGCAGACTAAAGACCGACTCGTAATAGGACGTAAACGTTGTTTTCTCTGTTTGGGCCCTTTGAGAAACATGCTGTGATTATGTCAGATGGTGGCGCATCATCGGATTGGAATTACCATTTGCTCACAGCAACATTTTCATACAGTATTATTGAACACAAGTGACAGTGACAGCACTCAGTATTGAAATGAACATTTCCTAGAAGAGAGCTCTTCTTTTGTGGTGGTTATCAACATTTTTATTTATTTTTTTAAGTATTTTTTTTTCTGAGTGGGGCAGTCCCACTCAAATTTGTCAATTTAATGACAGATACAGTGAAGATTTAGACAGGAAGGATGGGTGAGAGAGAGAGGAGGGATGACATGCAGGATATGTCCCCGGCCAGAATCGAACCGGGGACCCTGCGGTTACATGGTCAGCGCTTAACCCGCTACGCCACCTAAGCGCCCCGGTTATCAACATTTCTGTGTCAGAAATGTCAGGGAAGGTATGGAAGGACTAACACATGAAACCACCAAACAAAAGATAACAACCTCACATGCACACACACACACACGCGCACATGCACATACGTGTGCGCGCATACACCCTTAATCAAAAGACACCAACTCGCTACACGAGTGAGCAGGATTTTGGACTGATCACACACATTTCCCGAGGTCTATCCAATATTTGTTCAGAATTTAATGACAACCCCCCCCCCTACTTCCCCGTTCTCTCCTCCACCCCTCCCCGTTCTTTATTCTCCTCCTGTCACTAAAATAGCTTTAAGGTGTGTTTAAGCTGGACTTTAAACCCTCTGCCTATTTGGTCTCCTTGGCAACTGTTCGGAGTTCCCTTAATTTGTCTCATCTCAATCCAGATTGCTGCCATAGTGTTGCCTGTTGCCCTAATCATAAAGCTTGTTGCCATGGCAAACTATTTAAATATGCTCTGCTGTTCGTCTTCACCTGACAGTCCAGAGGTGTCAGTTGGAAGACTGTGTGTGTGTGTGTATTCTTTTGTTCCCTGATAAAAAAATAATAATCTTACAAACCAGTGTTTTGGATTTGGGATTTATGTCATCTTTTTTTTTTTTACCTTTTCTTTTCTATAAACGTACAGTTCCTTTTTCAGAATGTATTGTTTCTCTTACAAATGAGCTCTTTCTATGTGTGTGTTTTCAGTTCTTTGTCTGTTATCTTATCAGGCTTTTCACGGCTCCCTGAAGCTGTTAGCCGTGCTAGCACCGTGGCAGGCTGCTGTGACCCCGCTGCTGTCTGGGACGTTGTTACTGAGCATCACCTGGAACAAATAAAGTTGGCTGTGCAATTAAACCTGTCTAGATGTCGCCTCATCTGAACAAAGCCAGGGCAGGATATGACAGTGCATGTAACGTATATGTGTACTATTTTTCTCTTAACAGTCGACTGCATAGATTTCTTTCGGGGTGATTTTCACAGTACATGACAGATATTATTGATGGCAAAATCGTATTGGTTGTATTGCACACATCTTTTGAATAACAGGCTTTAATAGACCTTGATAGATCTTTTCTTCGTCAGTGAAATGCTTCATTTTGCCTTGAGGAGAAAGATGAGGCCAACAAAGAGAATGAAGGAGTGGAGTGTACAGCAGCTCTGAGCGAGGGAACAATTATATTTGAGTTCTCGAAAATGGAAAGAAAAGGCAGACTTGTATAAAAAGAGTGCCAATTAGGGACACAAAGACACAATGTGAATATTGAAAGTGCATGCATCTCCCTCCCTCTCTCTTTCTCCCTCCCCCTCCCTCTCTCTCTCCCCCTCCCTCTCTCTCTCCCCCTCCCTCCCTCTCCCTCCCCCTCTCCCCCCCCCCTCCCTCCCCCTCTCCCTCCCCCTCCCCCCCCCCCTCCATCTGACAGTGCAGTGTGCTAGAAGTGGTGGTCACTGGGAGTGAGGGGAAACCCAGTCTGCAGCCACGGAGGAGCCAGTCAGTCAGTCAGTCAGTCAGTCAGGCAGCTAACCTCAGGGAGAGAGGGAGGGAGGGAGGAGAGGAAGAAGGCGGGTAGGAATCTGGCAATCTTTTGAGCGTGCAACTGTGCAATCTGGGGCGCAGCCAGAGTGAGAGGGAGAGGAGAGAGAGAGAGAGGGGGAAGGAGGGAGGGAGAGGAGAGAGAGAGAGAGGGGGGGAAGGAGGGAGGGAGAGAGAGAGAGAGAGAAGGAAGAGAGAATCTGGGCCCTACATGCTACACTACACAGAGAGGTCACTGCATCGCCTAGAGGGGCTCCCCCCCCACAGAGAGAGAGAGAGAGAGAGGAGAAGAGAGAGAGAGGGGAGGGCGGCGAGAAGGAGAGCTGGCAGGGGGGGGAGAGAAGGAGAGCTGGCACGGGGGGAGGGAGGGAGAGAGGGAGAGCTGGCATGGGAGGGAGGGAGGAAGAGAAGGAGAGCTGGCACAGGGGTGGAGGGAGGGAGAGATATTTCCCCCATATGTCATCATCGCCCCCCAAGTGCAGCTCTGTTGACGCCCCCCCCCCCTCACACTGCCGTCCAGGAGCCTGGAATCACATGGTTTAGGGTTTAGATCGTCTTTGACTGAGATCAGAGGGATGCCCTTAATGCAAGGCGATCCAAGCGAAGCCGAACAGAAGTGATTCACAGTGTGGCACGTCGCCCCCGTGTGGTGGACTGAGGCTAGGGCAGTAGTGTGCATTTTGAAATGAGAAGTATGACATTTGAAAAGAAACGGCAGAACAAAGCAAAGTGGCTAATGGCCGTGTAGTGTCTGTGACTTCTCTCTCTCTCTCCATCTCTTTGGCCTTGCCTTTCTGTACGGCATATTGACAAAAATAATTATCTCCATTTACATAGAGGCCTTTTTTAAAATACATATCCACATGAAAAAGACAAGGTTGTTGGTGAGCAGATGGCCACTCCTGGTGGTGGTGTTATCGCCTTGGGAACAGCTTTTCATCAGCTTTTCATAATTTCCAACAAGTGTTCCAGTGTTCCAACACTTTCCTAAAAGAACCCTCCACACAAAGGTTGAAGGTTCTTGGCATAATACAATTTAAACGCTTTTTTGTTGTTGTTGCTCACCATGACATCAAGGGTCAACATTTTAAAATGGTTTGATTACAATTCGTTTTAGTCATATTTCATGCACTCACATGTCTCTCATGTGTAGTTAGGGTTAAATGGGACCATAAGCAATTTTTCAATGTGCAAGCGCCTTGCTTGGTGTTTTCAGTGGGAATAACGCATTTTGCGGGCTTCTCGACCATAGCAACATTGGATGGTTACATTAGACGTTAGATTAGGAAAACATTCACTCATGAACTTGAGGATCTGGGTTAAATGTAACCATAGTTCTACTCTGCCTTGACTCAAACAGAAAACATCACCTGCCACCTCAGGCATCTAGACTCAATGTTGTTTGTGATGTCACTGTAAGGGGCCTAACTTTGCAGACACCCAAAATTGACACGGAATCTCCACGAACACCTATAATTCACTCACTTCCACTAGTGTTGCATCATGTAGGCTGTCGCATAAGCGATTTGAAGCCTGCTTTGTAGAGATCTGAATTCATAAAACCCTCACCTGAATTAAGTGATGACCGGCGAAAATGTCCCCGGTGCCGTTTTAAATAGTGTTCCCTTGTCAGTGTTCCTAATCTGACAGAGAGTGTGTTTTTACGAGTAATCTAATGAAAATGATTGTAAAATAACACTGATACAGGCTTACACTTATGACACTGGGTCCTCCAAAGCAGTTTCATGATGACTAATTAATATAGTAACTGATGATACCATGAATATTAATTATATTACTCAACTTGCAAATATGATTAATTACTACTTCAGTAATGATTGTCAATCACCTTGTTCATTACATTTCTCTGAATATTATAACAGTGATTTTGACATTTCCATGCACTTTATATAATTATGTATTCGAAATATGCTTATATGCATAATATTGTATTTTTCATGTATTCATTGATCATTCATGATATCATTGATTGCATCTGTAATCTTATATCATTCAAGTAAACAATTGTGATGACTTTCAATGTTAAATTGACAAATTGCGATAACCTCATTTGATGTTCTGAATTAAATCATTCTTAAAATCTTAAAATACTCTATAAAATGCATGAAAACACTTTGAATGCAATTGTGACAATCTTCCATTAAACTGTTCCTTAGATACCTCTGAAAAGTACAATGAATCGAGGATGGACACATACTGACACTATCTGACACGACACATACGGACACTATCTGACACTATCTGACACATTCTGACACATTCTGACACATTCTGACACATTCTGACACATTCTGACACATTCTGACACAATCTGACAAGGAATATATACTGACACTATCTGACATATACTGACACCATCTGACACGGGACACATACTGACACGGTATACATACTGACACTATCTGACAAGGGCCACATACTGACACTATCTGACACATACTGACACATTCTGACACTATCTGACAAGGGACACATACTGACACTATCTGACAAGGGCCACATACTGACAGGACACCGGCGCAAAGACACACGTGTACAGGCTGTACTGTGTGGGCCTATATCAAGTAACAGTGACTCAATCGACTAGCAAGCATTAGATGCTGCAAACTCATGAGTCATTTGTATTTGTGTGATCATAAAAACACTTTTTCACCGTGTAACATAAGAAGACAGGAAACGCAGTGCAGTTCCAGTGTTACAGAGACGATAACATCAACCCAGACAGCACACCCAATGGATCACATTGATGTCATCACAACATCTCAACTACACACTTGCATTGCATCAGATGTAGCACGGGGGAACTTTTTTTCAAGTGCATCTCAAAACGACCTCCAGCCACTCCTATCGAATCTACGATAACTTGGATACTCTTTATTTATTTTCTTCATGTCCTATGCACCAACCACACCAAGTTAATTTCCTGTATGTGTGCATATACTTGGCGATAAAAATAATTCGGATTCGGATTCTCTACAAGTCACACAGATGTGATGATACACGAGAATCGTATTACATCAGGAAAGGTGTGTGAAACCACCTCCAGACGCTCCTTTGCCAATCATCGGTTAAACATTGGCACTAAATATGCCAGCTCCCTTACCTTTCCCTTGTTTTTTTTCTTCTACAGAAGCTCTCTGTTTATCCTACCATGAGCCGATGTCAATTTCCCACATATTCCCTGTTACTCTGATGTATTACCGATGCTACTAAACTGCTCACTTCCTACTAGCGTAGCCTACTAAACTGCTAAAGCAACTCATTGATAACTTATTTCATGGAAACCAATACAGGCTATCAAGGAAGGAACACAAATGTTACAACTGGATTTCTTATTTTATAGAACAGAAAAGTTATTTGTTTTCCAATGGTGGATATAGTGTGACGTAATGAAACTCTTCATTTAAAAAATTTAAAGTTGAATCCTGAGTGGAATGGACGATTTCAGTAGTGAATGATCAGAACCTGTTACCAAATCCACTCTCCTGTTCGGCCCCGCCCCCCCCCCGCCCCCCAAGTCCTTTCAGAGCCAGCCATTGGCAGAAAAGTCCTGCCTGAGACTCTGTGACTCCGCCTCCGTGAGCGGCTGAAGTGGCGAGCGGCAGGCGCCGCCGTGGTAACCGAACCACTCCATCGCTTGCTTGAGGGCGGGCACTCCGAACTTCCTGGTCACCTAGCAACAAGGGAGAGTGTGGGGGAAAGGATGGTTGTGATATTACGCTTTTGGAGAAGAAAGCAGCGTTCTGGTGTATGGTAGTTCTGTGACAGAACTACCATTAATATCATTATGTCACGGTTCTGTAGCTCCTGGAAGAGACTATGTTCTAGGTAATGTAGCTAGCTGCCATGATGTCCTTATGTCAGTGTTCTGTAGGGTAATGTCTCTGCTATGAAGTCCTTATGTCCCTCCTGGGTAGGGTAATGTCTCTGCCTATGTCCCTCCTGGGTAGGGTTATGTCTCTGCCTATGTCCCTCCTGTGTAGGGTTATGTCTCTGCCTATGTCCCTCCTGTGTAGGGTTATGTCTCTGCCTATGTCCCTCCTGTGTAGGGTTATGTCTCTGCCTGTCCCTCCTGTGTAGGGTTATGTCTCTGTCCCTCCTGTGTAGGGTTGCGTAGCTCCACTCACAGCCGTGTTGGGCTCTATGAGGCGCTGTTGCAGGGCCCGGGCCTGGTCCCAGCTGGCCGACACACACAGCCGCTCCAGCTCACACACCTCGCGGCCCAGGATGTTGGCCAGGGCACACACCCCTCCCACCGCACCTGGGAAAACACAACAAACACGCTTTCAACAAATCACTTCACCAATACATTACACACACACACACACACACGCACACACGCACACGCGCACACGCGCACACGCACACACACACACACACACACACACAAATATCCTGTATTGTTCTGCAGTGTACCAGAAAGTCGATTGACACGGAAGCCAAAGTGCTATGGTCTTCATTAGGGGTTGGTTGTAAAAAAACTAGAGTGTGTAAGCAGCTGTGTCGAGGGTTAGCATAGTGACATGACGTCCAACGGGAGATCAAGCAAAGCTAATGCTAACACAACAACGACGCAGATATACAGTACATACTGTATACTAGCCAGAATAGCAGTCTGCTTCATCTATAGCTAATTCCTGTGTTGTTGTTGTCATTCTGAATATGCCGAAAAAGAAAGAAAACATCCAGGTTAACAATGATTTAAAACCAAATATTAGAGGCAACTTATTTAGGCCACTGGCTAAGTGGCACCCAAAATACCAAGATGACAACATGACACTGTAACTGATCGAAGCGTTCTGCTTTCTGGCTATATGCTTTTCTTTTTGGCATGCAGTCCCGTCTGTGATTGACAGCTTGTGGAAGACGTGTCTAACTGGAATGATTGACAATCCATGAGCACCCGCCCCCCTCCCCCCTCCCTCCCTCCCCACAGTATGACAGATATGTTATATAAACTTCTTGCCGTAGATCAGCATTTTGATTGATTGACAGCCATGAGCCCCTCCCGCCCCGGAATCCTGAGGGGTATGTGAGAGAGCTCAGAGACTGCAGGGCCTGAACATCAAAGCACAATCTCACACACACACACACACACACACAGAGCTGTAACTCCACCTCTCTGCAGATACTCTCTGACAACTCTGTCACACGCACACACACTCACAGACAGATACACACACACACACACACACACACACACACACAGAGACAGATACACACACACACACAAACAGATACACACACACACACACAAAAACAGATACACACACACATTCACAGACAGATACACACACACACACACACATTCACAAACAGATATACACACACATTCACAGACTGATACACACACACACACATTCACAGACTGATACACATTCACAAGCAGATACACCCACATGTTCACAGACACACTTTCGGACTATTGGACAGCAGTTCCATCAGCTCGATGGTGTAATTGAGCCCCAGGTCATGTCAGAGAGCAGAGAGAGGCCAGTCGGAGGCTTCTCCATCTTCATACCCTACTACTGTATATCTCTACATGTCGGCAATACCAACCAGTCCTGAGCCAGAAGGTATGGCTAGTCACAAGGCTGTTTGAGAGAAGCGTTGAATCCTAAGCTACATGCCCAGTGGTGAGTATGTGTGTGATTGTAGACCAGTAGACCAACTTTATTAACAATTAACAATTACATTGTTTACAAAAGGTTCTGTCATCCCTTTGATAGCATCTGCATACAGTGGTGCTGGACAAACGCTCTTAAGATGTTTATTATACACAGTACATATACAGTATAATGCGCCTATTGCGCACTAGAATTTGTTTTATGACAGTATTGACGGTATTGAAACGGACACCGTTGCTATTTTTTGTTTTTTTAAACGTGGTTGCGGTATAACCGCCTAACCCTAGTGTTCACCCACCTTTAATAAGAACGAGTGGATTTCATTTACATTAGCGTTTCCTCTGTCGTTCTCTCTCGTTCTCTCTGGGGTCTAGTTCACTACTGACACTACATCCCTGGCCACTACGCTCCAGGGAATGGATCGCTAAGCCACGCCCCCTTTGAAAACTCAGACAAACAAACAACGCTTCACTGACAGTGACTGACTGACCGACCGTGACTGAATGACATTCAATGACTTACAACGGCGGGAGTTGGCGAATTTCTGATTTCTGATTTATTAGGTAATAGACATGTTTTTTTTAAAGATGACAAGAATATTTAGTCTAGAAGCTTTTCACCATCAGATATTAGCGAGTTGTTTGTCCGAGTTTTCTGCCTGTAGTGACTTTTGCTGTGCTTTGATTGGACAATTTCTATTTTGGGGGCGTGGCTTAGCGATAGGTCTATTAGCCTGTGATTATTGAAAATAGGTGCCTGTGCAGGACACTGCACTGAATCACTGATCTGCAAATCGCCTTGAATACCTAGTAACGAGTCATTACGTGACGTTAGAATTATAAGGTTCTATCTCAATTTTTGTCAAAATTTAGTTTTTTACAGAATCTGATCCATTAGGTGTTTATTAATGCCTTTATTTTTTAAATGTTGAAATGTTTTAGTTAGTAATTAATAAAATACAATGGTTCCATCTCACAAAACATAATGGAATGTAAAAACGTTGACGCTCAATATCTCTGAACTACCCTAAACGGAGATAGAACCTTATCATTCTAAACTCACGATTATGCAGTCAAGATTATCTGATAGGGGGCGCACTAATGCCCATATCACCTATCCACAAGGTTCCGGGTTTGATTCCGACCCTCTCGTCATCCCTCCTCTTTCTCACCTTCTCCTTCCCGTCAATCTCTACCGTCTCGATCCGAAAAGCCAAGAAAATGCATACCAAAAAAAACGCCCCTAAAAAAAGATAGTCCTATCTTGTAGAACGCAGGGATTGAGAAGAGAGAGAGAGCGAGTTGAGAGGCACCCTTGTGCTTGGACGGTAGAACCGAGGGGGTTCTGGGTTCTTACCCACGGAGTACGCTGCCATCAGGAACCCGGCAGAACCCGCCAGGACTTGGAAATCCTGGGCTTTGGTTTTGTGAACGACCAGACCTATCCTTGTGATCTGAGGAAGAGATGAGAGAGGCGTAAACGGAAGGGAAACAGCTCAGGGCCGTCACTCTCAGATACTGCTCATGTTGTCATGAATAATGTTTAACTCTCAGGAGTGGCTGTCACAACGTGAGGTACATCAGAACAGGTAAAACAGCAGCACAGCTCAGATCAGAAACTAACCGCTAATCGAATTAGGCGAGCTTTTTGGAGTAGTTACTCAATATGCTTCCCAGCAGTAAGGAGGGGATGAGAGAGAGAGAGAGGGTTGAGAGTCCCAGATGCGATGGGGAAGGTACCAGCAGTAAGGAGGGGATGAGAGAGAGAGAGGGTTGAGAGTCCCAGATGCGATGGGGAAGGTACCAGCAGTGAGGAGGGGATGAGAGAGAGAGAGGGTTGAGAGGCCCAGATGAGAGGGGGAAGGTACCAGCAGTAAGGAGGGGATGAGAGAGAGAGAGAGGGTTGAGAGTCCCAGATGCGATGGGGAAGGTACCAGCAGTAAGGAGGGGATGAGAGAGAGAGAGGGTTGAGAGGCCCAGATGCGATGGGGAAGGTACCAGCAGTAAGGAGGGGATGAGAGAGAGAGAGGGTTGAGAGTAGGGATGGGACGATTATCGTGATTATCGTTAATCGCGATAAAAACACACGCGATAACTTTATCGTGGAGAATTTTAATTAGTTGAATAATCGTCATAATCGTATGTTATAAATACATAGTAATATAATTTTGATTTCTCACATGAGCCGCGCGCGAATATCCTCACAGAAATTTGTCTCGCGGGATTGTTCAGCCTGCACGTGACTGTCAAGTCAGCGTTGTCAGTCAGTCACTAGTATGCTAGCATACACCATGGCTGCATCGGCCCCGTGTCCATTGTATCCTCCGAATAAAAAAGTGAAATCTGATGTGTGGAAGTACTTTGGCTTCACAAGTCAAGAACGCCAGGATGAAGAGCCAACATGCCGAACTTGCCGGAGGAAAGTGTCTGCCCCGAGGGCAAACACGTCCAATTTGCATGTGCACCTCCGTGACCGTCACCCTGCGTTGTACTCTGAACTCCAGGTAAAATGAGCCTGGCTTTACTAGTTAGTTAACATGTGACTGTGACATTCATCTGAATGCTCGTTAGCAACATGAATCATGATGCACTGATAGGGCTTACACACCGGCAGTTCCGAACGCGGGCTCATTCGCCAGACACGCGAACGCGAACCGGCGTTCGGAACTGCCGGTGTGAAAGCCCTATGTGTGAACGTGCAGGCTATCCTACTGTATACATGCCCAGCTCATGTCACGAAAGTGTCCTTATCTAGCTCTCAAATGGATTGAAATGAATGGATACGGATAGACTACGGGTGTGTGTGGCCACGGCATCCTATCCAGTCAAAAATAATTTTCAATGTCATAGAATTCGTTAGAATAGTCTCCGTGAAAAACTAATCATACAGTGAATTAACATTAAGTAGACAGAGCATCTTTGATTACAGCTTGTGCAAAAGTGAACAAAATAATGACATGGTTGAAGTAATGAATTAAAAGTATATAATAGAAGTAATGAATTATGAATGAATGAATGAATGAATGGTCTTTATTGTCATTGATATAAAAATACAACAAAATATAAGTTAAAGTGATTACAGTGTGTTTTATTGGCATTCTAAAGTTTTTTTTTTTTAATTTTTTTATTTTTTTTTATTTTTTTATTCTCGCGATAATATCGTGGATCGCGATTATTTTGCCCACGATAATCGTGACATGACATTTTCTAATCGTCCCACCCCTAGTTGAGAGGCCCAGATGCGATGGGGAAGGTACCAGCAGTAAGGAGGGGATGAGAGAGAGAGAGGGTTGAGAGGCCCAGATGCGATGGGGAAGGTACCAGCAGTAAGGAGGGGATGAGAGAGAGAGAGAGGGTTGAGTCCCAGATGCGATGGGGAAGGTACCAGCAGTAAGGAGGGGATGAGAGAGAGAGAGGGTTGAGAGGCCCAGATGCGATGGGGAAGGTACCAGCAGTAAGGAGGGGATGAGAGAGAGAGAGGGTTGAGAGGCCCAGATGCGATGGGGAAGGTACCAGCAGTAAGGAGGGGATGAGAGAGAGAGAGGGTTGAGAGGCCCAGATGCGATGGGGAAGGTACCAGCAGTAAGGAGGGGATGAGAGAGAGAGAGAGGGTTGAGTCCCAGATGCGATGGGGAAGGTACCAGCAGTAAGGAGGGGATGAGAGAGAGAGAGGGTTGAGAGGCCCAGATGCGATGGGGAAGGTACCAGCAGTAAGGAGGGGATGAGAGAGAGAGAGGGTTGAGAGGCCCAGATGCGATGGGGAAGGTACCAGCAGTAAGGAGGGGATGAGAGAGAGAGAGGGTTGAGAGGCCCAGATGCGATGGGGAAGGTACCAGCAGTAAGGAGGGGATGAGAGAGAGAGAGGGTTGAGAGGCCCAGATGCGATGGGGAAGGTACCAGCAGTAAGGAGGGGATGAGAGAGAGAGAGGGTTGAGAGGCCCAGATGCGATGGGGAAGGTACCAGCAGTAAGGAGGGGATGAGAGAGAGAGAGGGTTGAGAGGCCCAGATGAGATGGGGAAGGTACCAGCAGTGAGGAGGGGATGAGAGAGAGAGAGGGTTGAGAGGCCCAGATGCGATGGGGAAGGTATCAGCAGTGAGGAGGGGATGAGAGAGAGAGAGAGGGTTGAGAGGCCCAGATGAGAGGGGGAAGGTACCAGCAGTGAGGAGGGGATGAGAGAGAGAGAGGGTTGAGAGGCCCAGATGAGAGAGAGAGAGGGTTGAGAGTCCCAGATGAGAGAGAGAGAGGGTTGAGAGGCCCAGATGCGATGGGGAAGGTACACACACACACACACACACACACACACACACACACTTCAAACAGCGAGAGGAGAGGAGCGGCTCATGCAAAATTCATCTTTCGCGCTATTTTGTTTTGCTTTCGGATTCTCGTTCGTCAATCGAGACATCAACCGCCGTTTCCAAATACACTTGAAATGTTGAAATGTACAAAGGGAAAATCCAGCGACTCCCCCCCCACCCCCAACACACACACACACTCTCTCTCTCTTTTGAACTCCACAAGGAAAACCAGGAGACGCACATTTCACTCCCAGCTAGCATGGGATTATTTTTAGCTCCATCACTCAATCTGTGGCTCACAGCAGAAGTGTAATTGATCAGTCAATCTGTCGTGTTACCTTCAGTTCTCTCTGGCTTCTCATTTGAGGCCTCAGAAAAACACTGTGCCGCAGTTATCAATGGGAGTGACTAAAACTAGTTCCAAGAACAAAACTGGGCTAAAACGATGAGAGTTTTTCCCGGGGCCAGAGTTTTTCCAGGGGCCAGAGTTTTTCCAGGGCCCAGAGTTTTTCTTGGTTAAGTTATGTGGAGATCGACCACAAGGTGTCAAGGCCAGCCCGTATTCAGGTAATATAGGCATCGAACGATCGGTTGATTTATTAATAAAGGTATCAATGATAGGTTGATTGATTAATATAGGTATTGATGATTGATTAATATAGGTATTGATGCTAGGTTGATTAATATAGATATTGATGATAGGTTAATTGATTCATATAGGTATTGAAAAGTGCTTTGAGTGCTTTGAGTTGCATTCATGTAAAGGCGCTATATAAATAAAGTTTCACTTCACTTGATGCTAGGTTGATTGATTCATATAGGTATTGTTGGTTGCTTCATATAGGTATTGATGATTGATTCATATAGGTATTGATGATTGATTCATATATGTATTGATGATTGATTCATATAGGTATTGATGATTGATTCATATAGGTATTGATGCTAGGTAGATTCATATGGGTATTGATGCTAGGTAGATTCCTATAGGTATTGATGCTAGGTTGATTCATATAGGTATTGATGCTAGGTAGATTCCTATAGGTATTGATGCTAGGTTGATTCATATACTGTAGGTATTGGTGCTAGGTTGATTCATATACCGTACTGTAGGTATTGGTGCTAGGTTGATTCATATAGGTATTGATGCTAGGTTGATTCAGAGAGGTATTGATGCTCGATAGACTCACGTCTCCACCGCTGTCCTTGAGACCCACGATGTTGGGGTGCTGAGCCAGCCTCGCCACGGCGTCCACGGGCAGCTCCAGACCCGTGTTGGCCGGGACGCTGTACAGAACCACCGGTACCGCACTGCTGTCTGCCACCTGCAGGGGGAGACAAAGAGACGACGTCTCCTTCATTCAGGATCTCCTTCATTCAGATGGTGCCTCTGACTTCTGCCTCCACCAGCCTCCCATACGAGAAGAGGATGAGTGAAAGCTAAAGGTCTGGTTGTGTGTGTGTGTGTGTGTGTGTGTGTGTGTGTGTGTGTGTGTGTGTTGAGGGGACAGCCCACCTGTGTGAAGTGGTGAACCAGCGCCCGGCTGTCCATCTTGCCCTTGTAGAAGCATGGCGTTACCACGAGAACCACGTCAGCGCCCGCCCCCGCCATCATCTCTGTCATCTGGACGGTCGCCCTGGTGGCTAGAGGAGAGAGAGAGAGAGAGAGAAGGGGAGGGAGAAAGAGAGAGGGGGGGGGGTGAAGGGAGAGAGAGAAAGAGAGGGGGAGAGAGAGAGAGAGAGAGAGAGAGAGGATATAAAAGTAGACAGTCAGCATGGATGGGTAAGTGTCTGATATGAGAGTCATGCTGCCGTGCTCTTGTATGTGAGTCATTGCAGGGCCGTGTTCCACGTCCCCTAGGTAACACCAGGACATGTCCCCTAGGTAACACCAGGACACAGCAGGCCTGTGCAACCTACTGAAGGACACGTCCCCTAGGTAACACCAGGACACGTTACCTAGGTAACACAGCAGGCCTGTGCAGCCTACTGAAGGACAACCTTATTGGCATTCTCCGACATCCATTACCGGGCCAATAAAATCAGACGATGAGCTTGTATCCCAGTTGACGTGACAATAAAATAAAACTTGACGCATGAAATGACAATAAAAACAAGACTCTCAATGTATTAAACGCACACATACACACACACACACTGGTGTAAGTGTCTGTGCTTCTCAATGTGGGTCAGGTTTAGATACAGCACAGGCAGCAAGGGAGAGAGAGATGCATTCTCTCTCTCACTGCAAGAATACACTGTAGTGTATCCTCCTCTCTGGAGGAGCTGTACAACACACGCTGTCTCAGGAGGGCCTCCAAGATCTCCAAGGACCCGACCCACCCTGGGCACGTACACTTTGTCAAGCTGCCCTCGAACAGGAGGTACAGGACCCCGGCCGCTAAGACAAACAGACTGAAGGACTGCTTCTACCACAGGGCCGTCAAGGCCCTGAACACAGAAAAGGCCTAAGTTCTGGGCCCAGGACAGTCCGGACGGATTGTATGGCAGCTAGTGCTGAGGCACAAACATGTACATTTTCAAGCCTGCAAACTGTGACACTTTAAAATAATGTGCAATATGACAACCCTAGTTGACTATCTGTGCAGTATAGTACAGTGGATTGTGTACATAGCCTTTATTGATGTAAACCAGCTCCTTACCTTCTTGTGATTTTATGCATCTATGCTTTTTCTAAAATGTGTTTTCTTTTTCCTTTCCTAACACCAGGGGAGCCACCCCTCCTAAATTTCGTTGTTTGGTACCTGTACTGTAGCAATGACAAATAAAGTCCATTCCATTCCATTCCATAGTGTTTGCACGCATGCACACAGACACAGACACAGACACAGACACAGAGAGACACACACACACACACACACACACACACACACACACACACACACACACAGGGCAAGGGGTCTTACACTCGCAGCCGGAGCCTGCCATGACCAGCTTGTCTCTGGGCAGCGCCTGTCGGACCCTCCGCACCACCTCCACCCTCTCCTCCTCCGTCAGGTAGGGGTACTCACCGTTAGAGCCCTGCACCACCAGACCTGCAACTCACACCATCATCACCATCAAAATAATGGTCATCATCATCTTAAAGACGACCATCATCAAAATGATCATCATCATCATCATCATCATCCTTCTGCACCACCATGCCTGCATCCATCATCATCATCATCATCATCATCATCATCATCATCATCATATTCTTCAATACAATCAGGAGGTGCGTCCCAAAACCTTTCATTACTCCTTTTCACTACCACTCTACCTCGGACAGATCTGAAGGCGATATGGTATGGAGGAGAGGAGGAGAAGAGTGGAAGAGAGGAGTGGAAGAGAGGAGGAGAGGAGAGGAGTGGAGGAGATGATGGTTGAGGAGAAGAACTGGGACGACATCCTCCTAACCATTTCGGTATCATGTTGCGACGACAGTTACTGATGACCGCAAACCAATCACGGAGCTTTCAACCGAACTGTGTTCATTGTGGAGTGGGACAATGGCAGCAATTAGAAATAAACATGTTATTCGTATGAATAAAATGTGTTAAAATGCAATGATTGTCAGCATTCAAAATCGAAGTGAAATGTGTAAATTGAGTAGCTGGCCTTTTATGGAATAAACGTTATCTGCGACTGACGAAATTGAAGACATTTCTGGTCTATTATTTATTTTTATTTTATTTTTTATTGTTTTTAACTTCTACCAATCAGTCATCTTTACGCTGGATCTTGCAATGGTGCATTCTATCTCCAACTAGGATTCCTTGTACAAAAACAAGTAGACCTTAGAAATATGCCTCAATACAGCAACCCATGGATTTGATACAATGCACTTAATGTTTTACAGTGCGCGCCTGAACGCAGAGAGCGCTACATCATCAAATGTTTACTGTTGTAATCAGGCTTCATGAAACATACACGCAAATAACCACAGTATGATCAATAACCGTGATATGTGATTTGAGGGTAGGCTAAAGTAGACCTAAAGCAGTCATATTCGTGTTTAACATGTCTTAATACATAAAAAAATACATAATCCTCCAATGTTCTGTTGCATAGTCCATTGTATGTTTCCACTAATATTTGACAGGCTAAAACTGAAAACAGTTGAATAAACTATCGAGACACCATCAGCGGACTTGATTTTAAATTCAAGTGATTTTAAATTCGATCAAAGTGTGCACCGGGGCAAAGGGACCTTTTGGGTTGTTGTTGTTTAAATATCAGGCGGGGATGGCTACGATGTCACACACAAGAGTGAAATATGCTGGTTCCACTTCGGCAGGTATCTGAAATGGACTTCCACTGGTAGGGGTAGTGCAAAATGAGAACTTTTTTCCGACTTTTAATGGGACGCACCTGCCTGCCACACGCAAACTGAGAGCGAACAGCGCCAGCAGTCCTGAAAAGTCAGGATGAAAGAAAATGCGCTTGAATTGACCCATGGAAACCGCTAGAGGGCGACACACACCGTTGACTCAAATGGTGGCTGTAGCCGACATTCATTGCACTTATGCGTCTGTGTGCTAAAGTAGGACTTTCACCCTCCGCCCTGCCTCTCTCCAATACCAATGACCTTTCCGCCTCCCCCTCTCTAATACCAAATAAGTAGGTCACATCACAACTTTGTACCTAGTCTACTGTAAAATGAGGACTTCTACTAACTACACGGTTGAACTTGAACCACTTGACATTCATACAACGTTTTAATTAAAGAGTGTACTACTACATGGCTACATGTGCACGAACATCAATTAATGTGTTCATATGCGGGTTTTTTTTTTTTTTTCATTTTAAGACTAGGCATTATGTTTAATTTCCATCCTTAAACATTTGCAAAACCGGATGCAAAAAGTGGTCAGCAAAATCCACCGGGATTACCTTTGAAAGGTATTTTGGCGTACTTCTGCAGGTTTCCTTCCAGCTTCTCATAATCCACGTCCTCTTTCAGGGTGAACGGCGTGGCGACAGGCGGGTAGATCCCGCTGATGTCCAGCCTCTGTCCCGCTGACTGGGTTTGGGTTCGCTTCCACAGCGCGGAGATGACGCGTCTGCGAACTGGACCGAGGGTTCGAAAAGTTCGGACGCTCAACATTCTGTATGATCAGTGTAGTACACGACGACCGACTGGGTTGCGATGCAATGGTGCCCAGTGACCAGCGGCAGCTGTTGCAAAGCCTCTGTCAGTTAATGGACAACTCCACTCTCTAAATATTGACTAAATGCAAGGTTAGGGGTTTTGAAATAGTCCCAAAATGACACTCAGGTGTTCTCAGATTACACTACATTTCCCATAATCACACGCGGTACGCAACAAGTAGCTCCAGTGCCCAATGTCGGCGCTTTCTTCAGTTGCACGATTGTGATATTATAAGACAGAAGACATACCGGTGCATGTGATATAATGTATAATACAACAGAAAACGGTGTTACATTCTTAAACGTGCATTGCGTAGTCGGTAATCGGTGGCAGACTTTGGCTTTTCTTGTGGAGTGTCAGCTGCTTCGGCCGTAGTAGACCAGTTCCGCCCACATGTTTAAGGGACCGTCACTAAACTGTAACATGTTTAAGGGACCATCACTAAACTGTAACATGTTTAAGGGACCATCACTAAACTGTAACATGTTTAATCCCCCTTTTAAACCTGAAGGTCATGAGTTGGAAGATGAACAGGTTAATCTGGAGTCCCTGGTAATCCAGAGCACATAACTGAACTGACTCACTTTCCCTTCAGAATGCAACATCATTGAATTGTGTATTTATATATTTTCCAAAACAGGTTTATATATATTTTAATATGGCTATAACATGACAAGACTGGAGGCTGACAGAACATACTTAGATGTAATTATAGCAATTCATAATTCATCAGGCACACAAATGTTTATGAAAATGTATTTCAGTTTAAGAATGCATTCAACACAACTTTTAAATACTTTTTAAGTAGTGGCCAGGGGTGGTCCAGGTCCAGTGGTCTAGCACCGCAGTCTTTTTTTTAAATTAAATTTGTTTTTCTGATTTTATCCCTTTTTTCACCCAATTTAGTATCCAATTGCACCCAACCTATTATCCAATTATCCCCTGCCTATTGCGTAGGATCCGCCGCACGACCCCGTGGCCGGCAGCCCCAGAGGAGATCGCCAGGCAGACTAGCTGACTGGCTCCTCGAGCCCAGCACCGTTATTCCGGCACCCCGGGGGCGCTGTTGCGCGACGGATCCTTGTCCGGAAATAGTCCTATACCGCCCTCTGGAGCGGCCGCTCAATATGCCGCTCCCTATGTGCCTCGGCCATATCCGGGTCTGGCGAGACCGGGATTCGATCCCAGTCCCCGGTGGGCAGCTTGCACTAGTGGCTAGTGCTTAGACCGCTACGCCACCGCGGGGCTACATCTGTGCAGATTTCTATCTGAATCTGAAGCTCACCTTTTAACTAATGATGTCTTTCACACCTAACAGGTAACTTGGTAAACATGAAGAAAATGGAGTCCAGGATTTGGTAGGTTCCCAGGTAAACTTGTTTCTTCCACATACCCTCAAAATGTCACTGAAATTAGGACGGATATATTTGGAAATAATCTGACACTCCTCCTCACCATGTACATGTAGAGCCCACTCGCACATACACAGAGGTAGACAAACTAACATAAACAACTATATACATTAACATTAACATTAACATTCAGTCTTAAATACTATGGATTCCATTTTACGTCTTGAGTCAGAAATTAGGAAAGCTCAAACTAACAAAGAAATGGTGTTAGCTGTCTTTTTCGATGTTGAGAAAGCTTATGATATGTTGTGGAAGGAAGGATTGCTAATCAAATTAAGTAAACTGGGGGTAGATGGTAGGTTATATAACTGGGTGTTAGATTTTCTTTTTGGCAGGACAATACAGATAAGGGTAGGGACAGAACATTCAAAGGAATACAGGGTTGAGAATGGGACTCCACAGGGGAGTGTTTGTAGTCCAGTATTATTCAATGTCATGATTAATGACATCTTTGAACAAATAGAAAAAGGAATAGGGAAGTCTTTGTATGCAGATGACGGGACCTTGTGGATAAGGGGGCGGAATCTGAGATACATAGAGAAGAAAATGCAGATTGCAATTGAGAAGGTGGAACAATGGGCAAATGAGTGGGGGTTCAAATTATCTATACCTAAAACACAGGTAATAGTTTTTTCTAAACGATCGAGAGAAGTGTCATTGAAATTATATGGGCATACTTTAGAACAGGTTCATGTAATTAGATTCCTTGGTGTTTTATTTGATGAAAAGTTGACCTGGAAACAGCACACGGATAAAGTAAAAGATAAATGTAAAAAGGTCAATAACCTGTTAAGATGCCTGTCAGGGAGAGATTGGGGAGCAAGCAGAGCAGCATTGTTTAATGTGTATCAGGCTTTGATGAGGGCTTCTCTAGATTATGGATGTTTAGGATACATGTCAGCAGCAGTAAGCCATCTTAAAAAGTTGGATGTGCAACAATCACAAGGACTTAGAATATGTAGTGGAGCTTTTAAAACATCCCCAGTAGCAGCAATACAAGTTGAAGTTGGGGAACAGCCACTGTGGATACGCAGAATTAAACTATTGTTAGCTTACTGGGTTAATCTCCAAGGTCAGAATAGTTCACATCCAACTAGGTCTATTGTACAAGATTGTTGGGAGCATAATAAGACACATTATATGAGTTTTGGATGGATAGGGAATACAATAGCAAAAAGGTACGATTTAGATAAATTACGGTATAGTCCAGTAATCCCGCACTCAATTATTCCACCCTGGTTATATGTGAATCCATTAGTAGATTTAGATATACAGCAAGAACTACGAAAGAAGTCCAAACATGCACATCCTGGGAATGTGGTACAAAACTATATTGGTCAGCACTATACAGGCAAGTTCTTAATTTTTACAGATGGCTCAAAAGACCCAGAGACAGGACGTACAGGAGCTGCAGTATTCTTCCCACAGTATAAAACAGGAATTAAAAAAAGAACCACTGATCATTTATCAGTGTACACAGTGGAGCTCCTAGCAATATTGACAGCATTAGAATGGTTGGTAGAGAATAGGGTTAGTAATGCACTCATTGCCTCTGACAGTTGGGCAGCACTGTCAAGTATCAGATCGTTGAAATCATGCAGACAGGATATTGTTTTCAAGATCCATCATTTAATTTATGTAATATATAGTATGGATATCACTGTTTGCTTTGTTTGGGTTCCTGCTCATGTAGGGGTAGAAGGAAATGAAGATGCGGATATATTAGCTAAGCAGTCACTTAAATCAGAATCAATAGAAATGGATATTCCACTTAGTAAAGCTGAGGTAAAATCAATCATTAACAAACACATGCAGGAACTATGGCAAGAAAACTGGAACAGAAATGAAACAGGAAGGCATTTGTTTAACATTCAAAAGAAAGTCGGAATAGGAAGTAGGATGGGCAGGAACCGGAAAGAAGAGACAGTGATATCCCGGCTCAGGATAGGTCATACTGGGTTGAATGACACACTTTACAGAATAGGAAAACACCCAAACGGCATTTGTGCACACTGCAATAACCCGGAATCTGTTCAGCATGTGCTGCTGGAATGTGGAAAATATGAAGAACAGAGAAAGCTCCTGAAAGCAGCAATTCAGAAAGCTAAGTTAAGGTTTACTGTAGGGAACTTACTTGGAAACACAGATACAGTAAATAACCAGGTAATTAAATACCTGAAAGAAACAGGATTGATAGGTAGGATTTAACCCTACCCCTCCCCACCATTTTGTTTATTTCTTTCATTTACATTTTTCCCCCTACCCCTCCCCACCATTTTGTTTATTTATTTCATTTACAATTTTCCACCTGTCAAGCTAACGTTCCACACAGTCCGGTAGGGGGTGGTAATGCGCCACACAGTCCAGTAGGTGGCGGTAATGCACCTTAAGCTGGTTGCCAACCGCCAATCAAATAAAAAGAAGAAGAAGAAGAAGAACATTCAGTCTTCCTCTTCCTGGTTCCTCTGGCCAAATGGCAGTGTGGTTTGACCACGGTCAGGGTCTTTCAGGCGGAGGATTTGGATCATCTTGTTCACTGGGAGTGAACTAGGGGAAGACAAACCAGCCATTTAACCACATTTTGCTAAATGAGCCTAGCTACATTGTGCTCTCATGCTAAATTAGTCTAGTTACATAATGCTCTTATGCTAAATTAGCCTAGCTAAACAATGCCCTTATGCTAAATAAGCCTATCTACATTGTGCTCTCATGCTAAATTAGCCTAGCAAAATTGTGCTCTCATGCTAAATTAGCCTAGCTAAACAATACCCTTATGCTAAATTAGCCTAGCTACATTGTGCTCTCATGCTAAATTAGCCTAGCTAAACAATGCCCTCATGCTAAATTAGCCTAGCTACACCCCAGATATGGATCTTCTTGATGTTAAAATATATAATTGTTTACATTCTTTAACTTCTTTGAGGCAATTCAAAACCCACAATTGTCAAGAGATGTGATGACAGAAGAAAAACAAACAAACAAATGTACTGTATTTTCCGGACTATAAGTCACACTTTTTTTCATAGTTTTACATTACCGTCTACAGCCGCGAGAGGGCGCTCTGGACTTGTGACAACTATATGCTGCTCCTGTACCACTGAAGAAATTAACTGAAACATTAACAGGAGCTTGGTGAACTTGTTTACTGGTAACTTGCTTGTTGGACTAGCTGGCTTGTTATGTTAATTTAGCCTATTCAGCCTCCCAGGTATGTTCTTTATGCTATTGTGTAGCTGAATAACTGTTAATGTGTCACATTAACATACCGGACACCTATTCAGCCTGTTGTTCTGTGTGCTATTGTGTAGTTGAATAACTTGCTTTTCCAGATTAAATGTTTGTTCTTGGTCTTGGATTTTGTGAAATAAATGTCTAAATAAATGTGACTTATAGTCCAGTGCGACTTATATGTGTTTTTTTCTTCATGGTGTATTTTTTTACTGGTGCGACTTATACTCCGGAGCGACATATAGTCCGGAAAATACGGTAATGGGACGTGACAGTACCTCATGGTTTGCAGGGTGAGGAATATGAACTGGCGGAAGGGCTGGCTGTTGGCGATCATCAGCATCATGTCCATGGATATCCTCCGGTTCACCATGTCCTAAAAAGTGCCAAAGACACTTTAGATCAGTTACATTAGATCAGATTCAACTTTATTGTCATTGATTACAAGTACCAGACAACGAAATGCAGTTTAGCATCTAACCAGAAGTGCAAATAGTGATATAAGAACAGTGATAGGTACAGTATGGCAGTTTAGAGGTATACACAGTTATGAGCTATGTACAGTTAATTACAGTTACAGTCAGTTAGTCCCATTTCAAATGTAGTCACATACTTTTCTCACAAATACGCTAACACAAGATAAATGGGTCAAGACTTAAAAGCCAGTTAATTTCATGAATGTAAAATGTCACCATGTAGACGTCAAATTCATCAAGGCAGCGGAAGGGGGATTCGGAGATGGCCCAAAGGGAGAGGACGAAACAGACAGTGGAGAAGGAGCGTTCTCCTCCGGACAGGGACCGCATGTCACCTTGACCTGGCTGGACCTGAGAGAGAGAGAAAGGGAGGGAGGGAGCGGGAGAGTGAAGAGAAGGAGTTTATTTAGTGATCTATGTATAGAGAGGGAGAGAGATCTATCCATCTATCTATATACAGTATATAGTTCATAAACTGTAGGCTGGCAAATACATGAAGGAGCTGTGGCTTGTCCTTACCGAGATGGTCATGGTTTCATTAGTGTGGTCGAACTCCATTCTTCCTGTGTAGCCTCTCTGTGATAGCATGTCGTCAAAGGAGTGCTGACAGCGTAATGACAGTAACCTGGAGAGAGGCGAGCGACAATTGAATTCAATATCAAATTCAAATTTGATACAGGACCTTATGCTTGCCTGCAGCACCACCCAGTGACCTCTACGAGACTGTTATGCGCTTTTTACACTTTTGTGACGACCTGAACCGCTTGGCTCTGTTCAGTTTAACTTAGCTTGGGTTCAGCAGTAGGGTTGGGTACCGAAAACCGGTAACGGTATGGTACCGCTTACTTTACATTCGGTACCTACCGAACCGAATTGCAACAGAGATTTTGGTTCCTCGTTTCGGTTCCTCTCGCCCCCTGGTGTCCGAAACGGACGTTACATGCAACAGTCAACCGCCCGTTAAAGTTCCACTCAGTGCGTGTAGTGGTGAGGAGCTGAGCAGTTGAGTGACAAAGAGTTGTGCCTCAGCAATAAAAAAGTAAAAAGCTGTTTAATGTTGTCGACCGTGTTATTATATAGCTACAGTGTTTCCTCTATGGGCCGCCACAAATAAGTTTTCTCCGCCACTAATTGATTCAGTCCACTAAAGGCCGATTTAGACTTCTGCGTAAAATCAACGCTGTAGCCTTGCGTAGTCCCGCGTGGGCCCGCCTTGCCTACGGCGTAGGTTGACGTGCACATCTCCAAAAATTTAAGAACGCGTCAGTTTCTACGCAACCGTAAGCTCTGTGATTGGTCCGCTTGGTAGCACATGATTCCGACTCTCTCGTAGACCAAAATGCGGAAGCCATGACAGAAATGTCATTTACCTTTTCTGTAATTACTCATTAATAAATATTTGAAAAATTATGATAACCATCGTATTATCTTAGTTTAATGTCATTTCAATGTATCATATAACTTTTATTTACAACAAGCATAACAACAAAAAGATCGCTATTATGCCGCTTTGAGTACACCGTTCCAACGGAGCGCCCTATGGAAGCGTCAGGCACAGCCTTCCTGAGCGCGATTCACATTTACGAGATGTACAATCCTGTTTATTTTGAAATAAATGATTAGTTACAGGGAGCCCCATGGCTGTTCGTTGGGTTTAAATGATATTTATGATAGACATATTTAATGTTAAGTTATCTATAAGAACTATGATTGGTCCGCTTGGTAGCGTCACATTCCGACTCTCGTAAATGCGGAAGTCATGACAGAAATGTCATTTACTTTTTCTGTAATTACTTATTAATAAAGATTTGAAAATGTATGATAGTTTACTGTCATTTCAATGCATTAGACATTTTCTTTACAACAAGCATAAAAAAATAAGTTTTTTGATCGCTATTATGCCGCTATGAATACACCGACCAACGCGACGCGGTCCGCGGACCAACGTAGAACTATAAACTTGGAGAGCTCTCGCGTAGGCTACGGCGTAGCCGCGCGTAAATTCGACGCAGGAGTATAAATCAGGCTTAAGTCAACGTTTTCTCCTCAGGCTGCGCAACGAGAAAGGCAGCGAGGTATTATGACCGGAGAACAGTAAAAAAGCAGATTGAAGCTAGATTTAGGCCCGCTTTCAGACCTACATTTCGTTCCGATTTAGGGAGTAGTAAGTTACAATATGTTACAATGTTGCACCTCCTCTTGGTTTGTGTTCGCACTGAAGTCGAGACTGAACCGCTCTCAACACGCGCAAGGCAACGCGCTTGCAAAACAGTTTTGTGATTGGTCCGAATTTAGCGGGAAATTTGGATTTCAGGAAATCCCTCTCCCTGTCCCTCTCTCCATCACTTTAGCAACGACACAGTATTGGCAGGGGAAAAGAAGGTGAGTCGAATTTTTATTGACAACGGATTTACATGCTGGAAAAACAAGCAGCTAAAATTCAGGGAACATTTGGACAATAAGAGACACAAGGGAGCTGTGGTCACATGGTCTAATTACAGGGCAATATGCGTGGGGCAAAAATAATCTATTGCCTCTAAAATCCTCACGAACAGAACGGCGGAGGTACGGGAAAACAAGGCTCATGTCGGTGTCATCAAAGGTAAAAGTTGGTTTTCTCAGCTGATAATATGTATTACCTTGCATACCTTGTTATGTACCAAATATACCAAATGCTCCATCTGACTGTCACACTGTGATTTTACTTTTAACAGTTAGTGAGTAACGTTAGCCGGTTTTGGGCGTGTACTCTCTTGTAGGCCTACTTCGTATTGATGAGCTGATGTCTTTTCAGTGTGTGTGTGTGTGTGTGTGTGTGTGTGTGTGTGTGTGTGTGTGTGTGTGTATGTATGTATGTGACAGTTTATATTCTACGGATGTTGTTCAGTGCTGTATGCGTGTTCCCGGTTCTGTGTGTACTCTTGTGTACTTCATATTTGATGAGCTGATTATCTTTCACTGTGTGTGTGTGTGTGTGTGTGTGTGTGCATATCTGTCAGTCACATGTATATTATACGGTAACCTATGTTCAGTGCTGTATGCGCGTTCTGCTGCAGCTGTAGCCTCAGGATATCTTGGTATTTGATCACCTGCTATATAAAACATCGCCGCATTAATGGCTTAACCGCAATTTATTTTTTATTTTATTTTTGCCACCCTCTAGTTTTTGGTGAAATTACGTCTTGACGCGTGTGCGCGTTTCATGCGTGTGCACGCGGAATATCGCGTAAGTGACCACCCCGCCACTAATGTGAAAAATCCTGGAGGAAACACTGAGCTATATATATATACATTTTTTAAATCAAAAGTACCGATTTAAGTAGCGTTTCGGTACCGGTACCGTTTATAAAGTATCGGTTTGGAACCAGTATCGGATAAAACCCAAACGATACCCAACCCTACTCAGCAGTGTGAAAAGGGCATAACAGACTTGATACCTGTGTCTGATAGAAACACGGTGTGACATTCCCCTATCCTATCCTGTTATCTAATAGGACAAGAAGAGAGAGATGCGGTCTGTGGGATCCACCTACGTCCTCAGTTTGGTGTAGGTGGTTAGCCTCTCGTTTATGATAGTGCCCATCGTCTGGGTGGAGCGGTTGAGGCTCTTTAACTCCCGGGCCAAGGTCTTGTAGCTCTGCTTGGCCTCATGGAATTGCCTGAGGAGGGAGGAGAGACGTCATCATTGTGTGGACAGTTTCTCCAAAGTGACTTACAAATTGGAGGTTACAGGGACAGTCTCCCTGGAGTAACTGAGGGCTAAGTGCCTTGCTCAAGGGCACACTAGTGGTGGTGTTTACCCAGGTGGGTCAACAGTAGTTTACCTGGTGACCGTCTCGCGGTCTCCCTGCTGGTCCTGCTGGGTGCTGATCTTCACCTTCAGGCGGCTGATCTCGCTGTCCAGATTCCTGGCCGAGCGTCGCACCTCCAACCGCTCAGGGCAGATCTCAGAAGCTATTTCTACGGCGGTCTGGAGCACACACATGCGCACACAATGTTTGGAGGCAGAGATGAACAGAGACATACAGTAGACATACAAATGGGGTGTATGCATGCACACAGCAAAACAGGAGAATAGTGAGAATGACAAGCACACACACACAGTTAGAAACCACTAAAGTGTTTGACGAACACACACAGGCTCCGCACACACACACACACACACACACACACAAACACACACACACACACACACACGCTCAGGAGGAGGCACACAGAAGCCATTAAAAAGGTTTATTTTGAAAGTCTCACCCTGCGTCTGACTCTGATATGATCCTGTTATAGAAGCAGCATAGCAGCAGGGTAGAAGCTAGGTAAAGGGGTACGCAAGCCAGTTTAGGGCTGCGTTCGTAAATTCGCTCTGAGAGCGCCGGAGGGCACTCTGGGCTCAACGTCATAAAGAGAACTTTTAAGTAATTTGATTGGACAAGAGGAATTCCATGACTGCTGATCAGATTTCCAGAGCGAATTTACGAGCGCAGCCTAGGTATAAACCATTCGCAGACTAGTTTTTTTTTCATAACACGAAGGTTTTAAAGTACCCACTCGATATAATAAACAACAGTTTAACGATCAAATTTGTGGATTGGATTCACTATTCTCGTTTGCCATAGGCTACTGGTAAGGGAGACTTTTGTAAATACTTCCGTTTTGGGATGTGTTAGTGTTTGGGGCTGTGTGATCATCTAATTATGTGTAGTTATGTGTTTCTAGCATGTCGATGTTCTATCAGCATGTTGTGATGTTATCAAAATTAAGAAGATGAATGGCTGAAATGGCGCAAAGCGGGGAAAAACTAATGCGACATCTAAAGTCTGGAACGATTATATTTCAAAACAACGCTTCCCTTTAACTGCCCGAGGGCTCAGACTACTGCCAAGTCTATCGCTGGGTTTATTTGCAAAAACCTTCGCCTGTACAGTGTTGTGGAAAATGAAGGTTTCTGCCGAATGCTGCTAACACTGAAACCACGTTATGAAATACCAGTTAACACAGATATTGTGATGTATCGTTGATGAATTGTCTTACAATGTATCGATTATCGCAAAATCGATTATCTCAGAATCAATGTACCGCGATACTATCGATATGGGGGGCAATATATTGTACGGTTATCGATACGTGAGTTACCTTGCGATTCCCACCCCTAGTTATGACGGTATTATACAAGTGATGTTGACAGGTAAAATACTTGGTCCTACCAAGAGCTCCTGCTCCTTGGCCTGAATGCTGGTCCAGAGGGCCTGGATGCTGTTGATGTGGGCCTTGCGTCTCTCCTCGTAGTGCTTCCTATGGTGCTTGCTCTTCTCCACCTCCTGGTCTTTCCTAACCAGCTCCCCCTGACAACGCAGAGGGATGGACAAGCCATTCAGATTATGATTGAGAAGTCCTTCATATACCGTAGTCCAATGGCTGGGCAATTTGGTTGCAGCATAATATGAAGGAAGAGACATGAAGGATATCACTGAAATCCAATATTTTTGTGGATATATAGATATCACAATAGATAACGTGGTGAAACAATGTTTTCAGGGTTTAGGTGTTTTCATAGTAATCTAACTAGAATTAACACCTTCCGTCTACAACACATCACTAGAAGCTTTATCTAGTAAAAGTCCTCCTGAGCCATTTTAAAAAACCTGTTTGAAGCTGGATCTTCTCGATTACATTTATATTTTTTTATTTTTTTTATCTCTCGTTTAATGCTTTTAAAAACTTGCATCCTTCCTTTTTACAATTCCAGCAGAAAAAAACAAAAAAACATATATCAATATTATGACTGTTTAGTATCTGTGTGGTGCACATGTCGGGGCCAGTTTTTGGCAGATTTTAGAACCAGAGGCTGACATCATATAAACATCCTGTATCACTTCAACTAGTTGTAGAATTTACACACCTTAATCCATCACAATTAAAGGCAATCTAAGCTATAAACCATCTTTCACACTGAATGCAGCCTGAAATGTCCAGATTTAGCAGATCTAGCACCTGTTCTACTGCCATTCTAGAGAACAAATGTTCCCAGAATGCTCAGAGGCGTTGGTTAAACTGACCGTGATGGGTTCGGCCTCCTCGGTCACAGCGGTGATGGTGTCTTTGTGCTGTCTGTACCTCTGCTCCACCTCCTCGCTGGAGGCCTTCAGCTGGGCCATCTGGACGCAAGCGGCATCCTTCTCAGCACGCGACACAGAGATCTTCACAATGATCTCCTGCAGCTCTTCCTCCTATAGGGGAGTGTGTGTGTGTGTGTGTGTGTGTGTGTGTGTAATACAGAAGAGATGTGGAGAAAGTCCATGAGTTCCATCCAATCTG
Source organism: Nansenia antarctica (assembly GCF_963989245.1). Classification (NCBI taxonomy): domain Eukaryota; kingdom Metazoa; phylum Chordata; class Actinopteri; order Argentiniformes; family Microstomatidae; genus Nansenia; species Nansenia antarctica. Next base: position 7,779,818 of record NC_137675.1, on the reverse strand, counting down.
AGACACGTCATAAGAACAGACACTGATGTTCATTACGACCCACCAGTGGGTTGAGGTCCTCTGACTGCGGCTCCTCCACGTTCTGCAAGTCACTCATCTCCATCTCCAGTCTCCAGAACTTATCCTAGAGGAGAAGGAAAAGAGAGGAGGAGAAGGAGATGGGATCATGAGATGGTGTAAAATCTGTTAGTAGTACAGTGCTCCCTATCTGGAGGAGCAGAAGTGCTAATCAAGTGACTATGTATCCTTCAATGAGTTCAGGGACTCGTTAACTGCAGGAAAAGGAAGACAGATGTTAAACGGTTGTAGAATTCTTCCGCAGCAACAGGTTTCAGGTCTTGCGATAAGATGACATAAGGAGAACTGAGGTCGACATCATTTGGAGAGGACGTGTTTTATTTGATGTTACAAAGAATTTATGTTACATTTACATTTTTGGCATTTAGCAGATGGATTTATCCAAAGCGACTTACAAAAAATAAATTTGTCCAAGAAAGTGAATCATCTATCCATCAGTCATCGCAAGAAAAAGTTATCTATGCCCGGACCAGGGGCCATTGGCAGCCATAACGCTAGAAGAAGGAAGAATTAAGTTGCTATAGTAACCAGTCCAGACCATATATACTGAAAAATGTACGTATGCACTCACTGTAATGTAAGTCTCTTTGGATAATAGTGTCAGCTAAATGGCAGATAGTGTTATATATTAGGTGGGTGTACCTTAACTTTCTTCCTGTCATCACAGGCCCTCTTTAGGAGTCCCTGGTTCTGCCTGACGTCCTCATCCACCCGCTTCATCTGCTGCTGGAAGCGATCTAGGTGGGCATCCTGGTTCTCTATTTCCCCACTCAGGTGCCTGGCATTTGGGAGGGACGGAGTAAGGGAAGGGGGGGGGATAGAAGAAGAAATGGGGTGGGTAAAAGGGGGAGTCAAGAGGATAGAGAGAGAGAGAGAAAACGTAAAGCAGAGATTAAAAATGGGGGCTCAGAGAGAACAAGTATGAGGGATCTCTTCAAAACTAATAGATCTGCGAATATGGTATGAGTTACATGCAGTCATGAATGTACACGTACACACACACACACACACACACACCTGATTTCTTCCTCGACGTCTCCGCTGAGGTAGGAGGCCCTCTTCTGATCACAGGAATAGAAGCGGTTGTTGTATATCTGATCTCCGTCCTTCGAGAAGGCATGACTGCAGTTCCTAGGAGGCTGTCTCCTCTGCATCACCTTGCGAGCCTCTGCGCTATTCTACACACACACACACACACACACACACACGCACACACACACACAATAAGGTTTTTCTTATCTTCCTAAAAGCCAACGTCAGTAACATCACAGAGGATATGGTTTTAAGATGAATTGATTTTAGAATGCAATTGTCACTTCGCTAAAGTAGGGGGACACATTTCACACCTGTGCGTTGGTGTGAGCTAACTTTAGCCTGCGGTTCCTGTAGCAAAATAAAGAGACCCTAGTCATAGTTGCAGTCACTACTGGCCCATGGGTGACTTGGAACAGATTTCCAACATTTAGTTTATTTTTTGTTTTGTTTTTTACATTTAGGGAATTTAGCAGACACCTTTGTCCAAAGCGACTGACAACAATAAAAAAAAATACTTTAATCAAATAAAAACTAGTACTCAGTCGAGATAAAACAACAGTAACATATTAAAACATAGGATAAAACCTGACAAATGTACACTAATAACACATAATAGCTGGTTTGCACAGAATTATAATAGTAACCTAACCCTTTAACTGTGGCTGCCAAGCCTGTGGTGCCACGCTCTTACCTTGATCAGCAGGACGGTCTCTATGCTCCTCTGCTCGATTAGGCAGTTGGCCACTACTGGGTCCTCTATCTCCAGGGCCTGCAGTACTGAAGGGTAGTCTGGGTGGTAGACTTCCCTGGACGGATGGATGCATGGAGAGATAACAGACAGACACACACACACACACACACACACACACACACACACACACGGTTACATGAGTAATTAATATATACTGCATATAAACTTTCTTTCTTTCTGTTAAGCCCATTGCATCGGTGTATGAAATGTGCGTTACACAAATAAAAGTTGCCACAAACAGGTAAAACAACCTCCTGCTGGTGTCGTGTTGGTTGGGGAAGAACTGGCCGGTGATGATGTTAGGCCTCCTGTCTGCGGGGTAGTATCTGTTCATCAGGCCCTGCAGCACCCTCTCGTCCTTATGGTTGTCACAGGTGAAAGCCAGCATCAGGGCCTTCAGACACGCCTCCACTGCCAGGGCCAGCTCTGGGTCCTTCAGACGGAGAAGGTAACCTGGAGGGAGGGAAGGAAGGACAGGAGAGGAAGAGAGAACTTGTTCTTCATCCAAGATGCCATGTGGACCATGTGAATGAGACAGAGAGAGAGAACTATTTGTAGATCTAGCGTAAGACACAGAGGAACGGCAGGGTTCTTCCCAGGACATATGTGACAGCAGCTGGTGAAACCGGGAACAAGTCAGCAACCAATCAAAATTTTCTGACTTTTATTCAGAAAAAGTTAAATAAATGTCAACTTTGTTGAAAATCAATTACACACTCACTAGTCAACTAACACAGCTTGTTTTGTGAGCCTGCTAACAATGTAAAGTAGTGTTATAATTAACTAGGTAGTAGTGGGGATTACTCACCGAATCCATTGCATAATTGCATTGCAATGTTTTGATTTGACTAGCGAGTGTGTCATTGATTTTCAACAACATTGACATTTATTTAAATTTTTCAGAATAAAAAAGTCTGAACAATTTGATTGGTTGCCGACTTCTTCCCGGTTTCACCAGCTGCTGTCACATAATGTATGAACAAGGTGGCGCTGGATTTCTTTATCAGAACCCGACTTGCGTTTAATTCAAGTCAAAAACTACAGCTAAAAAAACACTGAATTCATTGAGGAACATCATAACGCTTTCACTTTTGTATTTTACAACGACATAGTGGTGCCACCAAGTTCACAGCGTGGTGCAGCGCCAGTCTTACATTCTTTGGGGAGAATGCCAAATGGTATTTGTGGTAAATATATTTGGAAACCTAGAGAAAAAAGACTGGTGATGTGAGATGGGGACAGAAAGAGCCAGAGTCAGAGACACACAGAGAGAAGAACACAGCCAAACACACACACAGTCAGCCAAACACACAGAGCCACACACACACACACACACACACACACACACACATACAGCCACACACACACACACACTCTAAAGCCCAATTTATACTTCTGCATAAAATCTACGCCGTAGCCTGCGTAGGCTCACGCGCACCTCTCCAAAAATGTAATTACGCGGCACACCTACGCAGACCGTAAGACCTGTGATTGGTCCGCTTGGTAGCGCATGATTCCGACTCTCTCTGAGGCCTAAATGCGGAAGCCTTAAGAAATGTCATTTACTCTTTCTGTAATTACTTATTAATTAAGATTTGAAAAATTATGATAACCATCTTATATCTTAGTTTAATGTAATTTCAATGCATTTTCTTTACAACAAGCATAACAAAAAAATCGCTATTATGCCGAACTATAAATTGGGAGAGCCCTTGCATAGGCTACGGCGTAGCCGCGCGTAAATTCGATGCAGAAGTATAAATTGAGCTTTACCCAGCGGTCCCAGTGGCTTCTTCCTGAACTGGCCCCTCCTGTGGGCATCATCTATGTCAGCCAGTAAGGCGGGCATTCTCTCCCCGAAGCGCAGCAGCCGGTTCGAGCGACTGCCCTCCATGGTGCGTAGGTTCCTGCGGTTGGCATCCACAGACTGCCTCAGGTTCTGCTCCTCCGTCCTAGGTTGAGACAGACAAACATTCAGCTGTCTCAGTTCCTAACCCTAACCCTGCATTTCTAGCGCCATGCTCTAACGGTACCAATTAAGCCACGCAGCACCATCTGACCATCTCTGATATGTTTGTAGGTAGGTGATTACACAAAGTTAAGTAAAACAATATGAAAATGCACTGCACATCAGGCAAACGCTAGTTGCGGTATTCAATCCCAGTTATGTCTCTTTGTGAAATTGGAGCCCCCAGCGATATATATTGCGGAGCCTGTTCCCTCAATACTCAGTATACTCACTAGCCTGGGGACGAAGTTAGTATACTCTTCTTCCTCTTATGCCATTTAGCTGACGCTTTTGTCCAAAGCGACTTACATTGCAGTGAGTGCATACATTTTTAGGTATATATGTTCCCAGCGGGAATGAAATCCCCAACTAGGGATGTCCCGATCCCACTTTTTCACTACCGATACCGATACCTGGGCTTCAAGTATCTGCGATTCCGATATCAATCCGATATTTGTATTTATTTTTTTACTCCTGAATAATAACAAATACTTCCCCATTATATAGTCCACAACAACAGTTGGCTATTAAAGACTGCCAGCCTTTATTGAAGCAACAAAAACAGTACTCTGCAGTACTCAGTGACCAAGTTAAAACAATTTAGCAGCATTCAGCATTGTAAAAAAATAAATAATTACTGTCTGATTTCTAGTTTTAGTGCCTTCAGGTTTTTATTCTATTTATCTTCTCTTACAAATGGCATGCAATTATAGCACCCTTTTTTAAAGTGTAGCCTGGTGACACCCGCTGGTGAGACCCTAAATCAGTCGCAGAATCGAAGGGGTCAAAAAGTGAAACTTATTGTGTCAACAACATCTGGTTTTCATTTTTTTTTCATAACAGGCAACTTGAAGTTTTAAAGTAGCCACTCAATATAATATACGATCACGTTTAACGATCACTACATTTGTGAATTGGATTCACTGTTCTCGTTTGCCGTAGGCTACCGGTAAGTGATAATGACTTGTAAACATACTTTCGTTTTAGGACGTGTTCAATTCAATTCAATTCAATTCAACTTTATTCGCCATGTGCAGTGCACTAGGAACATGACTTGGTATTCTCCATGCTGAACAAGCTACAGTACATACAAACAGCAAGACGACAATACAACAATACTCAAGACAATATATACAGTACCAATATGAGTGAACAAATATACTGTACAACTTAGTGCAAGAACATGTAAAGTGCAAGGTGCAATGATCAGGAGTTATTGAGGAGGGCTATGGCTTTGGGGGAGAAACTGTTCAAGTGGCTTGATGTTTTTGACCTGATGGCCCTGTACCGCTGTCCAGTAGGGAGTAATTCAAACAAGCTGTGAGCTGGATGTGAGGGGTCAGCCTGATCTGGAGCTATGGAGGTCTGTGATGGGAGGCAGGGGGCAGCTGATGATCCGCTCAGCTGTCCGTACGACTCTTTGTAGCTTGGCCTTGGATCGAGCAGACACAGAGTCATACCAGACAGTGATGGAAGATGTTAGGATGCTCTCTATGACGGCCCTGTAGAACTGGACCAGGATGTGACGACTGATGTGAAGTCTCTTCAGCTGACGGAGGGAGAACAAACGCTGCTGGCCTTTTTTAACTAAATGGGTGATGTTGTTATCACATTTTAGTTTGTTGGAGATGGTAGTGCCCAGAAACTTGAATTGATCCATTATTGTGACAGGGGAGTTATTGATGACCAGTGGAGAGTTGAGTTTTTTTCCAGAAGTCCATAATCACCTCCACTGTCTTGGTGTTGTTGAGTTCCAGGTTATTGGCTGCAGACGAGGACACCAGGCGGCCGACCTCCTTCCGGTAGGCAGTCTCGTCATTATTAGTGATGAGGCCAACCATGGTGGTGGTGTCATCTGCATATTTGATGGTCTTGACAGATGTGTCACCAGAGGTACAGTCGTTGGTGTACAGGGAGTAGAGCAAGGGGGAGAGCACACAGTCCTGAGGAGCACCGGTGTTAACTGTGCGGTGCTGAGACAGGTGAGGGCCCATCCTGACATACTGTCTTCTGTTGGTGAGGAAGTCAGTAATCCACTGACAGATGGAGGGGTGGCTATTCAGCTGGGCCAGTTTATTGTGGAGGAGGTCAGGAATGTTGGTATTGAAGGCTGAACTATAATCCACAAACAGGACTCTGGCGTAGGTGTTTCGATTGTCCAGGTGTTGCCGAATATAGTGGAGCGCAAAAGCAAGGACAGTGTGTTCATCTAATAGACCTATCGCTAAGCCACGCCCCAAAATAGAAATTGTCCAATCATATCTCAGCAAAAGTCAAAACAGGCAGAACACTCGGACAAACAACTTGCAAATATCTGATGGTGAAAAGCTTCTAGACTAAATATTCTTGTCATCTTTAAAAAACATGTCTATTACTTGCTGTGGTAAATCAGAAATGTGCCAACTCCCACCATTGTAAGTCAGTGAATGTCATTCAGTCGCGGTCGGTCAGTCAGTCACTGTCAGTGAGGCGTTGTTTGTTTGTCTGAGTTTTCAAAGGGGGTGTGGCTTAGCGATAGGTCCATTATTGTAGTTATGTGTTTTTAGCGGGTCGATGTTCTCTCAGCATGTTGTGATGTTATAAAAACGCAGTTAGACTTTCGTAGCTATGTATCACTGTTAGCCGCTAGCTGTTAGCAGCGTTTGTTGTTGTGGTTTGATCAGTCACTCTTCTCCTGTTACATTCTCATTCTTGAGGTGCACCAACATTCAAATACTCATGTCGTCTTTAATGCCGTGGATCGGATCGGGACATCCCTACCCCCAACCTAAGCGTTGTTAACACCATGCTCTACCAACTGAACCACAGAGGACCACGTTGTGAGGTATACTCACAACATGCGGGTTTGCTCCTCCTTGGCGCGGGCCACAGCCAGCTTAAACTGGTCTATCTGCTGTCCCAAGGTGGAGTCCTGGACGCTGAGAGCGTCCATCTCCGTCTGTAGCCGCTCCATCCGCTCAGCACGCACCTGGGTCTCTGCACCCGAAGCCTGGCTGATACTGGGGGTGGGTGACAGGGAGACAGAAAAGAGAAATTGGAAAGATAAATTCCAAGTGGTCAGTCACAGAGTCATTCCCCTCCCCTCCCATGCCATGACATTAAATGAAAGAAACTTTGAAAGCAAGAAGAATGATTATAAGAAAATATGTGTGAAAGGTAGGGATGCACCGATACCGATACCAGTACTCATATTCGTAAAACTCGTATTCGTAAAACTGTGATACGATACATCCCCCTGATACCACTTTACGGTGTTATGCCAAATTACTCTCCCGCAGATTCCTGGTACAGCAGGGTAAACATTCACCAAACATAATATACTGTATATGAATTAAGATTAATTTGGAAACCATAATACAAAAAAATATGATAACATTCTTTTTTTTTTAAAGATATATATATATATGTTTAAATGTCGGTACGAATACGTGTACCGTTACACCCCTACTGGAAATTAAGATATCTTTCACTAGAGTGTCTGAAATAAATATACACTATTTTGTATGAAGAAAAATAGGAAAACACTTTCTAAACACATTTTCTTACTACAAGCTACTCTGTTACTAGCATAGAAACGGCCACAAAGTTTGAGCATTAACAATGGTATTACGGCACAATGATGGTATTACTGAAGCTGTTTCACATTGTGAAAAAGTACATCAACAGCCTGTTTACTTTATTTTATGAAGTGATTTGAAGGCAATAGACAATAGATTAATTCTGACAATGTCAGACTAGCTTGTCTATTACCAGCTAAAATATTATAGTTATAATTATATATTAATATATGTTTTCAATGTCATTGTTAGAACTGTAGTGGTATTATTATTAAGTACTCGGTAACAGTATTTGGTATTGGCAAGTACCCAAAAGTAAGACTTATACTTGTAATCAGTCTGAAAGAAAGTGGTATCAGTTAAAGGAAGAATGTGTGAAAGGTAAAGGAGAACGGGGGGGTGGAAGTGCTACCTCAATTTGAGCTCATCAATTCTCCTGGAGAGCTGATCCTTGTCGTTCTCCAGGTCTCTTAGGTTGGTCTTGGATCTGTGCACACTGGTCTGGGAAAGAGTCACAACAACTAAGACGATCAAGCGAACAAGAGAGGGCCAACTCCTGTGTGTTGATAGAAACCCCCAAAGGTCTTGTTTAATCTATTGTAGTTCTTAAGGTTGTAGTTCAAGGGATTTGTAGTATAGTCATAAGCTACGGATGGATCCTAATGGCTAGTTACAGCTTGGGTTATGGTTACGCATATTACAGTGCTCTCATCTCAACGATCATAGCCCTAGGGGGTATTCCACGTACGTTGATAACTACATCAGCGATTCGTTGAAAAAGCCTGGTTCAAGCTAATCTCGATTGTGATTTAAGACTCAACTCGTTCCAATAATCCAGTTCCGGCTTGTCTCGTAAATGGTAACTCAGTTCTGGTTTATAAAAATCCTGGCTTTAGTAGTAATAAGCAGCCCAGAACAGACGATTGACGAAAAGAAGATACTATGACTGGAAAATGACAGCGCAGCACTCTACTTATGGAGCTTTATGAAGACGAAGATTAAGAAGTAAAAAAGGGCAATATTGCCACAATTAACGAGGCGAGGGAAATGGCTTGGCAAAACATTTTCTGACAGATTAAATACGTACGTACTACTAGCCCCTAATTGTTTTATTTACATTTTTTCATAAATGAACATTCACTACTGTGGTTATATTAGCAGCATGCTATGCAGGATCAGATCATCGGGATGGCATTGAGTGACATTGAGTGGTATTAACTGCTGCCGTCAGATCATAGTGTTCTTTTAAGATGGGGGTTATAATCCCCCTGACATAACTACAATGGTGTTTGAAGCCTTTCTGACTAGTAATGATGTTCTTCTAGCATTGTAGCTGGCCCCTGAATTTGGCATAGATAATTATTTCTTATGATTACTGATGGATAGATGATTCACTTACTTAGACAGATGTATTTATTGTAAATCGATTTGCATGAAGGATTCTGTTAAATGCACCCCCAAATGTTAAATGCCCCCACACATTAAATTAAAGTCAACCACTCTCTCCTGAGGCAAGGATCGAACCAGCAACCATCTGAATGCTAGCTGCCTTAACCCCTGTGCCAGACACCCCGCTCTGCTATTTTTGATGCAAGCTGATACAGATACCTATCTATTTATACCTTTTTTCTCTATCTATCTATCAAACTATCAATCTATCTAAAAAGGTCGGACATAATGTTTCCAAAGAGTCTCTTGACGGAACTGTCTTTCGGGATTTTGTTTCCGCCTGTAAGACATTTTTAACACACATCAGGTTAGTTCTGAGGCATAAATTGCCATGGTAACTCAATAGCAATTTCTTTCAGCCACATTCAGGGAACGGAACTCCGAGTGAAATTATCGCGAATTATCAAAACAAGCCTGGATTTTCCTTTATCAGCGTTCATGGAATACCCCCCTGGTCATCTCAGCTATCATAGCCCTTGTGGTCGTTCTGTGCTCTGGTCTTGTTACGGCAGTTGTTGTTGCTGTGTTGTTGTTGTTGTTGTTGTTGTTGTTGTTGTTGCTCTGTGCTGTTGTTGTTGTGGTTGCTCTATGTGGTTGTTGTTGTTGCTCTGTGTTGTTGTTGTTTTGGTTGTTGTTGTTGTTGTTGTGGTTGCTCTATGTTGTGGTTGTTGTTGTTTAAAGCTCACCTCAGCGATGTTGGAGAGCTTTCTGCTCTTCTGGGCCTCGTTCCTCAGCTCAGTCAGCTGGGGCTGCATCTCCTGCACCCTCACAGTGATGGACTCCAGCTGGTCTTCGATCTCCTTGTACTTCCTCTCTGCCTCCACCACCTTGGCCTGGACAGGAATTGAGGTGAACAAGAGCACCAGCGATTACAATCAGTGGAGGGAAAAATGGCAATGAGAAAACATAAACCAACAGGGCAACCCATCACTTTTGGTCTAAATAATGGAAAATACTACCAATAACTGTAGGTTTTGAATATTGAACTGGAAGGTTAATCAAAATGCCAGACCAAGTTGAAATGTAGGACCACAGGTTTGGAGCCATAACTCGTCTTAGGGTTTTGGCCTGTAAATAAGAGGTCGACCTTACCTTCCATTCGTCCACTTTTTGATCGTATTTGGCAGTGGACTTCTCCCATGATTCAAGCCTGTCCTTCAGGGGCGTCACCTCCTTCTCAATCTCTGTCACCTGGCACAGAGGGACACAAGTGGTGTCAGTAAGAAATCACTGAACACTAGGACAGCCGTGCCTTTTTTAACTACTATAAGAACCGCCTCTGGGGTCAAATGACCATAGTCTTTACAACGGGAAGCTGCTATTTACATACAACGACCCCTAGTTGGCCGGCTTGTAAATTAGCCTGCCTCCTACACAAAAATTGTTTTATCGAGTGCAAAGATATAACATTTATTTTACTCACCCACCCATGGCTGTTCTATTGTTAAGTAGGAACTGGACACTCATATTTTGCATAGTGTACTACTAGATTTCTCTCTCTCTCTGGCAAATCGTCTCGGTACCAGAAAATAAAATGTTATTCTTAGTATTGTTAGTATCATAGGGATGTAGTTGCTTATTAGCCAGTCTAACACCATCTGAAATTGTGGGACTAGAGTTTAAGTTGTTCAGTTATCTCTATATTTCTATTGAAGGTCTATGATCTCACCCGAGCCCAGGCTATTTGGTTCATCAGCTCGTTCAGTTTAGTGTGCAAGTCTTCCAGCGACGCCAGGCTTTTTTCGTACGTATCCTGTTTTTCCAAATACGTCTTTCTGAGGTCGTCCAAGTTCTGAAGCACAGGAGCACACAGACAACACGGAATGTCAACACAGTTAATAGCTCTCAGGCACAAATGTGTTTTTGTTAAGAAACATTGATTTGATCAGGACCAATTGGTGGCTTAGATTCAAAGCTGATTTTTGATGAATAGATGTACGAGAGAGAAAGGATTGGTGACTGTGTGAGATGCGGAAAGACATAAGCGTACACACACACACACACACACACACACACACAGTCGATCATAAATCAAGTCAAGACAATGCCTACCTCCTCTTTTTTTGCTATTGTGGTCAAGGTGACATTCTTAGTCACCATGGCGGAGTTCAGATCCTCCTTCATCTGTGCCAGCTGTGTGACTTTCAGAAAGAACTAGGGACAAAAACACAATCAGATCACCAAGAGTGGGACTCTAACTAGAGATCCACACGCTTAAGTTGGATCATCACGCATACTTCCCATTGACATCAATGCAAGATTTACACAAATCAAGTCACCACAGGAAGGGTTAACTTAAATTACTGTGACCTGTACTGTATTTGCACTGAACTGTTCTACTGCTGTAATTCCCCATTGTATGCGGAAGCATGCTGAATGGAAGGGTTGTGTGCAAAACACATGTCCTTGAGATGCGCAGTGTCCTTATTTGGAGATTGTTCAAGAGTGTTGATGTTACCCCTCAGCCTAGTATCATAACTGCTGACATCATAACTGCTGATATGAAGAGTCTTGTAGCTTCAGCATCTTGGGGATCATCTGACCCGTTTTGTATATCCTGTTGTAACATTAATAGTGTACATGCAAACTAATTGTGTAAGGGGGCATGCCACTGATGCTCATGGGGACACCTGGGGCGTGCTTACCTAGTGTGACTTAACTGTGCTCCCTGCTGCAGCATTAAAATAAAGCTTTTAGAAGTTTGCAGTCATTTGTCAGTACTCTTTTTGTTGATAAGAAATAGATTCCCACACCAGATTCCACCCTAACTATGTAACGGCAGTTTTCTATTGCTAAAGGAAAATCCAGGCTTATTTTGGTACATCTCGCAAGATTTCTTTTTAAATCCAGGCTTATTTTGAAAAGCTTGCAAGACTCAAAAATAAGCCTGGATTTTCCTTTAGCGACGTTGATGGAATACGCCTCTGTTCTCATTTCAATCTCTTGAAATCCAGTGGTAAAAAACCTAGGAAGTCTTCTACCCGTAACAAAACATTTGCATTTCACACTGCTATAACATTTGCATTGGATATCTTAACATGTCAGTGGTATTACTATTACTGAGGGCTTTGGGTCATACCTTGTACTTGTCCCCTTCACCTTTGGAATGCAGAAAATGCTTGCTCATCTCTTGAGTTAAGATAGTTAGAGGATTGTCCACCTTATGGGAAAAGAAAAAGAACAACAACAAAAATATTTGTAACGTGTAAAATAAATACTCATCGATTCCAGTGTCAGTGATACAGCGTCATCAAATAATTTCAACACATTATAATAGGAAGGTAGCAGGTGATGAGCAAGTCATACAGTACCTGGATGTTGAAGGTATCCAGAATGTTCATGAGCTCCTCCTTTTTCGTGGAGACCACCTGACCTGCAAGTCAGAACCCAGTGTAAAAGTTACATCTGATTTTCAGTAAATGAACGTGTGGAATGCATTACTATCCCAAATGAATGGTTATATTTTTTCTGAGTGGGGCAATCGCACTCTGATATGTCATTTTTATTGGATAGAGATAGTGAAGATACACAGGAAAGTAAGGAGAGGGTATGCCAGCAGTGCACAGGCCGGATTCAAACCCATGCCGACATGGACATAATGTGTGCACTGTAGGCCGTGGTGCTAGACCACTGGACCACCCCGGGCCACACTATCCCAAATTAACCCTGTGCTACTCACAAGCTTGGTGCATTGATTTAAAGGAAATATTCACACTGAAGTTACAAGCATATATCCAGTGACTTCAAATGCGTGCTTGAATGAAAGATGCACAGACTGAAGAGGTGTATCCCTACATTTTTGGGACATTTACCACTTTTATTTTTGATTTTGTAAGTCCTCAGACCCTCGCGGGTTATCTTGAGGTCCACAATGATGGCCGAGCCAAACAACTCGGGTTTGTGGGCGTCTTTCCCCCTGTTCCGCAGTGTGATGGAAACATCGGCAGAGCTGGAAAAAGAGAAGATGACAAAACAGGGTAAGCTTTTTTTTTTTTTTTTTCACAATTAAGATGCCCTATTTCAAGGACACTATGTAAAAAAGGTGTTGTTATTTTGTGACATCAAGCCTTTTTTGGTGGTTACAAATTGACGGCGACCCTAAATGCCAGACCATGGGACTAATAGAGCTTCTGATGCTGACTAAGGCATTTTCAATATGATCGTGCATTATAAACATGGCACCCCAAAGAGGCACGCTTTTCTTAGCAAGTGTGATGGTGTGGATATGATGTTACGCAACACCATTGCAGCTCAGGTGACCTACTGTATGACTGAAAACACCCAAGGCAGTGATTCAACTCGGACAGTTGCCAGTTATGGGTGAATGTTTAAAAGGATAGTTCATCTACATGACATCATGATACATTAGGTTCCTTATCATGGACAGGCTTATTAGAAGGTTTTAAATGATATGCTGAAACGCAGAAAGTTTGGAAGTATTTTCACCAAACTGATGAATTCCATGTGCAATGCAAATTAAGTGATATCAAGCTCTTCTATCAGTGCACGCTCCCATGAGAAATCATATGCTCTTCAAGCACAAAGAAACACTCCCAGTGGGGGACAAGCAGCAGCAATGTCGCATCAGATATTTTGCCAATTCAAAGCACCGCTGTGACGCCCACCAGAACCGAACAGGCAAAAGCTCAATGCCTCTTGTTAAGCCAAGATATATTGCCTCTCAGCTTCGTGGAGGAAGAAGGCTGCAGAGATTAGCCAGCCCCTCTGATAGGGCTTTCACACCGGCAAGGAACCGTTCCCGTTTGCGTTCTGAAACCTCCGAACCTTGGTGCTGTCTGGCGAACCAGCCTGCGTTCATACCAGTGTAACCAGAACTATCCGCGTCATCAACGATGGGTGATGAAGGGGCGGGATAAACAAAAATGTCACAACTAGATGGCAGCTACTTCACGGAAAATGAGGATAATATCTTCCACTACACTACAGTATCTGAAATAAACACTATTTTCTATGAAAAAATCTACCTGCCGGTTCCAGACGTGGTTCGCGAACGCGATTCCTTGGCGGTGTGAAAGCCCTATTAGTGCTTCTGAGAGATTTAGGGTTAGTACTGATTTAGTACTGATGACCGGGTGAGAAAGTTACCTTTCTCCTTCTTTCACAAAACATTTCAGGGAGGATCCTCTGTCTGTGGTCTGTGCTTTTCCACCCAGGGCAACTATAAGGGCAGTGAGAATGGCACTCTTTCCACCTGTCAGTTTAAAAACAATATATTAAAAACAAATGGAAGTGTGCAACACAGAGGACACACAACGCAAGCGATCAAACCAATCAGTGTGGGATTACAAGAAAGTAATACAAACACAGAAACATGCAATACAATAGTAGGTGGAGAGAAAATACGAAAAGCGTCTTGTTGTGACATTCAGGATGGACAACAATGCCGTCATGGGAGCAAATGATAAACTCACTCCCGTTGTTGCCAACAACAAAATTGACATTGGGTCCGAAGGTGAAAGGTCCCAGCAGAGAGTGACACATGAAGTTCTTCAGGGTGATGCTCTCGATAATACCCACATCTCCAGATGACTTATAACAAAACAGAGAGAAGAATAGTCAAAACTGCTTATTGCTCAACATGTAGGCTAACATATGAACTCCAGGTGATTATTTTACTCTACTCATTGTATCTGACATAAAGCCAGTACCCCTTAAAACGAATAGTTTTTTAGCATTAATTAAATAAACAATAGTTTATGTCAGTAATGTATAAGTACAATCTGAGAACCGAGAGTGCTCCTCATCGTGGAAAACATAACGTCACTGTCACCTACCTGCAGGGATGTAGATGGCAATGGTAGGCTGAGATCCACTGTGCCACTGGCATCCTCAGGTTCCGGCTCCGCGGTCCGAGCCCGTTTCTGGGGGGGTTCAAGAGTGCTCTTCCTCTTCGACATCCTGCCCCTGGCCAGGTCTGTAACATTAGTATGCATTTAACCAGATATAAAACTAACTGTAAGTGAACCAAAACCGTATAATAATTCTAATTATAATACAAACCTCAACAAACAAACAAAAAGAACAGAACAGAACAAAGATACGAGCAAGCTGGTAGACCCTTCCTCAGAGAAAGACAGCTAGCTAGCGCAGTTCATCCTAATGGTGGAAAAACAACATGAAATCAGAGAATGAAAACACTCGTTGGGGTTTGGCTAATATCGTTAGACAAGCTTGTCCACAACCCAAAAAACTTCTCTCACCAACGTTAATCGAAGTTTCAGGATATATTTCGCGCAACGTCAAAAATTACTGTCATGTGATCTCCAGGGTTGCCAGATTGGGCGGGTTATCACACTGGTCTGGAAAAAAAAGAAATTGGGCGGTTAGGGCTGAATAAATAGCATTTAGGCATCAAAATGTCAGTGCCTGAAAGTTACAAAATGCGTGAAGTTTTCTTTGATGTAGAAAAAGCATATGATATGATATGGAAGGAGGGGCTTTTGAATTAGAGGTAATGTTTTTATCTGGATTATGGATTTCTTTAATAAAAGAACCATCCAGGTAAAAGTAGGGAGTCCAATAGATGAGGTGGGAAATGGAACACCGCAATGGAACACACTTGTCTGAGCTCATGGCTTCCACACCGTCAACAGGTTATGGGCCCAGGCGTGAAGTAGGAGGAAGCAGATGGTCTAGACTGTGCTTTGATGGAGACGAGAGAAATTACGAATTATGAAAGACAAAGCTCAGAAGTTTCGGGGACACCGAAAAGTATCGTGCTGACACAGAGGACAACGTGATGAGAGCGAGTGCCTCCGACGGCCGAGGGAGAGAGAGGACTACAGGATTCGACGCCACGTGCTTCAACTGCGGAGAGAAGGGACACTTCGCCCGGGCATGTCAGCGTGGCGAGCGCCAGAGACAAGTGAAATGGTGTGGATACTGCAAGAGCTCCACACACACAGATGCAACCTGCAGGAGTAAAAGGCAAGACAACGCAAAGCAAGCGGTCGATGAAGAAAGTGACGATGAAGAGGAACACGCATATGCCTTCAAAGCAAGCGACGTCCAGCTAGCCGGTTCCAAGCACAAAGGGCTGATGGTGGACACCGGAGCAACGTCACACATAATAACGGACATACACAAATTCAAGAAGTTCGACGACACGTTTCAGCCAGAGAAGCACTTCATCGAGTTGGCGGATGGCACCAGGACAAGTGGCGTGGCGATCAAAAGGGGCGACGCAGAGGTGAACCTGGTGAATCGCGCTAGGAAAGTGGTGAAGGCCAAGCTGAGGAACGCACTCCTGATACCATCTTACCCACGAGAGATATTCTCGGTAAAAGCAGCTACCGCCAACGGAATCAAGTTCAAACAAGGACATGACGAACTCATCCACAAGAGTGGCACGAAATTCTACATTAAAGAACACAACCGGCTCTACTACTTAAACACTGTGAGTGATGCTCCTGTATGAATGATGATTCATGTAACGGCTGTTATGATAATATATATATAATAATAATAATATAATTATCCAAACGGGGCACACAATTCTTGGGCACTGTAATTATGATGATGTTTCCAGGTTACAGAATGTTGTAAAGGGAATGCAGATAAAGGGTAAAATTGATAAGACTAAAATGAATTGTGAAATATGCACACAAGGTAAATTCGTTCAGAGCAGAAATAGGGAACCAGACACAAAAGCGAGGGAAACATTTGAATTTGTACATACAGATTTGGCTGTAATCTGGATTTGGACGCAATCAAACAGTGTAAGCATCCCATGCTGCTCAGCGAATGAGACGAGCATTGACTGCATGCTGCTACATCTTATAATTAGCCTACAGAAAACATGTCGGCAGTTTGGGTTTGGAATTAAGACCCAACATGGCTAGCTCCATAACCGTGGCTGCGTTCGTTGAAAAAAAAAAACTCGCTCTGAGAGCGCCGGGGCGCACACTGGGTCCGACGTCATAAAGGGACCGAGCGATTCGATTGGACGAGAGGCATTCCGCGAGTGCTGATCAGATCCCCGGAGCGAGTTTACGAACGCACCCGGGCTGTCATCTGCTCACTGCGCCAACAGCACATAGCTGCTTAGTGTTCTACAACACCCATGAGTTCATAAGTAGGCTTATATTGTTTTAAAGGGCAGCCAGTTATTCATTTGTTTTATTGATCCCTATGCACATTTTTGTTATATATTGTGTAAGTGACATGCCATAGCTGACAAGCTACACATACATAAGTTATATACATACGTTATACAGACAGATTTAATTTGAGCAGTCAGTCAAGTATAGGCATAATGTTGTTTGTTTGTTTTCTAATGTTTTGTTAAAATGAAAAAAGTTTAAAACATTTTGTTAAAATGTTAAATATGGTCTTTTACGAAAAGAAGTAGCCTAGTAAAAAGTAGGCTCAAAGCACTTTTATCCCAATGCACTTTTTTGTTGTAGGCCTACAAAGATTTTCTTTCAGCAGCTATTCAGGGAAAACAAAAACATTTAATTTGACTGATTTATTTTATTTATTGTGCTTTGTTGGTATAGACTGATGTCTGCTGGAATGTTCAATAAAAGTATTTTTTTTTCAATCTCAATTTCTTTCTTTGAGAAGCATGAATAAAAAGCAAAATGTATTTAGTTTATGCAATGATAAAATTAAAAACTGCCGATACACATTCGGTATTCGGTATTCGGCCAAGTGTTTCCTTAAATTCGGCTTCGGCCTCGGCCAAGAATTTTCATTTCGGTGCATCCCTAAAAATTGGTATTGTAACTGCATTACAAGGGAGACACTGCCATTATAGAATAAACTTGTCAAATCGTGGTTCACAAAAAATGAAAGGGCACACAAGCCTGTCTTTCTTAAACTGTTTATTTAATTACTGATACTTGTTAAACTATTAGTAATGTTGAGGAAATATATTAATTTTTAGATAAATTACGGTCGCCCCAAATGACTTTTTTTAAGGCTGTGTCCTATTAATTCAACTTTAAAAACACTAAAATCTCTTAATTTTGAGTTTTTGCATAAATGTATATGTACACTACATTCCAAATGTTTGAACAATGGCCAAATATATCCTTATTTTTAGTATTTAAAAATTGGCCTGTTCAAAAGTCTTATCCGTCAATGACCCATATTGTCTGGTCTATCAGAATGATCAGGGTCCTGAGACACGCCTGTCGTTTCTGTCACCTCTGCTCTTAGGGGCGGACTGGGCTCAAAAAACAGCCCTGGCATTTGCGACACAACAGCCCTATTTCCAAACCCAACACGCAACACGGATTGTTAACATATAAAGCTTGAGATAACCAGACTGACTAGAATCCAATGTAGACATTTGGAACACATAACACACGCAACTGACACACACTACAATCACTGATGAATTCAGAGTGCCGACAACAATCCACAGTGACTGACTTAACCTGAACTGTGGGATCTGTCTTAGCCAAAAGGACCTTGAGGTCCAATTAAGCCTAATAGCTTACGTTAATAAAGACTCTGTGTAGCTAAATGAAGCTGCTCTGACACGGAATACAATAACGTTAGCAAAAAAAAGCTAGTTACATGAACCATCACATGTATGAGCCTAAACAATACACCAGCCACAGTGCATATTACATTTAGCTTCACCAAAGCAGAAAAAGAGCACTGCACAGCCACAGTGTAAAAAATGTGTCTTACCTTCATGTAGTTATCAGACTACTAAGTAGTTTGTTTTTCTCTACAACCCTGTCAATCATTCTCTCCCTCGTCGTCTCCCTCTACCACAAGTTCAATGTTAGTCCTAGTGCTAGTTGAGGAGTGTTGCTTCGCAAACAGATTTCGTTCTTATATTCTATTCTTCTTCTTCTACTCGAGTTATCTAGCTTTGCGTAGCAACGAGTTGATCATGAGAACATTCGTTAGGCCCTGGGCATACGTGCAGAACTGCACGGCCGGCCCGGGCCGATATAAAATGTTTTGGGCCGCGGTCTGCCGAAATAAGTTATTTTCAATGAAAATTACCAGAGACAAAATTACAAATATGTTATTCATTTATTTTTTATATAATACATTCTGAGCGGCCCAGAGTCTCGCGGCCCTCCTGGCATTTGCCAGGCTTGCCCGATGGCCAGTCCGCCACTGGCTCTTATGGATACTTCTCCCCCCAGGTAAGTCATCATCAGTCATAATCGGGTCTGTCTGCGTCTCTTTTACCAGGACTGGCTTTGTGGCAAACCTCACTAGCCTATGTTTCATGACCTTCTTAGTGTTTGGGTTGTACACTAAATATGCGGGGCTATTTTTGTCGTATCCTACAAAAATCCCTTTCTCGCTTCGTGGGTGCAGTTTCTTTTTGTCCTGTCGGTATGCGTAGCACGCCGACCCAAATACCCTCATCCTAGATAAGTTAGGTTTCTTGCCTGTCAGCGTGTGAAATGGAGTTTGCTTGGTTCTGTTATTAAAACACCTGTTGCGTATTACTGCCGCTGTCTGTACAGCATACGTCCACATCTCCTTTGGCAGATTGCTCTCAATTATGCACCGTGCCATATCAAATAGTGTGCGCCAGTTTCTCTCAGCCGTGCCATTTTGGTGGCGAATACGGTGCTGAGAACTCATGTCTAATGCGGTTCTTGTTAAGCAGAGATTGAAACTCCTGTCCTGTAAACTCAGTCCCATTATCGGACCTAAGGCACTTCACCTTTCCATATGGTGCTATATCTGCGAGGTATCTCTCTGTAGCTTTCGCCGTATCACTCTTAGTTTTTAGGAAGTACACTAGGGATGGACGGTTTCCAATTATTGAAACCGAAAAACCGTCAGAGAGTAAAACCGGGGTTTTCCGGTTAACCGAAAAAAAATAAATAAATAAAAATAAAGTTAAAGTAAAAAAAAAATAAAAATAAAAAAGAGCGCCAATTTCAAATAATTGAGCCCTACTGCTACAATACACTCATGTCGAACACCATTAAAACACCGTAAGCACAGTCGCAACACAGCGTCTTCATTGAATGAACTGCTTTCTCAATATCTTGGTTCTTAGACAAAGTTTCAGCTGCTGCTCAATGTATTTAAATATTTGAATACTGCTCAATAATCACTGAAATATTAGACTTAGAATTATGCAGTGAACATACTTAAAGCTTTTCATAAAAACCACATGCCGCGAGACTGACTTGCCCTGAACTGTCGTAAGTCAATCAACAAAGAATGCCCCATCAAAATAAAAGTGCCCATGGTAGAGCTGTCAAAATAGAGCTTTCAAAATAAATGTACTAATACAGATAGAGATAAATACAGAACTACCTTTGCGTCACTAAGTGACCGCGTATCTTCTGAGACATGCGTTCTGTCATCACTTTCAGTAGCGCCTTCACACACAGTGGCGCTGTGCACAAACACTCTTGATCCGTATAGCTCTTGTTTTATTATATTGTGGTTTAGTAAATACTGCACTTGGAGCTACATTCAATGCATGATTTGTGCTATAGAACATAAATAAAGTTTGATTGATTGATTGATATCAAATCAAATCACATTTTATTTCTATAGCGCATTTCTCACAAAAGTGTGGTGCGCTTTACAGAGAGCAGCGAAAATGATCTTATTAAATGTAAGCAAGTAATTGTAAAAAAACGTTCCTATCTACCAATAACTGAAGGCAACTATCTTTCCCATAGAGTGATTCGTTACCCTTAAATATAATCCCAATTAGATATTAATCCTCAGTTATTCTTCACAACTGACCAAACCTCTCACTCATTGCGCGGCAGATTCAGACTGTATCAGTTATTTTCACACACGACAAACATGTGACATGTTCCAGTTTTATTCTTATTCTATTTTATTCTTTAAAAAAAAAAAAAAAAAAAAATACGGTTTCAGACGGTTTTGATAAAAAACCGTTTCTATTTTTATAAACCCCGGTTTTCGGTTTAACCGAAAAACCGTCCATCCCTAAAGTACACAGATACTGCACTTGAGTAGTCATCTGTAAAAGCTAGGGCATATTTAAACCCATCTTTGGCTACTGGGACAATAGGACCAGCCAAATCTGTATGTACAGGTTCAAATGTTTCCCTCGCTTTTGTGTCTGGTTCCCTGTTTCTGCTCTGAACGAATTTACCTTGTGTGCATATTTCACAATTCATTTTAGTCTTATAAAGTTTACCCTTTATCTGCATTCCCTTTACAACATTCTGTAACCTGGAAACATCATCATAATTACAGTGCCCAAGAATTGTGTGCCCCGTTTGGATAATTATATTATTATTATTATATATATATTATCATAACAGCCGTTACATGAATCATCATTCATACAGGAGCATCACTCACAGTGTTTAAGTAGTAGAGCCGGTTGTGTTCTTTAATGTCGAATTTCGTGCCACTCTTGTGGATGAGTTCTCATGTCCTTGTTTGAACCTTATTGAAGCTCCGTTGGCGGTAGCTGCCAGGAGTGCGTCAGCGATTCACCAGGTTCACCTCTGCGTCGCCCATTTTGATCATCGCCACGCCGCTTGTCCTGGTGCCATCCGCCAACTCGATTAAGTGCTTCTCTGGCTGAAACGTCGTCGAACTTCTTGAATTTGTGTATGTCCGTTATTATGTGTGACGTTGCTCCGGTGTCCACCGAAGTGTCCTGTCTCTCCGCGGTTGCTTCAACTCCGTGGCGTCGAATCCTGTAGTCCGCTGTCTCCCTCAGCCTCGGCCGTTGTCCTCGTCAACACGATAATTTTCGGTGTCCCCGAAACTTCTGAGCTTTGTCTTTCATAATTCGTAATTTCTCTCGTCTCCAGCAAAGCACAGTCTCTAGACCAGCTTCCTCCTACTTCACGCCTGGGCCCAACCTGTTGACGGTGTGGAAGCCATGCTTGCTAATGCTAACTGTCTCTAATCAACAAATACACGCGACCACTCACATCGGTGAAGATTCAGGAAAGAGACAGATTTATTTGGCGCTCTCACATTTATAGACATGAACGTAATTAACATACGTGAACCTGCGTATGACAACGCACAGCGTGAGTATGCAAATGAGGTCAACATAGCTAGTTCCCGCAGTTCATCGAAAAACAACTCGTTGGGCTTTGGCTAATATCGTTAGACAAGCTTGTCCACAACCCAAAAAACTTCTCTCACCAACGTTAATCGAAGTTTCGGGATATATTTTGGGCGGTTAGGGCTGAATAAATAGCATTTAGGCATCAAAATGTCAGTGCCTGAAAGTTACAAAATGCGTGAAGTTTTCTTTGATGTAGAAAAAGCATATTGTCGTGTTTTGTCCGTCTGATGTGCGTGGGTATAATAATGACTCACACGACAAGGGATTCTCCGTTTCTGGTTCTTTAGTGAACTTCTTCTTAACACAATACACAATACAAGATACAACTAATTGTGTCCCAGATGGCAGGTTAATAGATGACGGGAAAACTAGCTCTGGCACAGAACAGCAGCTTTGCTGTCCATACCGATGAGCGTTGTTCCCTTTACTGACTGTTTACGTAACCAAGGTAACGAGCTATCTCTCTCTCTGGGTGATCATGTGACATACAGTAACCAATCAACAATAACGGTAACATAAACACAACAACAACAACAGGGAAAGCCAACCATGGTGGACTGTCTCACACTATCCCCCTCCAAGAGTACTGAGTCCCTTCAGTACAGGTGACTTAACATTAACATGTCTAGGAATAGAACAGTTGACTCAATGAACATGTCTAAATTATTTGATTACTTACATCACATTCTTTGCAAACTCGTAGGCCCTATAGCTAAACAACAGTGAAACAATTAAAACACTTAACTACTTGTAAACAATTTTTACAGTAAAACATTTTTTTTTTTCTTTATAATGCAAAACTTCTTGGATGAAGTAACCAATCTGCCGATAAACTAAACAGTCTCTCTTTCAATAACTAGTTCCTGAATCTCTCTGGCTTATTAACCATGCGTCCCTTAGATGTTTTAACAGTATTTTTTGGAGTGTCCTCTTGTCTTTTTTCCTGCTGACACCTTGGAGCTTTGAGATGAGGTTTCTCCTCTTGATCACATGACTCTCGAGAAGCTCCTTCCCCTGCTGGATCTTTATCATTGTCTTTCTGTAGTGGCAGCTCTGGTACCAACGGGACATCCTCTTCAGGTAGCTGTGTAGCTGGGTCTTGGCACTGCTGCAGCACTTGACTCCTTTGACGTTTTATCCCAGCAGGGACCACCTCACTATTGTATGGTTTAAGCCGATCATGGTGCATTATCTTTCTGCGCTTCAACCCTTGAATATCGTAGAGGACAGGACCACGGCATCCAGCCACAATCAAGGGGCCCTTCCAAGGTGCTTGAAGCTTGGGGCTTAATCCCTTCTTTTTCGTGTCATCCTTTACATACACCAAATCTCCAACGCTGTAAGAATGTTCTCGTGCTCGGACATCATACATCTTCTTCTGACGTTCTTGTGCAGTGCGGAGGTGCTCCCTCGCTGTGCTTTGTGCCTCCTTAAGTCCTTCTCCCAGGTTATGAAGGAAATCTGCTACCTCCATTCGGTCAGATTTGAGTTCTGCAGCCCCAGACTGGATATCCTGTGGTTGATGAACTTCTCGGCCAAACATGAGCCTGTTAGGTGTGAACCCTGTGATTGCATGGCGTGAGCTGCGGTAGGCTGAGGTGAGTAGTGACAGATGCTCATCCCAGTTCTTTTGGTTCTGGTCCACGTAGCATCGGATCATCTGGAGTAAAGTTCTGTTGAACCTTTCCACCTGTCCGTTAGAGGCAGGGTGGTAGGGGGTGGTCCTTGTCTTTGTGATCTGTAGGAGCTTGCATACATTCTGGAACAGGGAACTCTCAAAATTGCGACCTTGGTCAGTGTGCAACTCGAGGGGGGCTCCAAATCGGGCGATAAAGTCATACACAAGCCTCCTTGCTGTTGTTTCCGCCCCTTGGTCAGGAACAGCAAAGGCTTCGACCCATCGAGTAAACTGGTCAATTATGACGAGAATGTACTTGTTTCCAGAGCTGGATACAGGGAATGGCCCGAGGATGTCTACGTGGAGACGGTCCAAAGGTGCTCCAGCTTGGTAGCTTTGCAACTTGGCTCGTTTCACTGGTCCCGTAGTTTTGCATGCATTGCAGTGCTGGCATCTCTTCACAAACAGATGGACTTCTTCACCCATTCCATACCAGTGATAGCTCTGGCGTAAGCGCTCCAGTGTTTTTGCTTCCCCAAGATGACCAGATTGAGGAGGATTATGGCAAGCCTGCAGGACCTCTCTTTGCATGGAAGCTGGAACTAGTAGCAACACGGTTGGTTGTTGGGCTCCTACTCTCTCCCAGGAGTAGTAGAGAACTCCTTGCTGCAGCATGACCTGAGGCCAGCAGAGCCAGAACTTCCTCACTGCAGGGCTCTCAAGCATCACCTGATCTTTAGTAGGGAGGGTTCCTGATTCTTTCCATGTGTGGAGGGTGGAGAGGACAGGATCAGCTTTCTGAAGTTTGGCAAGCTCTTCCAATCTGACTGACTGCAGCCAGTTAACTACTGGAGTCTCCAGCATGGTTGTATGTGGTGGATCTGTTTCCATCGACTGAGTGTTATCACCACTGGTCTCACCAGACTCAATACTCCTAACTGCGAGCGGCACAACATCATCAACATCGTCTTCAAATCTTGTCCACTGCTCATGAAGTCTTCGGCAGTACTTACATCCTTGACATGGTAGATCAGACAAGTTCTTTCCAGCTTGGTAACAGTCACATTTGTCTGAATGTTCTCTGGTTTGCCTTGACATGGCATCAGCATTGCAGTGTTGCCGGCCCGCTCGATGCTCTATGTCAAAGTCATATTGGCTCAACTCTTCCAGCCAGCGAGCCAACTGACCTTCAGGGTTTTTGAACCGAAACAGCCAGGTGAGACTGCCATGATCTGTTCGTAGCAGAAACTTCTTGCCCAGTAGGTAGTGGCGGAACTGACGAGTGTAGCGGACGACAGCAAGTAACTCACGTCTGGTAACACAGTACCTCTGCTGAGCTGGTGTAAGATGGCTGCTGGCGTATGTTAGGACTCGCTCTTCTCCCCACTGGAGTTGTGACAGAACAGCTCCAATACTGTGGTTCGAGGCATCAGTGTCTAGAATGTACTTGCCTCCAACAGTGGGGTATCCCAGCACTGGTGTAGTTGTCAGTTTTTCTTTCAGCTTTGTAAAAGCATCTTGGTGCTCATTTGTCCACAGGAATGTAGCCCCCTTCTTTGAAAGGCTGTGGAGAGGGCTTGCCAGTTCTGCAAAAGCTGGAACAAACTTGCGGTAGTAGTTACACAGTCCAAGAAAAGCTTGCAGCTCCTTCAGCTTGTTGGGTGGCTCCCAGCGCTGTACATCCTTGACCAGAGCTGGGTTTGGACAGATCCCATCTCCACTCACAATGTGGCCCAGGAAGAGAACTTCCTCTTGAAGCAAGTGACATTTAGAAGGCTTCAGCTTCAACCCATAGCTGTGGAGACACTTGAAGACCTGTGCGAGCCGGTCCAGGCTTTCATCCACTCCCCTGCCAATGACAATGACGTCGTCAAGGTAGATCAGCAATGTTTCCCATTGGAGTCCCCTGAGGACGAGCTCCATTGCCCTCTGAAAGGTGCTTGGGGCATTGCAGAGCCCAAATGGCATGCGGGTGTATTCATAGAGGCCCCATTTGGTGATGAATGCTGTCTTCCCGCGGTCTTGGTCATCCACTGCTATCTGCCAATAGCCAGACTGAAGGTCAAGTGTTGAGAACATTGTAGCTTCCCCAAGAACATCAAGACACTCTTCAATCTTGGGCAAAGGATATGCGTCCTTTACCGTCAGACTGTTCAAGCCGCGGTAATCTATGCACCATCGTACTCCTCCATCCTTCTTGCGTACTAAGACGACCGGAGAGGCCCACTCCGATGATGATGGTGTAACGACACCGGCTTTAAGCATGTCTTGAAGATGTGTTTGCTCTTCACTTTGAAATCCAAGAGGTGCCCTTCTCACTCGCTGGCGCACAGGCTTAGCCGATCCTGTGTCAATCTTGTGTGTGACAGCAGACATGTAACCCAGGTCGGAATCACTTTTGGCAAAGAGGGATTGGTAGGTCACTAGCAGTTGGATAAATTGTTCTTGTTGCTCCTCACTGAGTGCCTCACTAGTAGCACCAACCAGGCTTTGGAGATGTTCAGGTAGCTCAGAGATTGCTGCTACTCTTCCAACCACCAGTGATGGCACACTCTCTGACTCTCCCTCTATGATGGGCTCTACACTTTGCTCAGGTGAACATGATGGCTCCTCAGGATAAGCTTCAACTAAGAGTCCAAGGCATGCTCCTCTTGGCAGGGCCGCTTTGCTGGTCGAGAAGTTGCATAGCCGGACTGGCACCCGCTTCTCCATAGTGGTAACAACACTCCCGGAGACTACATTTTCTGTGATGTTCAAAGGCTCTAGTACAGCTGGAACACCTGGCCTTGGTTCTTCCACCTCGCCCCAGACCACACATTCAGATGTAGGTGGTATGGTGGTTGTCTCTCCTAGGGTCACTCTGGCAACATGATAGTCTGATCCATCCCCTCTTACTATTTTGGAGGGCACAAGTTCGTTACCGATGAACACCTTACCACGGGTGTGGATGACAACATCATGAGTCTTCATCAGATCCAATCCTATGAGGACAGAGTCACGTATGGGGGCTACGTGTACATCCCAGTCGATTGTTTTGGCTGCAATTTTAAAGGTGACGTTCAGTCCACGTTTTGCTTCCATGCCATCTCCAACTCCCGCATTTAGAAGGTAGGTCTTACGTAGGCTTGTCGGATCACCTCCAGAGAAACTCCTATACAGCTCCTCTGAGATTACTGTTGTCTGGGCTCCCGTGTCCACCACAGCCTGTGTTGGAATGCCGTTTACTGTCACCGGAATCTGTAGACTCTCACCCTTGTTTTTGGTGCAGCCAATCTGTAGCCCTTGTGGTTTGTGATCTGCATGTAGTCTCCCTTCTGACCGCCCCCGTTGGTCTGGGCCTTTGTCACCGCGGTTACGTGCAGCTGTTGGGCTCGGCGATCTACTGCAGTCCCTCCTGAAGTGTCCTTGTTCTCCACATTTATAACATGGGCCAGCTGCTCCCCGGGTTGGGCTTGGTGACTGGGAGCGCATCCGGCCGGGCTGCACCTGATAATGGTTCTGTGTCCTCTCTAGTGACAGGGGACGTTGTGTTGTTGCTCTAGTTTTATGATGTTCAAACTGCAGCTGTAGATTCCCTACTGTATGTACGAGGGTCTTGACTTGGTCCGTTAGTGTAGCAAACTGTTCAGCAGTTACATACTGAGGGGTCTGTACCCTACGAGAGGTAGGAGTAAAGTCCTCACAGATGTCTCCATCATCAGCCCAAGAAATGCGTCGTGTTCTGTTCTTTATTTCTGTTTCACGTCCCACCGTAGCTTTGAAGTTGTGTTCATGAGCCTCTACACACTTTTGAGCCTCTGCAAGGGAGCATGGATCTCGGTTCATAACTTCATAGGCCACTTTTTGATTTTTTAGACCTTTAAGAAAGGCATCAGTTGCAAGTTGATCTTGCAGCTGGAGATCCACTCCTGGATATGCAAGTGTGACGAGGCGTCTCACCTCTTCTGCAAATTCAGCTGACGCCTCTCTACCTTGCCGAAGTTCTCCCAACTTTCTCCTTACTGTGGTAGGGGGGTCTCTTTTCCCAAAGCGCTGAGTAAGCTCCTCCACTAAGAGAGCATAATCCTCCCGTGTACGTTCTGGCAGTGAGCAGACATATCGTATTGCAGCTCCTCTTAAGCATTCATGCAGCCTGTCCACTCTTTCTGTAGTACTCCATCCATACTTCCTGGCCTGGCGCTCAAATGGCAACAAGAAAGAGTCCCAGTCATCATTTCCTTCAAATGTGGCAAGTTTAGGTCTACGCACTTCTTGCAGAGTGTGCTGACTGTTGTGACCAGAACTATTCAGTCTCTGCTCACCATAGGGAAATGAGCGTTGGGTTTCATTCTCAGAGTCTCTAGTGTCTCTCCATCTACTGTCAGGTTCAGCATTGCCGCCCCTCCTGGTGGGACCAAAGTTGCGAGTGCGCTGATTGATGACATCCAACTCAGCTGCAAAGGGGGCACCAACACGAGTTTTTGGTCTTACTGGTATATCCCAAGAGGCTGAAGGTATAGCTTCAGGCTCAGAAGCATGCCTGTCCAATGTGGGGCGCTGTAAGATCTTATCCCCATTTCGACTGGAAGCAGCAAGTGGTGGTGAGGCTTGCTGTGTAACGGGATTTCCTCCTGTTATGTGTGTTAGTACGGGGGCTAGCATCATTTGCAGGTGTTTTGTCTGCTGATTTTGGCTATCCAACAAAGCTTGTAGCCATGTTGGGGCTCTATCAGGCTCAGTAGGTCCTACTGTAGCTCCTTGTTCCTCTGTCATTTTATTGAGTTTTCTGTTCATGTAATTGTCCTTTTATTTTCGGTGGATTGTCTGTTCCACTTGTCTTGTTCTCATTCATGTAGTTGTCTCTTTGTATTATTTAGTTGTTTATTTATATAATTGTCTCTTTGATTTTGTTGAGTTGTTTATTAATGGAATTGTCCGCTTAATTTAGTTGAGTCTAACGGGAGTACAGTCTGCCCAAACACCACCAGGTGGCAGTACTCAACCAGTTGTTGTAGCAACTCCTGAATCCAGTCAGCTGGCTAGCTAGCTGTCTCCTGTTAGCCCCTATTAGCTCCCGTTAGCTTTGGCTCTTATAACTTTATTATCTTCCGTTAGCTTCTGTTAGCTTTTCCTCTGTCAGGTGGATGTACTCACGGATGATCGCTACTTCAGACACCAGTTGTCGTGTTTTGTCCGTCTGATGTGCGTGGGTATAATGACTCACACGACAAGGGATTCTCCGTTTCTGGTTCTTTAGTGAACTTCTTCTTAACACAATACACAATACAAGATACAACTAATTGTGTCCCAGATGGCAGGTTAATAGATGACGGGAAAACTAGCTCTGGCACAGAACAGCAGCTTTGCTGTCCATACCGATGAGCGTTGTTCCCTTTACTGACTGTTTACGTAACCAAGGTAACGAGCTATCTCTCTCTCTGGGTGATCATGTGACATACAGTAACCAATCAACAATAACGGTAACATAAACACAACAACAACAACAGGGAAAGCCAACCATGGTGGACTGTCTCACAATATGATATGATATGGAAGGAGGGGCTTTTGAATTAGAGGTAATGTTTTTATCTGGATTATGGATTTCTTTAATAAAAGAACCATCCAGGTAAAAGTAGGGAGTCTAATAGATGAGGTGGGAAATGGAACACCGCAGGGGAGTGTGATGTCCTACACTATTCTCTATCATGATTAATGATATCTTTGGAAATATTTTGGTAGATATGGGAAGATCATTATTTGCAGAGGATGGGACTCTGTGAAAAAGGGGTTTTGGTTTTCACCAAAAAGAGGAATAGAGGAAATACCCAGTTAAAACTATATGGAAATAATTTAGAGGTAGTTGAGACATTTAGATTCTTGGGAGTATACTTTGACTTCAGATTAACATGGAGGGAACACATTAAAAACATTGTGGATAAATGCCTTGTAGGGTTGGACTGGGGAGCTGATGTAGCATCCGTGAAATGTATATATGTAGCACTAATTAGATCAAGGCTGGATTATGGGAGTGTGGTATATGGATCAGCAGCAAAGACTGTGCTTGGAGAATTGGATGTGATCCAGGCCCGGGCCCTCAGGTTCTGCATAGGAGCAACAACAGGGCTCTCAAGTCTCACGCATTGGGCGTGAGACACACGCATTTCAACCCGTTCACACGCTCACACGCCGCGTGTGTCTCACGCCCAATGCGTGAGACTTGAGAGCCCTGCAACAAGAACATCCCCTGTGTGTGCCATACAAGGTGAGGCAGGGGAAATGCCACTGAATATACATAGACAGCAGATTAGTGTAAACTATACATTTGAGAGGGCACAAATCATTTGAGAATCACCCAACCAAAAAAGTTACAAGTTACAGGCCTGCTGAATAGGAATAGGGCACAGTAATTTGAATGGAACTCTTAACATTATGGGAAAACATCCGACAGAATTATGTGAATGTTGTCAGGTAGAAGAAACAGTGGAACGTACTGGTTAACTGCAGGAAATATATATCACTCACACACACCAGAGTAGCTACATACAATGTGCATGTTTTTTTGTTTTTTTTTACAAACATTATTGGCAACAGACATACACTTTACTCTTGACGGGGTCGTGTTTATTTCGATACAGGGCAAAGTGAATACTTCTCTGCCCAGAGCACTGAATAGACGAGGATGCTCTCCGTCTAGCGTCCTGTTACTGTAGCCTGTGCTCAGAGCAGAGACAGAGAGCTAATTACCGGTATTACATTGCTAGCTAACTTCAACACAATGACTTCATGAATTTCATAATGTGCTTTTGTTTTCTGCATGCAACTGTTTGGCCTGTTACAGTGATAGGCTAGCTGTCATCATTTTGGCGATGGCCACCCACTCACTGTGACCACGTATACATTTCAAAACAACTCTATTATTAGCTAGCTAGAGACATGTTTGTTTATCTTACTTACTTGGATCTAGTGAACCGCATAATGAAGTAATATTCCTATTCCTATTGCAGGCGCTTGGATACAGATGAGAGCTGTGAAGTGGATACTCTCTGCTCTAACGTTGCTGCATCTCTATAATGAAAGATATTGGGCAAAATTTATATTTCTAACAGACATAATGTATTTTTCTAACAGCCCCTAACAGGCTTCAAAAGCTGAGGCTATAATGCAACACGTGGTCTAGCTATCCTCCAACCTTCACTACCCTGCTGCACCTAACCCCCCAACTGTGCCAACATGGACTGGTTCGTCTTCCCCGTTGATAACCTACTGTGCATGTTCCTTGGCATCTCCCTTACTGTGTGGTTGGTCTTCATCATTGTGCCAGCTATCCTTGGTGTTTCCTTTGGGATCCGGAGACTCTACATGAAGACCCTTCTCAAGGTCTTTGAGGTGAATTCACCTGGTCAGACACAGACTCAACTCAATGTCTGTCTTGAATTATCTTTGATATAGGACAGTTCACCTACTTCAAGGATGGAGAAAGGACTGGACGGGTTACGAATAAAGACAACTTCAGGGACATTATAAAGCAGAATCTACACACCAGGCACGTGCCGTGAGCTTTTAGATTGGGTAAGCATAAGATATAGAAATACACATAATTACACATACACGCTATCAGTGAACGCCGTTTCAAGGAAATGCAATTGTGATGCCCTAGAACCCGCTAATAAACTGTAGGGTCACTTTGTGATCAGATTACCAAAAACAAAAAAAACAGTTGCCAGTTTCGACTATATCAGGGGTGCTCATTGTTCAATCTTTTTTGAACCAAGATCTTTTCAAGTAGCCAACCTGCTGAAATCTACAAGTCCAGTTTCAACATCGCAAACGCACACATGCACAACACAGACACACACCGTTTCCATCCTCCATAGTAAACTCACAACACACTTTCTTTTCACACTTTGTCACACAGGCACTTGACATCACATCACACATCACCAGCCTCGCGAATCATATAAATCATATAAACCGCTCATACCAGGCTTGCTGTAGCCCCTAGCGACTCTCCCTTTCTGGGTGTGAAGATCGGTGAGCGGTGGCTTCGGGCGGCATTTAGCCAGTAGTTCTGTTTTTCCAGTCCAGTCCAGTCTACGAAATCCCTTTAGGTCGCTGACAGTAATGTCCATATTCACAAAATCAAGCAAGTTATCCTTATTGATTATTATTATTTAGATCGTTTGAGCTAGCTGGCATAAGCTAGCTGGCATAAGCTATTCTGCCGGGCGAGAGGTGAAATGTTAAGTGAACTTGAAAGTGATAAGAGCCAATCAGTAGCTCTTATCGGAATTAAAGACCTACTGATTGGCTGTAAGCATGCTTACCCTGGCCACATTAAACAGCGGGCTGAGGCATCGGAAAAAAATAAAAATGACATTTTCACGCATTCGAATGTACGCGAGGGAAAGCAGAGAGAGAAGTGCTTATAATGCAACGCAATGCAGGCAGAGCTTACTCCTGCAGGTGGCGCTAAAAATGCAACGTCAAAATGAATGACTCCTGCTGCCCTGGGACCTAAAATACGACTCTTTTAATGAAAACAAATTATGATCGATAATGATTTGCTCATCCCTGTGTGACAGACCCTTGATCATGTTGGATCCTAGATTCCATTAAGACTACCCAGTGGTATTACCATGCTTTCAAGTTAGAAGAAAACATGAGGAGTTTACACATGGTCCATTACCTCGAGTCTACGTGCATGTGAACATTAGACATTAATGGTGAACTCTGAGTTAACCTGGTGACAATTATGTTTTATTTGAACAGAACCTTTATCTAGAGCACAACATCACATTAATGCACATCGGAAGAATGAGAATAGAGTATCAACAAATTAATGAGGATTAATTAGGAAAATGGATTCAATGTAAAAAAAATAAAGATTGGCCCCTGGATTTTCAAGGGCTTGGTCCTGTTGTGTCTGCCCTTAACACATGATCAGACACCAACCTGTTGCATTAGACATAAGCATCTGACAGTGTTCCCTGCTGTATGGGCTGACTTTTCTGCACTAAATTTCACAATTCCTCCCTGCTGCTGTTGAACAGTTTCTAGGATTGCAGCACCGCCCACACATATGGTATGCCTCAGGCCATCTTACTGTAGATCAATTCACTGATGTGGTGTTGGGCATTTCATGGATACAATAATTATTATCATCTACTACCTCATTCTAACAAAGGATTGTGGTTCTTTCAAAGAAAAACAAACATTAGTTAATTAGATGTGGCAAGTTGGCGAGGAAATCATTTAGGCAGGGATATTACATCTAGACGTACAGTCTGCTGTCCTCCCAGTATTCTGTTATTACATAACATTGAGTGAAGTGTGTTAACCCACAACTACTGGAGTTGGCCATCTGAAATTATGTTGATTGCTAATCTCTGCCCCATAAAAGACTAATTGATTGGCATGTGAGGTGATGTCAGTTCTGTGGTAGCACAAAAGTGGAAATGTAATGCATTGCTTGATGACAGTTAGTCAGTGTCCACACATTTCTTGTGTCATTCTAATAATGAAATTATATTAATATTACATAATATTACCGTATCTTTTTAGTGGGCCACTCTGCGTATGGAGAGAGGAGCAAAAGAGTAGAATCAACATCTGCATAAACCCTATAGCAATGGTAAAGGCTTTGATATCTCTTTCACTTATGGGAATTGTTCACGGTCAGCAACTTTAATCTTTCTATATGTCTATCTCTCTGTCCCTCCCTCTCCCCATCTCTCTCCCTCTCTCCATCTCTCTCAGGTATCATTGCTAAAGAGCCCTCCTCTTTGGAGCAGGAGATCCAGGCGATCCGAGGGACTGGCAGCGGTCTGGGCTCTGAGCCTGAGTTTGAGATGGCTGACATCTTTTACTTCTGCCGGCGCGGAGTGGAGAGCATCGTGGACGACGAGGTGACCAAGCGCTTCTCAGCCAAGGAGCTGGAGTCCTGGAACCTGCTGACTCGCAGCAACTACAACTTCCGCCACATCAGCCTGAGGCTCAGCGTGCTCTGGGGCCTGGGCCTCCTCATACGCTACGGCTTTCTGCTGCCACTCAGGTCAGGGCTCAGGTCAGAGAGTATCAGGCCAGAGAGGCTCAGGCCAGAGAGGCTCAGGCCAGAGAGGCTCAGGCCAGAGAGGCTCAGGCCAGAGAGGCTCAGGTCAGAGAGGGTCAGGACAGAGAGGCTCAGGCCAGAGAGGCTCAGGCCAGAGAGTGAGAGGGTCAGGACAGAGAGGGTCAGGTCAGAGAGTATCAGGACAGAGAGGCTCAGGCCAGAGAGGGTCAGGCCAGTTCAGGAAACTTCTATGACAGTCTAAGAAATTGAATAAAGAGCTTTTGTTTTGGTGTTGGACTCGTACGCCACAAGTTATGAGAATGAGATGAGTTTATGAGAACAGTGAATAAGAGGATGTCCTTATCAAGAATAAGTGAACCGCTCCGGACAAGGCTATGTTATGACACAGCAACGTAGTTCTCTCATGCTGTTCAGTAGGTTGATGTACCAGTGTGGTGGACAAGATTAACATTCAGATTCAATTCATTCTTCTACAGGGTGACTCTGGCTGCCACTAGTGTTGGTCTGTTCTTGGTCCTGACTACTATATTGGGCTTTTTTCCAAACGGCAAGTACGTTTCCAACACTTTCCTAGAATACACCCAGACTGACATACTTTATACAGAACAAGGTGTACTGTTCTTATGGCAGGTTTCTCTGTGAGTGAAAGGCTTATTCCCAGTATGTTCTCTCCTCAGGTTGAGGACATACCTCAGTGAGAAAGTTCATCTGATGTGTTTCCGCATCTGTGTGAGAGCCCTCACCGCCATCATCACTTACCACCACAGGTACTGTATACCAAATACTCACTGGCAGGTGAGGGCTCTGGCACAACAGAAACACACAGCAACTTCAGGAGAGCTCTCACTTATTCTATTCAGTGACTTAATACCCACCTTGTGCTGAGCTCAGAGCTAGGGCTTTCACACCGGCAGTTCCGAACGCCGGTTCGCGTTCGCGTTCGGAAACCTCCAAACGTTGGCGCTGTCTGGCGAACGAGCCTGCGTTCATACCAGTGTATCGTTCGCCAGACAGCGCCAACACGCGAACCGGCGTTCGGAACTGCCGGTGTGTAAGCCCTAAGCAGGACATACAGTGAGACAGTGTAATGGGATAGTGAAGCACTTTTTCTTCTTTTGGCTATATACTACTTCTGTTTCAAAAGGTTTGGTTTGAAATCAAACAATTATTAGGTTAAGTAGACATTATCTTATTTTTCATAGTATTTGTGTACATTGGTTTCACCATTTAGAAATTACAACATGTTTTATACATAGTCCTCCTATTTCATGGTACCACATGGGACAGATTCATATAATGTCCAAATTAGGCACTGATGTTTAGTATTTGGTTGACAATCCTTTGCATGCAATAACTGCCGGAAGTCTGTGACCCATTGACCCCACAACATTTTTCTTTTGAATTATGTTACAATCTGTTGATTTTGGCTATGTTTCTTATAGTTGTTTTCAGATTTTTCTGCCTAATAATGGCTTCCTTGACTTTCATTGACACCTCTTTGGTCCTCATGTTGACACACCAATAGCAGACTCCAAAGGCAAACACAAAGCCTAGAATCAATACTACACAGTGATAGCTCTGTTATGCCTGTGCAAATGATGTGATGGAACACACCTGACTTAGCAGAAACACCTGTCAAGCCATTGTTCCATTACTCTTGGTGATTTAACAATTTATAAAATGTATTGTGATTTCTAAATAGTGAAACCATATTATTTAGCCTACATGGATACTCAAATAAAAACGGAGAATCCCTACTTTGACCTAATAGTAATTGTTTGATTTTCAAATCCAACATTTTGGAGTATAGAGCCACAAGAAGAAAACATTCTTCACTGTCCCATTACTTACTCAGGCTACTGTATGTCCATTAGGATGCTACAGGGTACTCACGGATTGTTGGTGCTGTGTAGCCTATCATTCAGTCCATTTGCTCTGTCCACAGTGAGAACAAACCTAAGAATGGAGGCATCTGTGTGGCCAATCACACAACTCCCATTGATGTCATCATCTTGGCCAATGATGGCTGCTATGCTATGGTATGGATATTCCCAGGATGAAACTGTCTAGTGTTGATACCCTAACCCTAACCCTAATAAGGGGTGACTTTCTTATAAGTTGTGTATGAATCCTATGGGCATGGTTAGCATCATGTGTGTGCCACTGGCAGGGTTTGAACTGGGGACCTCTTGCCTGGATACCACAGATGTAAAGCAGTATACCAAGAGGACATCCTCGTGGTACATGTATATCTAGGCTTAGAGGTTACAGGCAGGGATTCCAAATCACCTCTGCTACATGTGGTATCATGTATATGGGATATGTATAGCATAGCATAGAGTACAGCACAGTTTTATTTGTATAGTATAGTATAGTGGATAGTGTACATAGCCTTTATTTATGTAAACCAGCTCTTTTCCGTTCTTGTTTTTAGTTTGTCTTTCCTAGCACCAGGGGAGCCCCCCCTCCCAAATTTCGTTGTATGGTACCTGTACTATATCAATGACAATAAAGACCATTCATTCATTCATTCATTCATTCATTCATATGGACAGCATATTATTGTAAATGTGTCACCCACATCTGGAGTTGTGTTGTTATGAAGCTGAGTGTGAACCTTCTTCTTCAGGTTGGTCAGGCACACGGAGGGCTTATGGGGGTCGTCCAGAGAGCCATGGTGAAATCCTGCCCCCACATCTGGTTTGAGCGATCTCAAGTCAAAGACAGACACCATGTGGCCAAAAGGTAACACTGCATCTGATTGTTGAGAAACACCACACACACAATTTGTCATTCTCAGACTATTGTTAAAGGGACTTAAAAAGCAGCAACACCACCACCGCCTCATAATCTGGTGAACACAGTTTGTTATTGACTAAGTGTTTTTTTTTATTTTTTTTCAGGCTTAGTGACCATGTGGCGGACAAAACTAAACTGCCTATTCTCATCTTCCCAGAGGGTTAGTATGGTGAGGTTGGGAGTAGTTAATACATTGCATAGATTGTCAGCATAGATGATTGTAAGCTATGTCTGTTTCACTGTGCTAATGTCTAATGCAAATGATGGCATGTCATTGATATATTTTCCACGTAGGTACTTGCATCAACAACACCTCGGTGATGATGTTCAAGAAGGGCAGCTTTGAGATCGGCTGCACTGTCTACCCCGTGGCAATCAAGGTAGGAACTCGTCCTCTCTGAAGGGCTGTCCACATCTACCACGCTGGCAACATGTTGTCGTTCAAGACACTTGTTGATAACATTCTACCTTGCAAAGTGCATTACTTATAAACCAAAGATGGCCAACAATGATTTTCTAGTGTATGCACATCTTTCTCTTTCTTTCTGATCCGATGTGTTCTAACACTCTAACCTGTGTCCTGCTCTGTGTGACAGTACGACCCTCGGTTCGGCGATGCGTTCTGGAACAGCAGTAAGTTTGGAATGGTGAACTACTTGCTGAGGATGATGAGCAGCTGGGCCATCGTCTGTAGCGTCTGGTACCTGCCACCCATGAGGAGAGAGGTGAGACCTGTCATGTACACCTGAGGTTGTTGGCCTGTGTGATACTTTTTGGGGTTAATAAGGACTTCTAGTTCAGGAGCGATTGAGATAAGTCAACACTGAACACTGCTGTAGATGAGAGTCCATGTTGACTCATGTTCAGACTAATTCCTTTTCATGTGTTTCCCTGTTAAGGAGGGAGAGGATGCTGTGCAGTTTGCCAACAGAGTGAAAGCAGCCATCGCCACACAGGGAGGGCTAGTGGACCGGCTTTGGTGAGTTTTGAAGACACACACACACACACTTTGGGATTTGCCTTCCCTTGCATTTATTGATGTATTTGTCTGCTCTCCCGGGGATGGAGGGCTGAAGAGAGCTAAGGTGAAAGACACCTTTAAAGAGGAGCAGCAGAAGCTGTACAGCAAGGTGCTGGTTGGGGACCAGGAGGACCTTAGTGAAGATAGGCTTCTTGAAGATGGACCACAGGAACAGGAAGCAGAGGAGCAGGAACAACTCAATCAGGAGAGAGGATCAGAGACCAAAAAGGACCAATGAAGATGGTTTTCCTCTTACGAAGTGGTGGCAGAGCCCAGGTCACTGTTTTAGTCATCTGATACAAGTCACTAAACTATATGACTGGAAATCTCAAAGTTAATGACCTCAATCAAATACACTACTCTGGGAATAGATTGAGAATATGTAAGAGCTTTTCAAACTTTCAGTGTGACTGAAACAATATTATTCTCTATTCTCCATTTGGCTGCAAGCCAAAAAGTGCTGCACTATGCTCACATGATTTGATTAATGTTAACAGTTTTAATGTTTTTATTTAATATTTGTATGAGTATGTATGTTGTTGTTACTCATTTGTGCATGTTGTGAAATAGGAGGAAGGGTTACAAGTAGATATTTTAAGGATATGGGGTTATAGGCCAATGAAGTGCAGACTGTGACAGATAAATAAAACATGATAGGTCAGGATTTGCTCTTTTGTATGTTCTCACAGTACACTTGGAACCATGCTTTGAAGGGCTGCATTACCATTGTAACCTTGTAAGTTAGCTGTCTATCTCCCCTTCAACATGCCTAGTGCGTTCCACAACGGACCTTGCCCGGCCATGCGCTACATTATACTGGATTTTCTCTGGTGTCTGGGAGTTCGCAAAGGGAGTTCGCAGCCATATAACAATAAGACCACCTGATAAGAATAAGACCATTATATTATTACAGTATAAGCAGCACTTGAGTTGAGGAATAAAAAACAGTCAAAATCGTCCCCCTCTTTCCATACTTTGTCATTTTATCAATGAACGTGATATTACTGCTATTTCAAGGTGCGAGGGGGCACGCACACATGCAATGACATTTTTACTGACACTGAAGTCACTGACGCTGAGGGGATGCTAAAATTCCTCATATGATCAAATCCACCACCTCCCCTGATTTTCTTTTACAACTTGAGTAGCCTACTGAGTATAAGCATTTGCCTGGTTAGTTGTCATGATCAAACGTTACAAATGCAACTTACCGAGAAGCCACCCTTCTCTGCCCTCTCCCACTTCCAGACGACCCTATATTATAGCACTTGGCTTAATTCAGCCGCTATAATTGAGCCGCTATCACAGGGCGTTAATACAAAGCTCATCACCTGCGTTCATTTTACCTGCATTGGTATTTATAGAAGGAAGCACGTACGCAAGTTTAAACCATCTCAGCCCGTTTTATAAATAATGCTTACGTCCGTTTAGAAAGTACTCAAGTACTTTTTTATAAATGAGGCCCCAGATGTTGTGATCACAATAACTTTAAATTTCATTTTCGAGCCTGTCGAAACGTCAACCTCACGTCAAATGAAGAAAGTGTGTCCAAACTTTTTGCTGGTACTGAACAAAAAAAAGTTTGGACACACCTTCTCATTCAATGTGTTTCCTTTATTTTCATGACTATTTGGTACATTGTAGATTCTCACTGAAGGCATCAAAACTATGAATGAACACATAGGAATTATGTATTTAACAATAAAGTGTGAAATAACTCTAAATATGTCTTATATTTTAGATTCCTCAAAGTAGCCACCCTTTGCTTTTTTGTTGTTAATAAAATATATAATAATAATATTAAATATAATATGTGTTAATAATAATATGTTATTATATATATATTTAATATTATTATTATATATTTTATTAACAACAACAACATTTTTATTTTATTAACAACAAAAAAGCAAAGGGTGGCTACTTTGAGGAATCTAAAATATAAGACATATTTATAGTTATTTCACACTTTTTTGTTACGTACATCATTCCACATGTGTTCATTCATAGTTTTGATGCCTTCAGTGAGAATCTACAATGTAAATAGTCATGAAAATAAAGGAAACACATTGAATGAGAAGGTGTGTCCAAACTTTTGGCCTGTACTGTACATACATACATGCATACATACAAACGTAGTAATATACATACATACAAACATAGTCATATACA
Source organism: Nansenia antarctica (assembly GCF_963989245.1). Lineage (NCBI taxonomy): Eukaryota > Metazoa > Chordata > Actinopteri > Argentiniformes > Microstomatidae > Nansenia > Nansenia antarctica. Next base: position 7,740,252 of record NC_137675.1, on the reverse strand, counting down.
TGCATACATAGTAATATACATACATACATAGTAATATACATACATGCATGCATACATACATACATACATACATACATGCACACGTTGTATACATGCACAAGCCGCGCCTGTGGCTCAGGAGGTAGAGCCAGGCGTATAATGATCACAAGGTTGGCGGTTCGATCCTGGGCTGGCCCCATGTCGAGGGGTAAGACACTGAACTGCTCCCAATGAGCGGGCCAGCACCTTGCACCTTGCCGCCATTGTTGTGTGAACGGGTGAATGAGAGGCGCTTTGGAATAAGTGCAGTCCACATACATACGTACGTACATAGTACACATACATACATACCAGACAGACATACATACTAAAATACATACATAGTGTTATTACTGTGTGATTACTGCATTATTAGTGTTATTACTACATTATTACAGTTTTTACTGCACAATTTCTGTGTTATTACTGTGTTATTACTGTATTATACTGTCTTTTTACTGCATTATTACTGTTCTGTTACTGCATTTTTACAGTTTTATTACTGCATTATACTGTCTTTTTACTGCATTATTATAGTTTTTACTGTTTTATTACTGTATTATACTGTCTTTTTACTGCATTATTACAGTGTTATAACTGCATTATTATAGTTTTAAAACTGCATTATTATAGTTTTATAACTGCATTATTTCTGTTATTGCTGTATTATTACAGAGATATAACAGCATTATTACTGCATTATTACAGTGTTATTAGTGTTATTAAAATACATAAATATACAAACTGTTATTACAGTATTATAACTGCATTATCACTGTCGATGATGTAGGCCTATTTATTGTTAATTACGCAGGGGGGTATTCCATCAACGCCACTTAAGGAAAATCTAGACTTGTTTTTCACAAGACTCGCTAAATGTATACAAATAAATAAACCTGGATTTTCCTTTAGCGACGTTGATGGTAAGTATTACAAAGTAGTACAAAGTATTCCATTCAACTCCGTTGCGTCCATATATGATACAACACTGCCCCCGTGTGGAGTGTAGGCGATTTTGGTTTTATTTATTTGCTGAATAACAAATTTAAAAAAGTGCAATTCGAGCAACATCAACAAATCCAGAAATTACTAATTGACCACAAATCTACCTTGCGACATCAATGCTTAATTTAAACCAGCGGGTTATTGTCTATGTTAATGCCAAACAGCAATACCATTTCACTTTTAGTCTCCATTCTGCTAAATGTCGAAATTCATAGCATCTTAGAATATAATATAATAATATTATGATCATGAAAGCTGATAGGGCAAGAAACCCGTTCTTGGCAGGATGTTATCTGGGCACGTCTGTGTCTCCCCTGTCCCCTGGCCAAGACTAAACTGGCACTTTCCTGTCTGTCTGAGACTATCTCCATACAAGTGGGATTCGATAACAACAACTCTTCATTCTGTTTTTATAGTCTTGTTATTGTTTTCCATTCCAGGCCGCGGTCCCACTCGGCCCTTCAAGGTCAGACACAGTGTGTTCTGGTGATAACATCCTCCTCCATGTGCTATTAGCAGAACAGTCCACTTGGTTGTTGATGTAACATATAGGGATTTGCCGCAAACACGACACCAACA
>NC_137675.1:7646150-7731150 GCF_963989245.1 Nansenia antarctica | reverse complement strand
GAGGGGAGGAGAGGAGGGAGGAGGAGAGGAGGAGAGAGGTCACACACCCAGCAAAGCCAACCCCCGCATCCAGTCGCTGCTGCTGGCATCTTTGAGCGGTCCAGACTTGGGTTATGGAGATAAATAAAGCACCACAGTTGCTGCGAAGCTTACAGGAAGTCTGTAGACTATGTATTGTAGACTACAGTCTGCTCTGGACATACGCAATTTCTTCCTCAGCCTTGCTGGGAAGACATAACCAGATCACCAGGAGGGTATGACTACTATGATGACAGTATGACTACTATGATGACAGTATGACTACTATGATGACAGTGTGATGACGACAATGTTTCGTGGTTGCCGGTCCGTGGATGAGGTGTGGCGGGAATGAGGGGGGGGGGGTTAAGAAATACTTCTGTCTTCTACTGAATCAGAAAGCTAAAATTCGAGATACATCTGTCTGAGCTCCTCATGCCATACCACACCACCCGCTCCCTCCACTCCACTGACTCTGGCCTCCTCACTGACCCCAGAACCAGCCTCTCTCCTCTGGGTAACAACGCCTCCTCACTGACCCCAGAACCAGCCTCTCTCCTCTGGGTAACAACGCCTCCTCACTGACCCCAGAACCAGACTCTCTCCTCTGGGTGACAAAGCCTCCTCACTGACCCCAGAACCAGACTCTCTCCTCTGGGTGACAAAGCCTCCTCACTGACCCCAGAACCAGACTCTCTCCTCTGGGTGACAAAGCCTCCTCACTGACCCCAGAACCAGACTCTCTCCTCTTGGTGACAAAGCCTCCTCACTGACCCCAGAACCAGACTCTCTCCTCTGGGTGACAAAGCCTCCTCACTGACCCCAGAACCAGACTCTCTCCTCTGGGTGACTCTGACCTCCCCTCTGTCCCCCAGAACCAGACTCAGCACTCAGCACACAAAACAAAGCGTTCTCATCTGCTGCTCCCCGCCTGTGGAATGCCACCCGCCCCCCCCACCCCCACAGTGACAGAGCTGCTGACAGTGCTGACTCTTTTAAAGTTATGTGCTGACTCTTTTAAAGTTATCTTTTCGTGAGTAGGGGCAGTCCCATATCCATCGTATTGGTTTTTCTTCATTTTATTGGACAGATACAGTGAAGACAGACAGACAGGGAGTAAAGGAGAAGAAGGGAGAGAGAGAGAGGGCACATCAGCAGGGCAGGGGGGCCGGACTCGAACCCATGCCGACATGGGCATATGTGTGTGCACTGTAGACTGCGGTGCTAGACCACTGGACCTGGACCACCCCTGGCCACGCGTTGACTTTTTTAAGGCCCTTGCGAAAACCACACTTTTTCAGGCGGGTCTTTTTAAGATGTTCTCTTATGTTCTGGGACTGTCCTACTAGATGTGTGTTGTTCCTGTGACTCCTCCAGGGAAGTCTCACCTGGCCATCGTCCAGAGGGTGAACAACGAGGGGGAGGGGGACCCCTTCTACGAGGTGCTGGGGATCGTCACCCTGGAGGACGTCATCGAGGAGATCATCAAGTCAGAGATCCTGGATGAGACTGACCTTTATAGTATGTACTGTACACACACACGCAGCATGCACGCAGCACGCACGCACACGCGCACGTGCACGTGCACACACACACACACACACGCACACACACACACACACACACACACACACACGTAGTATGTGCACATACATATCTACACAGACCAAACAATCCAAATCTTGCACAAGACAATCGGGACAGTGATGATATAAGGTATGTAATTGTGTGTGTGTGTGTGTGTGTGTGTGTGTGTGTGTGTGCGTGTGTGCGTGCGTGCGTGCGTGTGTGCGCACGTGTGTTTTCCCAGCTGACAACCGCACCAAACGCCGCGTGTCGCACCATGAGCGGAAGCAGCAAGACTTTTCCATCTTCAAGCTGTCGGAGAACGAGATGAAAGTGAAGATCTCTCCTCAGCTGCTGCTGGCCACACACCGCTTCCTCTCCACAGGTAGAGACATGGTGGAACCACCCCGGAGAGATGAAAGAAAGACAGGAAAGATAGGAGCTGAAACCTCTCCAATTCTCTTTCTACACAAGTCGTCCAGTTTCTGAAAAGAAGAGGAGAGAAGGAGAAAAGTCGAAACCACGTGTTTTCAAAAGTGAACTTGAATCTACAGATAATAGAAATAATAGAAATATGTACTTACAAAAATGTACTTGAAAAAAAGAAATCCAGGATTTATGTGAAGTCTGTGGTCCAAAAATCGATAAATGACATTGTATCATGAACCAATCTTCCTCTATTGATTCATACCTCTCCCTTTGTCTCACGCTATTCCCTCTTCCCTCCCTCTCCTCTCCCTCCTCTCTTCCCTCCTCTCTTCCCCCCCTCCTCTTTCTTCCCTCCCTCCTCTCTCCCTCCTCTCTTCCCTCCCTCTCTTCCCTCCCTCCTCTCTTCTCCTCCTCCCTCCTCTCTTCCCTCCTCTCTCTTCCCTCCCTCCTCTCTTCCCTCCCTCCTCTCTCCCCCCCCCTCCTCTCTCCCCCCTCCCCCTGTCTCAGAGGTGGAGCCCTTTAAGCCCGCCCACCTGTCAGAGAAGATCCTGCTGCGTCTGATCAAACACGCCAGCGTCATCCAGGACCTCACATTTGACGACAAGAACAAACGCGCCCAGCAGCACTTCCTGTTCCAGAGGAACAAGCCTGTGGATTACTTTATCCTCATCCTCCAGGTACACCGCAGTGTTGGGAACTGAGATATAACACAGTATAATGCATCTGTTTTCATGTTACTATACAAACAGGTATTTATTTTATATTACTTTTATTACCTGCCTGGGTAATGAGGAAAGCCTGTCTTTCTAACAGAGTAGTTAGACTATTCGGTTGTTAAGTCGTGACGTGTTTCCGGGTCCAAAGTTGGCTGAGGCGCTCTCTTCGAAATGCCGCAGTAATAATAATAATTCATTATATTTATATAGCGCTTTTCCGAAGCTCAAAGACCCTGATAAATATGGGAAAAACGGGAAAATGCTGTGTCCCTTGTTGTATGAATAGATCTGAGTCAAAAAAACGATTGAACTGTCATTCTACCGCTGTAGTACACTGGTACTCTGGTGCAGGGAATTTCTGGTTTGGACCCGGAAATTGCTAAACGTCACGTTTGACATCAGACTTAACAACCGAATAAGAAGGCCGTACTTAATAAACACATACTATATGCATTTAAGTTGTGTAACGCATTAGCCTGTGACCTTATCATAGCACTTTGGCTGTTGATACTTAGTTTTACCAAGTTATTCATCTATAACCTCTTTCACACATATGAGCCTTCCCAGTATATTCCATGGAATTTAGCTGGTAAGGTGTATGTGTGAACCCGATTTGCAGGGAAATTCGCACTCAACATAGATGAATGCTATGACCCTCATTTGAGCTGACCCTGTCAAAAACGAACTTACCAAGTTCTTACTTTTTAGAGGGTGTTGTAAAAGGTCCCTCTATTGGTGCTTTGAAAGTTTAGCAGAACTCTTTTGCAACTGTTGTATATTACTTTACCTGTTGGCTACTAAAATGAAGAATAGTTATTGAGCAGGTTAAGACCATTTATTCAAAATACAAAAGTATACAGATATCAAAGCTGGTCTGGTAGAGAGAGAGAGAGAGAGAGAGAGAGAGAGAGAGAGAGAGAGAGAGAGAGAGAGAGAGAGAGAGAGAGAGAGAGAGAGAGAGAGAGAGAGAGAGCGGGGGAGGGGGACAGAGAGGAGCTGCTTGGTCAAGCACAGAGAGAGAGAGAGAGAGAGAGAGAGAGAGAGAGAGAGAGAGAGAGAGAGACAGAGAGAGCTGCGTGTTTCAGAGGTGGGAGAGAAGAGAGAGCCCCCTCAGAGCCCACACCCTTACTTATAAACAAAGTCAAAATGCAGTCACAGCCAGTGGTCCTATCACATTACCTAGATGGTCAAGAGGGAGAGGCCAGGAGGTCTCTCCAACACAGAGTCGTAAAACCCCCATTCCCAACCCCCATTCCCAGCAGGACAGGCCAAATTATACTACACAACCCTTCATAAGCATTAAAGGTTGTTTGTTTAAAATGGGCCCAACACCTCCAAACCTCACAGTGGTGTGTCTCTCTGTGTTCAGGGTCGTGTGGAGGTGGAGTTCGGGAAGGAAGCGCTGCGGTTTGAGAACGGGGCGTTCGCCTTCTACGGCGTGCCTGCCATCATGCCCACAGGTATGTCTCATCACACATGGACACACACACACACACACGTACACACGTACACACGTACACATGTACACACACACACACACACACACACACGTACACACGTACACACGTACACACGTACACACACACACACACACACACACACACACACACACACACACACACACACACTTTTACAGAACTCTCTCAAACCCTGCACATACACACTCATTTATACTCCAGACTTAACAAACCTAGTCATGATCTGGACCTCTCCTGGTCATATTGAATGTTAGTGGAGTCCCTGTCTGAGTCCAGTGTGGTTCTGTACGTGTCAGTCCACAGATCCCCCTCCCGCAGCAGTGGTCTGGACCGCTCTGACTCCATGCTGTACGGGGGCAGTATGGGACAGCTCAACGGCGGGGGGAGCGTCTACCTGCCAGACTACTCCGTTAGACAGCTGACCCCCCTGCAGGTTCTCAAGGTAACCCCCCCCTCCCACCACACACACACTTCAGGTCTTCAGGTATAAACCACCAGGTCTTCTATCCGAATACAGATACAGATAGTTCTGTTGGTTGAACAGATACAGATACAGATAGTTTTGTTGGTTGAACAGATACAGATATAGATAATGACGTCTCTGTACACCTCTATTAGATACAGCGCGTTCAAGGGTTTTACACAAGAAGGAGAGAATAGTTGTGGACAGAAGACGGAGTCAAGAGTTGGTTTCTTGAGATGATGCTTGACTCTGGCTTTGGGTCTTAAGGGTCCTCTCCCCTCCCCTCCCCTCCCCTCCTCTCCTCTCCCCTCCCCTCCCCTCCCCTCCCCTCCCCTCCCCTCCTCTCCAGGATCACAACAAAGTGTCCTTTCTCTTGTTACTGCGATGTTTCCATCGTACAGTGACCTGGCGACATGTTTGGAGGTCTGTCCGTTAGTTCAACCTCTGACTGTGACCTCTCACCTTTGACCCCCCCCCCCCCCCGCTTGATCCCGTCAGATCACTCGCAGCCACTACCAGAACGCCATGACGGCCACGCGGATGGACAGCTCCCCCCAGACCCCCGACGCCGACGGCCGGCCCGCCGCAGAGGGGGACACCCCCACCCCGGACCCCCCCCCCACCGCCGGCCCGGACCCCCACCACCTCCTCCCTCCCCCCAGGGAACCGCGGCACGGCTCAGCCCGAACCCGGGGCCAGCAGTCCAGCGTCCCCCACAGCACCTCGCTGCTCAACGAGAAGAACCGCATCGTCCGTGAGTACACACACACACACACACACACACACACACACACACACACAACTCGGCCCCCGAGTGGGTGGGCTAGAGACACGCAAGAGTCAAATGATTTGTCTTTGGTCCCACAACATTGGCATTGCAGCTTTCAGATCCCAAAACACAATAATAAAAAAGAAATAAGTCAAACAAAACAATAACTACATTGATAACGTCATAAAGTGAAGATATTTTAATCAAATGTATGATGATGAATATACATATACAATATCCCAAAATACAAGCCCAGCTGAAGTAGGGTCAAATATGTCCTAGATGGAAGAAGAAGGTGAAAGCCCAGTCCACTTCTACAAGCTGCTGGTTCTCGCAGGAACCACTATGTAGGTTGTCCTCCTTCAGGTGGGCCATTTGTCCTCCTTTTGTTTCGAGCCTGAGTTTTGTTTCGAGCCTGAGTCGAGCCCGAGTCAGCACTTGGCATCTGACCTGCTGTACGTAAACAGAAGGTGAAAGCACTGTGCAGTCCTTCAAGGGAGGTATTCCATCAACGTCACTAAAGGAAAATACAGGCTTATTTTGAAGTCTGGATTGTCCTTTAGAGACGTTGATGGAATACCTCCCTTGAAGGACTGCACAGTGCTTTCACCTTCTGTTTACTACATACACCAGGTCAGATCAGATGTTTACATACAGCAGGATTATCTGGCACTTTTTAGTGTTTTTATTTATTTATTTCTATTTGGGAATACATTCTGTGTAAATGTACCTGCTCTCTGAGTGTGTGTGTGTGTGTGTGTGTGTGTGTGTGTGTGTGTCTGTGTGTGTGTGTGTACGTATGTGTGCTTGTGCACGTGTGTGTGTGTCTGCCCCCCCCCCCCCCCCTGCAGGCAGTAAGTCAGACGGCCAGAAGAGCCCCAGCGACTCCGTGTTCCTGAGGATGGAGGAGATCCCCTACATCAGGGAAGACCCCCCAGAGACCACCACCCGCAGTGAGACCCCCCCTCCTGCACTCGCCCCGTCCCTGAGCCCTAATGGTAAATGGACTGACTTATATAGCGCCTTATTCCAAAGCGCTTTACAACGGCCTCTCATTCACCCGTTCACACACACATTCACACACCAACGGCGGCAAGCTACCATGCAAGGCGCCAGCCCGCTCAGCAATTGGGAGCAATTTGGGGTTCAGTGTCTTGCCCAAGGACACTTCGACGTGTGGCCAGCCGGGGCTCGAACCGCCGATCTGCCAACCTTGCGATCATTAGACGCATTAGACCCTGCAAATCAAACACCCGTCTGAGGGATGGAGGGATAAAACAGAGGGTGGGATGCAGAGGGGAGGCTGACGGAGGTGGAAATCCTCATCCCGTTCCGTGACGATGAGCCTGTCCTCCGATTTCTACCTCCACCAGCCTCCCCCTGGTGTGTCCTCCTCCTCCTCCGTGACACGACGGCGTACCAGTCTGTTCAGTCTGTGTCCTGCAGACGGAACAGGAAGGACGTACAGACACAGGAACAACTGCTTTTTGTGGAGTTTGTCGTTGGCTGGTACCACGGAGGGTGCTGGAGACTAAGTAGCGTGAGCAACATCGCTATGGCGATGAAGGGAGAAATCAGAATAGGCAGGACGTGAGGTCAGAGACGACTCCCGTACGCTGTGTAACAAGTGTCTCCCTCACTCTTTCTCTCTGTCTTTCCCTCTCTGTCTCTCCCTCTTTCCCTCTGTCTCTCTTTCTCTCTGTCTCTCCCTCTTTCCCTCTCTGTCTCTCCCTCTCTCTTTCTCTCTCACACTCTCTGTCTCTCCCTCTTTCCCTCTCTGTCTCTCCCTCTCTGTCTATGTCTCTCTCTTTCTCTCCCTCTGTCTCTCTCTCTCAGACACAGCCTCTGTTCCCATAGAGACGGGCGCCCACTCCTCTCCCTTCATCAGCACACTGTCGCTGAGCGGCTCAGAGGACACCCTGGGCAAGAAGCTGCTACTCAGACTGAGTGAGTGTCTCTCACACACACACACACACACACACACACACATATACACACACACACACACACACTCTGGGAGTGATACACACCCACACTGGGCAAGAAACGACTGCTCAAACTGAGGGAGTGACACTGACACACACACACACACACGTATGTTCATTTTGACCACATACACAGCCATGTAAAAAAAAACAATTACTGACAAGCCAACAACAGAAGTCTGTTGAGTTTTCCCCCACTCTGTGTTTTTAGGCTCTTCGCTGACTATAAGGCAGTTCTCACTTCCTAGTCAACCACGGAAGAGCTGTATCCTAGCAACCACTTTCATTCACAGGTCTCTCTCTCTCTGCCAAGACTCTTTCATTGGAGAGGCCCCTAACTGCCCCCCCCCCCCGGCGTTGTTAGATCGTCATGGTGATGGGGGAGAAGGCCGATGGCAATTTGGCACTGGACTCTCACTCACAGGGTCCCATGTGACCCTTCTCTGAGCCAATGAAAACAAGGTGAAGCGAGAGGTGACATGGGAGCCAATTTCCCCCAGTTCAGTCATCTTGCCAGAGGTCAGGCTTTAGCTCGGCATGCTAACAGCGCTAAAGAGTACTGGACGTCTTCCTCTCGGGGGGGGGGACTCGAGTTCAAGTCGAGTCGGTTACCACAGCAACGTAATTTTGTCCCATAATAGTTCTCCGTTCCTTCCACTCTGCCCTCGTCCACGACATTCCACGGGCCGGAGCGAGCCGATTGGGTACTGTAGACGTAAACGATACAACTACTTGGTTGCTGCGGTTACACCCGTTGCGAACCACGCCGCTTTTGGGATCAGAACGTCATGATGGTCAGATTATTTTTTGGGGCCAATCGCGGCGAGCAGCACGTCTGCGCCATCAGTCTCACCGTGCGTCTTTTCCGACGTCTACACACGTCCAAGAATGTTATGGTGGCCGTGATCGGAATGTAGGCAGATCTTGATACAGATCGTGTAACACATAACAGACCACTTCATACCCGGAGGAACAATGCCTTTTTGTGTCTCCTCCGTGTTGCAATCGCCTCCCCAGTCCTTAGACCTCTGGGAGGCTGGCGGAGGTAGAAATCAGAGGTCGGGCCTCATTGTTAATGAACGGCATGGAATGAGGAGCTGTGTCAAGAGTTATGAAGTTGTTATTATCAGGTGTTTTTGGAGTCAGTCACACATAGAGAGACTTAACAGATTACAACAGTGATTATATTACATTAGAAAGTAAGTAGCCATGAGAACCGATGGTTCTTGAGCCTGATGGCCCATAGGGGCAGGAGCCTATCTCCTGTTTCCGTAGTGTGAGGCGGCTTGATGTACAAGTACACCCCCCCTGGACATGACGCTGGTATGTCGCAGGGTCTTACCCCCCAATCCAACCCCTTAATATAGTAAGTGGTAGTGGTAGTGGTGGTCTAGTGGTGGGGGTAGTGGTGGTCTAGTGGATAGTGAGTTGGACTTGTGATCAGAAGGTTGTGAGTTCAAATCCCGCCTGAAACCACACCACTACTAGTGTGCCCTTGAGTAAGGCACTTAGCCCTCAGTTACTCCAGGGGGAATGTCCCTGTAATTCGTAATTGTAAGTCGCTTTGGATAAAGGCGTCTGCTAAATGGCAACAATTAAAAATTAAATTAAATTTAATTAAATTAATTAAATTAATACTGAGTACCAAGCAGGGAGGCATCGGGTACCATTTTTATAGTCTTTGGTATGACTCGGCCGGGGATCGAACTCACAACCTCCCAATCTCAGGGCGGACACTGACTGTTATAGAGTGGTTCTAAGAGTGTTTATAAGGTTGTGCGTGACAGATTCTTTTGTTTCCACTCAGGTCAGAAAAAGAGGAAAAAGTCACGGGAAGGAGAGAGAACACCTGAGGACATTTCAGAACAACCTTTGGTGGAGACCTAACAGTGTGTGTGTGTGTGTGTGTGTGCGGTGGATAAGCAGACCCTCACACATCACCGACAGACAATCGATGTTATTCCTCTTTTTAACCCTTAAAAGACTGAGTGCTGCAGCGTTGGATGGACAACTATCAGCTGTCCCAACCCAGGAGCACGGTGAGTAGTACAGAACCAGAGAGTTGGGTCGCAGAGAGAGAGAAGTCCCCATCCTCCCCCTAGACACCCCTGTGGTCCCTGGTCACCGTAGTGGACCTGTCTGGAGGACCTCACTGAACCAGTGGGTGGAAGACACCATGTCAGCAAGAAACAGGGGTGACTCCTTCTTGAACGTCTTCACTGGGCCAACGTTGCTCTCCATCTTTCGACCGAGGCTCCTGATCCATGTGATGTAGCGGACTGAGAGGAAGACGAAGAATGTCAGAGAGAGGGGAGAGAGGAGTCGACAGATTACGGTTGTGTTTTTAGTGAACACTCACCCCCCCACTCCCCCCAACCCCTCTTCCCAATCCGGTCCCCCCTCTGCATTGGCCTGCTGGAAAACGTGGCGTTGAGGAGAAACTTGAAGAGGACAACACCAAAGATGCACTCGCTTTTGATAGAAGTTCACAGAGAGGAATACACAATATGCACAACCCCCCCCCCCCCCCCCCCCATTGCCTTGGAAGGATTCTGTTTTGTAACAGTTCCATTCTCCTCCCTTCCCATCTCTCTATCCACTAGATCGGGGGGGGGGGGGGGGGGGTCTACTGACTCTGGTCCTGGAGGCTCTCAAGGGAACGCAGGCTTCTATTCCATCCCAGCTCTAGCACGCCCTTCTTTCTCCTAATAATCGAATCGAGGCCCTCGCGGCTCGGACTAACATTGTGAGGTCGGAGTCGGCGTCGGGGGATGAATGCTAACCCAGCCTGTGTGGAGGGAGTCCTCTCCTATCTGCATGCTTTTAGGGACTGTCGGACACACAGTGTGCATTTCTAGTTTTTCAACCTGATTATTGTTGGGGGCCGGGGGGTTGGGTGGGGGGTCAACTGTTTTGTGCCGGGTGCTGGATGGATGGGGGGGGATTATACTTTTGCACCCCTCACACGACTAGAAAATCTATAACTAAATGATGTATACGAGCAATACTAAAAACTTGATAACACTGTTAGGGTTAGTGAATGGGACTGACTTTTGAGGTCCGGTGTGTCGTGTGGCCTGTGCTGCCCCCCTGTGGCCACGATGAGCATTTCAAATGTAAATTATGTTAGTGGCAAAAAGGATGTGCTGCTATATTCCTTGGAAACAACGCAAGTGTCAATAAGGTAGGTAAAGGCCAACGCTTTGACCTCAACACCGGATTCTAGAAAGCGTGCTCATCACTGAACAAGCCTAATGATTGATCACACACTCATTAGCACTGTTTCAGTGCTCAGTCCTAAACACCTGACTGGTATAAAGGTTTGACGAGGAGGATGTTTCACATGATTGGTCCTCAGACCAGGGGGGTATTCCCTCAACGTCCCTAAAGGAAAATCCAGGCTTATTTTGATAAATCTCACGAGACAGGATAAAATAAAAATAAAAAAGCCTGGATCGTCCTTTAGCGACATTGATAGAACACCCCCCGGGGGCTTGTTCTGTGGAGGACCACGTTAAGAAAACTGCTGCAAAACAGAAATGGAAACATAGAGCTCTCACGTCGTTCTTTATTCACCTCATCACAGAAGTAGATTCTAGAGTATTCTAGAGGATTTAGGCCTCTGATCTGAATGTCCAGCAGTGTTGCTGCTGCTGGTCTGAATAACGTCTCTCTGTGTGTGTCGAGGAGAAGGGCATATCTCTGTCTCAGTGTTGTGCCGATTCAGGTTTGTGCCACTGCACCACGGAGGGGGGGGGGGAACAGGAGATGAGAGGGATGGAGGGGGGGGGGGAACAGGAGATGAGAGGGATGAAGGAAGGGGGAGTGTGGCTCTCTGGCTCCTGCCATTGGACGTTGTGAGCGGTGAGGAGAAACGTTCCTCTTGTGCGGTACAGAAAACTGCTGAGTCACCTTGCTGCATGGGGAGGGGAGTCTGTAGCCAATCAGAGCTGTCCTTCTTGGCTCTCTCTGTTTTAACACCAGCAGGGTGGATTTGTCCCTATATGTGTCAACCTGAAGGCAGTTTCGCATTTTCCTCACTAATGGTTTTAAAGCCACTCTGTAAGATGCACATACCCCTTTATTTTTGATTCACATTGAGCTCAGTTACAGTGGTGATAGCGGTACTCTTTCTGGAGTCCACACAAACCACAACCCATACTGGACAATGACACAGTACTAAACGCAGAATAGAGTGGGCCACCAAACTAAATTGCACAAACGCAACCCACATTTTCAGACGCAAATAGACCTTAATTCATCGGATATATCTGTGGAGCTCAAGCACTGACATTGTCTGAGCGTAACATGAATTCATTCTCAATGACTTGAAATGCTCCTTTGCCAACAATCGAGAAACAGGTCCATTTGTTGGTTACAATAAGATATGACAACTGTTCTGATCTCAGTGAATTATTCATAGTCATCATCCATTGTGGATATGACTTTCATTGGTTGACAAGTTCACATCTTAGACTGTCACTTTAAGATTAGAAGTGGGAGAGGATGAGCTGATTCTAGATCTGGGTTAGGGTGAGGGTTAAACGAGGAGCAGGCATTAGGAGCAGTTTAACACCTGGATGCATCCTTTCTACTTTTTCTGTTCAAGGAGATATCACTGAGCTGACTAAATGAATCCAACAGAGCCACCGCTGCTGGACAGAAGAAAGAAAGGGATGCATATCAATAATGTCTTTTTTTTTCTTTTCCCTAGAACAGAGCATGTGACTCTTAGGTCTTAACTAATAAAATAATGAATTATATTCTACTGACCGGTGAAATGGGGATTATATCATCACATGAAAGTCTCCCAGGAGATGAGTTAAAGGGACGGCGTACTCCAAAATCGAACTTTTTTTATAGAGTACATACCTCAGACGTAGTCTAGAGATGAGCCCAGACATATTCCAAGCCATCGGTAGTAGATCCTGTTATATGCATCAGCATCTGCAGATTGGCTCCAGAACTTTGGTTTTGAAGTGAACCATCCCTTTAAGGATGGATTAAAGGGAGAGTTCACTGTTTAACTTTATAGTTAGATGGTTCCTTACCTTGAAAGTAGTATATGGGCCAAGATAAAGTGTACTCCATGTTTTTGTATAATAATAATAATGTTTTATTTGCCATGCAATCAACTTGTTAATCAGTTGTTTTCGAATTTGTTATTTTTTGCTCTAGGCACTGGGTCAGCCATAGTCGGCGCCCCTAGATCAATTAGGGGTTAAGTGCCTTGCTCAAGGGCACATGCAGCTCCCTCCTGAGGCGGGGATCGAACCAGCGACCTTCCGATTGCTAGCCGGCCTCTCTAACCACTAGTTCAGAGTCGTTTAAATAGCCACTACTAACTTCTTCTGCTATCTTCCACCACCACTAACAAAAAAAACTAAAAACTATGGGCGTGATGGGGGAGTAAGTTCAACATTTGCGGCCACATTTTGCTGTACAATCTTCTACTTAGTGTACTTGCTGCCCCCCCCCCCCCCCCCCCCATTACTCATAGTTTAGCCGTGGCTAAAGTTAGTAGTGGTTATTGAAGCTACAGGGATGACGGTTTCTCCTGGCCCATAGACCACTTTCAGGGCAAGGGTGACCATCTGACTAAAATGTGTAAAAGATCCCTTTAAGGGTTGGATAGGGCATGTAGAGGTGAAAAGGGCATTTTCAGGACTGAGAGACACCGGTTGGGAGAGTAGCACCCATGTAGAGAGTAATAAAGATATTTTTTATAAGAGAGACATTATGAGAGCTGTAGATATTGTATTAGAGTTTATGACTTTATGGGAAAGTATGTATCATCGAATGACTTGAGCATTTCGCAGGGAAACAGCCTTCAAGTCGTTTTGGCATCAAAATGTATATAATTATATAAAGATTCTACAGTATGTTTCAACTGTCTCTTCCTTCATTGACTGTGTATCCGGTTCGACATGAAATGTTATTCTTTTTTTTTTAAATTCTAACTTAAACTAACTAAAAGTTATTTTTTTCTGAGTGGGGCAATCCCACTCATATTTTTCATTTTATTTGACAGATACAGTGAAGATTTAGACAGGAAGGATGGGTGAGAGAGGATGGATGACATGCAGGATATGTCCCCGGCCGGATTCAAACTGGGGACCCTGCGGTTACATGGTCAGCGCTTAACCCGCTACGCCACCTAAGCGCCCCTTGAAATGTTATTCTTAACGTTCATACCGTATTCTGGTCGTCGATAATGTCCCCGTCACTCACAAATCAGACAGACAAAAACATTCAGACATGAGTTGAGAGAAATCACCTCGGGTTCCGTGTTTACAGAAGTCATAATTTATTATTCCTATGTGAATGCACTATGACATGCATGTGTCATACTCACAATAACCGTGTGTGCAGACAAAAACAACAGTACATCATAAACAAACAAAGACGCTAGGTCTCAGTAGTACGACCATATAAGGGCGGTGAGGTGAAAGCCATGTTGAATAGCGTTTAGTTCAAATGGGAAGGACTGATTTTTGGGTCATTTGTCGTCACGCTAAGCGGAAGACGTGACCGTTACAAACAGTGTCGAGTGTCGAAATAGGACCACGGTACAAACTGCTTCTCCTACACAGACCTGCGTTAAGCTGCACAATGAATGATCCAGGCGAATCCGTAAGACACAGAAAAGGACGTTTCATGTCAGCTTGTGACCTGTCGTCACGCGCGACCTTTCAACCCTGTCACATTACAGGGGGGCAAATCCCAGAGAATTCCATTTTATACACAAAGCCCCCTCGCTCAAATAGGTTGTCATCAATAACACCAACACGACTACGTTTTTTTTTAAAACACAAAAACATTGACGTTGAATTCCCTACGCGGTTGCATACCTCATCACAGATGTTATTAACATGCTACTACAGAGGCTCTCACACAACTGTAACAGCAGTTGTTAGTTACATTGAGGCAATGAGTCATAGCTCATCTATCGTATCTATTTATAGCATCATTAATAGTATATATTTATAGTGGTATACAAAAGGTGAAAAACTAAACAGGATGGATGGATATGATGTGACAGAGTAGCATAAATCAAAGGCAACATAATTGCGATGTCAGGAAAACTTCATATTGCTCAAAGATGGCACAGTAATCTGAAGAGAGAAGACATGGACACACACGTACATGAGAGTTACATCTTCGATAGTGAACAGATATGTGAAATATTAACCCCTTCTTCCACGAACAGATAGGGCACTGCTTATAGAAAGAGAGAGAGAGAGAGTGTGGAACTTCCTGTGAGAGACAGGAAGCAGGCAGGAGGAGGAGGTGGTGGGCAGGGCCTTACTGGACCTTGGTGACAGTCTCGTGGATGGACTCGGCCACGTAGTCGATGTTCTTGGTGGTCAGGCCGCACATGTTGATGCGTCCGCTGGCCATCAGGTAGACGTGCCTCTCTTTTATCATGTACTCCACCTGCTTGGCTGCGGACGGGAGGCGGAGAGACGGAACATGTTCAAAACACCATAGAGGATGAAGAGAAAACACTGAGGAATAGATGGCGGGTCAAACAGAAGAAATGCCTTTATTCCCAGTGATTATTTTTAACAGTCATGGACGTGATCGACTCCCAGAACCCCCCTACAATACCGCTGAGACTGGAGGGTTGTTTGCGCAGAGGACACAGCTTAACCTTCCTCTTCTGTTTGTTTCATTTTCCAACTTTGCTACTTTCGGTCAAAATTGACCGGTGTGTTTTGCACAGTGATATCTCTGGAACTCCTTATCCAATTTTGATGGTTGACATCTCATTTGAACAGTCAAAGCAAGTAGAATCAAGGGGTGGCAGACAGAATGACACCAGGGGTTAATTTCATATTATAATTTTGCAGCAAGTTCAAAGATAGTGTTTACTGTACATTACTGTATATTATAAAAATGCCTGCCATGTAGGCTGTGTGTACTGGAGATGGAAATTATTTAGTTAGTGTTGTAGCTGAGATTCTTCCCGTTCCATTGTTGTATGGGATGTATTGATGTTTCTTTTTTTTATTATTACCCATTCATTTCCTATGGCGGTCAATTCTGACCGGAAACATCATAGGTGTGACACGGTTCAATAAATCCCCCAAAATGCAATTCAATGCAATCAAGTGTATATGCTCAGCAGGGGCCTAGGGTGGAGGATAACATAAGGTCTTGAGGCAATGGGATGAAAAACACAATATTTATGATTACAAACAAAGTCATTCGGTCAGATTTGACCGTCAACAGAAGAGGAAGGTTAAGTTATGTAGAATGGAACCTGAGAACAACCTTGAGTGTAAGACATCAACTGTTACCACATGTAACAGAGTCATACGACTACATCTATACTGCTACATCTAATATGACTACATCTATATTGCTACATCTAATATGACTACATCTAATATGACTACATCTATACTGCTACATCTAATACGACCACAACTATACTGCTACATCTATACTGCTACATCTAATACGACCACAACTATACTGCTACATCTAATACGACCACCTCTATACTGCTACCTCTAATACGACCACATCTATACTGCTACCTCTAATACGACCACATCTATACTGCTACATCTAATACGACCACCTCTATACTGCTACATCTAATACGACCACAACTATACTGCTACCTCTAATACGACCACATCTATACTGCTACATCTAATACGACCACCTCTATACTGCTACATCTAATACGACCACAACTATACTGCTACATCTAATACGACCACATCTATACTGCTACCTCTAATACGACCACAACTATACTGCTACATCTAATACAACCACCTCTATACTGCTACATCTAATACGACCACATCTATACTGCTACAACTATACTGCTACCTCTAATATGACCACAACTATACTGCTACCTCTAATACGACCACAACTATACTGCTACCTCTAATACGACTACTGTAGCTTCTCTTAGAAGGCCAGCGCTGTTGATAATATGCCATCCACTATCAAATGAAGCTATAGTACATATATATAGCTATAGCCACACTGAGCGAGTGTATGTGTGTGTGTGTGTGTGAGATACTCACGGTTGAGGCCAGTGAAGCTGAACATGCCGATCTGGTGTGTGATGTGGTCCCAGGTGCCGGGGGTCCCCAGGGCCTGCAGCTTAGCCTGCAGCTCCGCCCGCATCAGCAGCACCCTGTCAGCCATGGTCTTCACATTCCCCTTCCTGAGGGAGGGAGGGAGGGAGGGAGGGGAGGAGGGGAGAGAGGGGAGGGGAGGGAGAAGGAAGGAGGGGAGGGGAGGGAGAAGGAAGGAGGGGAGAGAGAGGGAAGGAGGGGAGAGAGGGGAGGAGAGGGAGAGATGGAAGGAGGGGAGAGAGAGAGATGGAGGAGGGGAGAGAGGGAGAGAGAAAGGGGTGAGAGAGAGGGGAGGGGAGAGAGAGATATGAAAAGCGTCCACTTTACAGTGTTTCCCACAGGAGTTCGCGAGATGGGCAGGTGGACCACATATTATTATAATAATATACTGTATATATATACTTTTTTTTTTTTTTTTACATCTGGGGAAAAAAAAGCGGGGGGGGGGGGCACGGACCGGCTCGAACATTTTCCACAACAGCGCGAGCAGTGCTGAAAAATGCATGTTCATCAATGATCACTGTTCCTGAACATGACCTCATGATATCTGATATTTTGTGTTCTTTGTTTGTTTATGTATGATGTTTTTCTGTTTGTGTGGTATGTTATGCCTGAAATGTTTTCCGAAAAATAATAAAGTATAAAAAAAAGAAAAATGCATGTAAAAAAATAAAATAATAATAATATATATTCTTAAAAACAGCGCTAAAAAGACTTTCGGTTCGTTATGATGAGACTATGGCAGGCCGCCACAGTCTCATCGTTGTGTGGGGAAACACTGCAATAATGTTGCTTTCACCTCTCCTACATGTTCCAGAAGCCAAGTTTCAAATACAACCTCAGCCAACCGTCAAAGAAAACTCAAATCCACCACAGCTGAGTGGCCAAGGAACGTCTTCTGAGCAACCAGGAAGTAGGTAGCAGCTGGGGGGTATTCCATCAACGTCACTAAAGGAAATTCCAGGCTTATTTTTGCTAAATCTCACGAGACTTACAAAAATAAGCTTGAATTATTTTTAAAATCTCGTGAGACTTAAGCCTGGATTTTCCTTTCTGTCAGATCCGCCCAGAGCGTCGAGGCTTTTAAAAAAATGAGCTATGACACACCTTTTCTCCCTGGCCTTTGACCGGAGGTGAACCTGCTTCCCGACACTGCACTTTCTCTACTTTTATTTCTGCACCTGTATTTTGTATTGCACCTTGTTTTAGTGTATTTATATCTGTTGTTTCTCTTTCACTAGTGTTTTTCTGTTAAGCACTTTGGGCGGCTGTTTTGTCGTTGTAAAATGTGCTATATAAACAAACATGACTTACTTACTTGATGGAACACCCCCCAGGTCACTAGAGAGTAGAAACATAGAAACAGAGGTGGTTTTAGGAGCGTTTACCATTCAGCGAACAGCTCGGGGTTGTTGAGCGTGGTTGCCACGATGCGGGCGCCCTGGGAGGGGGGGTTGGACCAGGTGGTCCGGACGATCTTCTCCATCTGGGACAGGACGCGGGCCAGGTTCTCGTTGTCCTTGGCTACCACGGTGAGGTTCCCCACTCTCTCGTCTGAGAGGGGGGGGGCAGAAAGGAAACGAGGACACAAAGAGGTTTGTGGGCTCTTTTGACTGTGTGTGTGTGTGTGTGTGTGTGTGTGTGTGTGTGATTACAGGGGGGGATTTGACAATGGACCTATTGCTAAGCCACACCCCCTTTGAAAACTCGGGAGTTCGCAAATTTCTGATTTCTGATTTACCACAGCAAGTAATTTAAAAAAACGTTTTTTTAAAGATGACAAGAATATTTTGTCATGTTTTCTGCCTGTAGTGACTTTTGCTGTCATATGATTGGACAATTTCTATTTCGGGGCGTGGCTTAGCAATAGGTCCATTGAAAGCAAAGTAGGCCAACATGGTGTTTCAACAGTATGCTTTCATTAACAAAAAGCAAAGCGAGTCGTACAATTAACAGCTTTGCACTTCCAATTCCATTTTTTATTGATTTATACTATCGATTAATCATAAATAGGTTGTTGTGTGGCTGGAGATCAGAATAAACTGAGCTTGCAGGATCCTCTCTTTTTACTGCCCTCCATTTGCATGATTGATAAAACATTTGAGCAATTCCAGAGATCCTGTGGTAGGTTGCCAGTCCTGTGTGTGTACATGAGTGTGTGTGCATGTGTGTGTGTGTGTGTGTTGACACTCACTATACAAGCCAAAGTTCTTGGAGAAGGACTGGGCGCAGAGCAGCTCAAAGCCCTCGGAGACGAAGTAGCGGATGGCCCAGGCGTCCTTGTCCAGACTGCCTGAGGCAAAGCCCTGATAGGCCGAGTCAAAGAACACAAACAGGTTCCTTCTCTAGAGAGAGAGAGACAGGGAGAGACAGAGAGAGAGAGAGAGAGAGAGAGAGAGAGACAGAGAGAGACAGAGTGAGAGAGAGAGAGAGAGAGAGAGAGAGAGACAGAGAGAGACAGAGTGAGAGAGAGAGAGAGAGAGAGAGAGACACAGAGAGAGAGAGAGAGAGAGAGAGAGAGAGAGAGAGAGAGAGACAGAGAGTTTTTTTGGTTATGTCACATTACACAAGTGTAACAGAGTAAAATTCTTAGGCTTCGGATCCTGACATTGCATTGCAGCAGAAGACATCATAAATCAAGCATAATTCAAGATAAAAGTGTCAGTAGTACAGGACATAAGACAAAAAATAATAGAGAGAGAGACAGACAGACAAACACAGAGAGAGAGAGAGAGAGAGAGAGAGAGAGAGAGAGAGAGAGACAAACACAGAGAGACAGAGAGAGAGACAGATAGAACCCTTAAACAGAAATCCATTTGTGTGTACTATGTAATGGTCTCTCTCTCTCTCTCTCTCTCTCTCTCTCTCTCTCTCTCTCTCTCTCTCTCTCTCTCTCTCTCTCTCTCTCTCTCTCTCTCTCTCTCTCTCTCTCTCTCTCTCTCTCTCTCTCTCTCTCTCTCTCTCTCTCTCTCTCTGCAGGTTTGACTTGGTGAACAGTGACATGAACCAATGAGAGGGGGATGGGGAGGACTGTACTGACCTTCATGACCTCTGCGATCTTCTTCCACTCGTCAGGCGTGGGGTCTGTGCCGGTGGGGTTGTGGGCGCAGGCGTGGAGCACAAAGATGGAGTGTTCTGGGGCTTTCTGAGAGAGAGGGAGAGGGATGGAGAGAGAGACAGGGAGAGAGGGAGGGAGAGAGAGAAAAATGTTATTCGCTCTATTAGCACAAGGTCTCAAACAGCCATTTCTACGACAACTTGTCTCAAATAGCTGAATATATATATATAATTGTTATTTATTTATTTTTACATTTCACCGGGCCAAAAAAACGATACATTGCTAGCCTACACTTATTGCCCTCAAATATGGCAGTGACAGTGACATCCAAAGAATCCAAGACTGCCTACGGACAACATTGGATCAGTCAGTAACATTCAATCTTTTGGTATCAAACGAGGCTTGTCACACGTGGAACGGAGTAAGAAATTGCATCAAACGCACACGTTCGATATCATTCCTCGTAATTCCGTGAATTACAAATGAGTCTGTCCTCCGATTTCTACCTGGGCCAGCCTCCCCTGGTTCTCCCCTGGTTCCCCCCCTGGTTCCCCCCCCTGGTTCCCCCCCGGGTCTCCCCTGGTTCCCCCCCTGGTTCCCCCCCCTGGGTCTCCCCTGGGTCTCCCCTGGGTCTCCCCTGGTTCTCCCCCTCACCTCCAGGTCGTCCAGGAGGCCGGCCAGGTCCAGGCCACGCTTGGCGCCGTCCCAGTAGTGGTAGGGACGCACGTCTTTGAACCCGGCGTCAGCAAACACCGCATTGTGGTTCTCTAAGAGGGAGAGAAAGAGGGAGAGAGATAGAGATGGAGGGAGAGAGAGAGAGAGAGAGAGAGAGAGAGAGAGAGAGAGGGGTAGAGAGAGGAGGAAGGTATTTAGAGAGGACCAGTGGAGTGGAGGCTGGTGGGGGGTAGAAACCAGAGGACTAATTCATAATGCAGGTGTTTTTGATACTAGTTCTTATTCCGCTCATTACGATGCGTCTGATTTCTACCCCCACCCGCCTCCCCTGGTGAGGACTGTCCCTGCTTCAAGGGCTGCTATTCTGACACGTCCGTTTCAGCTAGCTATAACAGTAACTCATGTAAGCCACGTTACTGTACAAGTATAATAATAATAATAATAGTTTTTGTTTTGGGAATTTGGTCTTTTTTTTCTCTAGACCCAGCGTCAGCCAGTGGGCGCCCCTGGAGCAATTAGGGGTTAAGTAAGTGCCTTGCTCAAGCCCCCTCCTGAGTCAGGGATCGAACCAGCAACCTTCCGATTGCTAGTCGGCCTCTCTAACCTCTAGGCGACCGCCGCAATATAAAAGAAAAAGAATATCTTATGCTCAACAAACTAACATACTAACCAAATAACCTACAGCGTAGGGAATGTCCAAAACAAATGTTGCTCTGGTTGTCATGGTTACAATGCAATCACTTTTACCAGCGTATAGATAAAATATCCAGATACAGAAATCGTGATATTAAACCATCCGTTCTAACACATACACACTGACCCCAGGTGGGAGCGGAGACGTAGACGGGCGTGGCCGTGTTGTTGGTGCCGTTGTACCAGCGGCGCAGGAACTCCGCCCCCACACGCAACGCCCCGGTCCCTCCCAGAGACTGGACTGCTCCCACCTAGAGACAGAAAGGGGGGGGGGGGGAGAGAGAGAGAGGGAGAGACAGAACTGAGTCAGACCATCAACCGTCTAGGCAGGGCTGAAAAGATCGTGAAACCGTCTTAAGAACACCGTGACACCAAAACTAACGTTGTTTTTAGAGAGGTGTTCTTGACGTCGTTGTCTGTTTGTTTTTAAGTTGTCTCGTTTGCGGTCCTGTTTTCAATGCGCTCCACTGAATGCACTTTTGAGATCGTTCCAATGAAAAGTGTTTTTACAAATGAACTTATCCCTAACCCTTTTAAATTATTATTATTATTATTATTATTCTTGTCTTTATTCTTACTCTGTTCTCCTTGATGGCGGGGCTGTCGTCTCCCAGGGCGACCTTGGAGGCGGCGGAGCGGAGCTCGGGCAGGCCCAGGATGGGCAGGTACTCGTGGTTCAGACTCTGGTCCTCCACGATCATCCGCTCCACCTTCTTCACCACGGGCAGGACCCAGGGCAGGCACTCGTCTGTGCGGTACGCTGCAGAGACATGGGGGGGGGGGGGGGGGGAAGGACTTAGAAACCAGTTCAGACCTAGTCGATAATAAATAAGAACATCATTGTTTTATTTGCCGTGCAATCAACTTGTCAGTCAATTGTCGGGATTTTTAAAAAATGTTTTGCTCTAGGCACAGGGTGAATCCGGCCCACAGCCCTGCTGACATATCCTCTCCTCCTTACTTTCCTGTCTATCTCTATCCAATAAAAACAGAGAAATATGATAAGCTTTAAAAAAAGCATAGCTCCAGTCTGAACTTTCAATCGTGTCTGTTGGGATGGAGCTTCGAGTTCTAGTCCACAGCAGACGGTTTGGATGGAATCTCCTCAAATGTGGACACGGGACAGTGTGAACAGAATCTGAATGGAACATCCAGACCACATGGTACATCTGACACATTCAATACAATTGGATTGCAACTCCGCAATATACTGTAGCGTAGCCCATGTCTTTACTTTACACAGTGCTTGTGTGTGTGTGTGAGTATGTGTGTGTGTGTGAGTGATATGGCATTTCATGCACTGGCACACACCCTGCTGGAGGTCACTCTGTGTGTGTGTGTGTGTGTGTGGGGGGGGGTGGGGGGTGTACTTGAACTTCAATAGCCAACTCTCAAATTACAGTGGCTCACATTCAGTTAACCCTCCCAGGAAAAGTACACAAGCCTGACTCTGACATCATCCCAGGGAAGGTAAGGAGGCGACATTCAGCTTAGGTCTTCACTTTGTGGTTTGTGGCGAAGGACTGATGCTTGTCGGGTAACCAATTATCTTTTTCATGGAATTGTTGACTATAATTGACTATTATGTGGGTGGGTGAGGCACTTGGTCTGAGGGACTCTAAATGACTGGCTGACTGGTCTGGAACAACAAGAGCAGTTTTGGCAACAAGCTTCAGAGGTGTGTGAGAGGGGGGGGGGGGGCAGTAATGGGAGGTTGGTTTTAAGTTGTTCACCTGTTAAAACGACGGAGGCTTACAGGCTGGCGTTATCGGAGACTCATAATAACGTACATAATGCAGGCACTTCTTCTTAAGTAAAGGCTTGGTGATGCATTATAACGCCTTATCTGGTGTCTGTCAACCAAGTTGTATCGCACCTAAACTTCCTCATCCTCATCTCAGGCATTTAGCAGGTGTGTCTGTTTTATGACTTGGCAGTAAGAAATAAAATAAAAAAAACATTGTTATCTAAAGGAATATCGGCCACCATCAGGCTCAGTGCGGATCAGTTCTGTTGCCCCTTGAAAGACGACATTGGGGCAGATACATCAGTTATACTTCTTGTTGTTCTGTCTTATAGTATTATCTGTCATCAGCAAAGCCCTTTACAGAACGAGAGTTGCATGCTCCAATGGCTTGTGTCTCACCCTAACCCTCATGAGAAGCTTTAAGCCTAGCCCTAATAGACCTGTCAGGGCCCCCAGTCAGCTCGATGGGAGCAACCATCCACTAGCATCCAGACTAGACTATCTTCTGATTGGGATCTACTAGATGTCTTAAAATGTACATCAAACATCTATTGGGGCTGATCTTCTTGATCCAGGTCTATTGTTGTAAACTGAGAAGAGACTCCTCTTTTCAGGCTACATCCCTCCTAAAAAACCTCGTCATCGCCACTACCCCCATCATGTACTTAATAAAATACATACAAAAAGAAGTAATCCTTCCTGATCTATTATTGACTGCCAATGGCCCCTGGTCCTAGCACATAGATTTGTTTTTTCTGATGTATTGATGATTCATTTACTTGTATACACAGTAAGTACTAAGTAACTAAGCGTTAATGTAAACAAGAATTAATATAAATGATCAAGAAAAGAAGAAAGCTAAACAGCGAAGGTCAAAGCCAACAAGCCGGGCCACCTGTCCTCTCTCTGTGTCCCAGCTCCAGGCTAGCAGAGGAACTGGACCAGTCCGTGTGTGTCGCGAGTGTTGAACTTGAGGCTGCGTTCGTAAATTCGCTCTGAGAGCCCCGGAGCGCACACTGGGTTCAACGTCATAAAGGGACCAAGTCATTTGATTGGACAAGAGGCATTCCGTGAGTGCTGATCAGATTTCCAGAGCGTATTTACGAACGCGCCCTGGCTGTCACCCGAACACTGCGAGCTAGCTCCCCGCTAGGATAGCGAGCCTCTCTTACCTCCGACTCCCAAGTTCACCTTCTGTCCGTGGGCGTCCTCTCGGAAATCAGCCGTCAGTTTAAACACGGCCACCGGAGGGGCTTGAGGGACCTCGCTGAAGATAGACATGACGATTTAACACGGGTTCGGTAGAGAGAAGGTCAGACAAGAGAAATCTAAGGCAACCCGCCGGTTAGGAGTGAAGGCCAGGCAGAGAGACGAGCGAGTTCACCTTCACCGCTTTAGGAGCGCTGTGGCCAGCTGGAATGGACGTGAACCCAGTAACCAATGGGATTGCAGGAAACACTGACTGGCACTTCTAGAGGGCCAATGAGAGAGATGGGTGGAACTCCGGGGCGTTTCTTGATGTGGTCGTTTACCGAAAGACACCCTCCCTAAACCAATGAGCGTCAATGGGCGTTTCCTGATAGCAAGGAACGCCCCGAATTGCGGTCTGCAGTTACACCCAATTGCAATGAAATGCGGCACACGTTGTAAAGGTCAAGTGCAAACGGCGCAGCTTTACGATACGGTACACAAGGAAAACATTAGTCATATGACTGCAAAACCGAAAAAAGCCTGCTCGCAGCCTCCAAAGACAGAATCTAAACCCCTCTCCTTTGCCACAGATGTGTGTGACAATCTAAAAGGCAGTGATGTGGCATGTCTTTCTTTACCTTAACTGGCCTCTACTGGTAGTCTCAAACAATAATAAAATAAGAAAGAAAATAATAACAATGCATTTTATTTGTATAGCACATATATCGCATACCCAGTGCACTTGACAGGTCAGAAAAGAAGAAGACATATAATAAAACATCAGCATTCCAGAGGTGGGGTGCAGCAGAAAAGGTCTGTCAGTGGCCTATGATAGGGTGTACAGTGTATTGTAGTACTCTGGTACTATGGTAAATGGACTGCACTTATACTTATACTTACCTTTATCCAAAGCGCTTTACAACAGCCTCTCATTCACCCATTCACACACACATTCACGGCGGCAAGCTACCATGCAAGGCACCGGCCAGCTCATTGGGAGCAATTTTGTGGTTCAGTGTCTTGCCCAAGGACACTTCGACATGTGGCCAGCCGGGGTGTTTGAGTCCTCATAGTACACTAGTTGTCTTCAGTGCCAGTAGCCATGGCCTACAGTCCTTATTACTGTTGTATACGCTCCATCAAACTTTCACAGAAATAGGAATTATTTATATATAATAATAATAATGATAATAATAATAACTTTTATTTGTATAGCACTGTTCCTGCAAACGTAGTAGCTCAAAGTGCTTTAATCATTATATAATCATTATTTATTTATTTAATTAATTATTTAGTCATTTAAAGGCAATATTAAAAACATGGGTTTTTAGTCTTGACTTGAACATATCTGCTGAGGTTGCATCCCTAATGTAAACGAGCAGTGCATTCCACAATCTGGGTGCACAAAATGAGAGAGACAGCCTCACCAAATCTCTTCTTTTCTACATGGTACAGAGAAAGACAGCTTCAGATGACCTGAGAGCTCTATTGGGCTGATAAATATATATACATAGTAATACTACAGATTCACTGTTGGATGTCAATTGCCAACATTGAAAGTACTGTGAAAAGTGGAGGAGTAATGTGAGGGTGATTTGATTTACTGAAACACTTTGTTTTCATTCATTTATTATTATTAGAAAATTATTAGAAAATCGAACTCCCCAACCCAAAAAAGCCAAACAGCCTGAACAACAGAATTTTTTTCTCTCTGATTATGAACTTCTATGATATGTGTATATGTGTATATGTGTATATGTGTATATGTGTATATGTATATGTGTATAGTGTATATGTGTATATGTGTATATGTGTATATGTGTATATATGTATATGTGTATATGTGTATAGTGTATATAAATGTATACTGCAGTCAGGGTGAAATCAACAATTAAATAACAACAATAACAACCCTACAACAAATATGCACATCATATGAAAAAGCCATATGAATGAGGCCAGTGCAAGATAGCAAATTCTGAGAAATACAGCCTTGAATTTGCAGTTCAACTTCTCATAAGCTTCCTCAATTTCTGGGTCCATCTCATCCTCATCGTCGCCAAATCTGTGAAAACACAAGTAATTTACATAATGGAATAAAAACTGTAAAACAAAGTGTTTTTAATCAAGGTCACTCTGGCAACAAGGTACCCTTTACAATGAGTTTATAAATGGTTTGTAAAAGGGTTATGTTACATGTAGTTCATGTTAATCGTCATTAGTTAATCATCATAGTTTGGTGCTTTATTAAAATGCTTTTATGCATATGAAAAAAAGTGTCCACACACACACACACACACACACACACACACACACACACACACACAGTTTTGAGTGAGTGAGGGTAGGTGTGAGCCAGCTAAGCCCCTTCTCTCGCCCATCTGCTGACTAATCTGAATCAGAGGCTCAGGCTTCCCCTGTTGCATTGTGGGCCAGACAATCACATCCACCCAACCCAGGGGGCCCACAGGTCATCCCCTCACACAGGCATAAGGGTATGCGACCTGGGTGACCTTGCTATTTGGGCTGTGTCCAACACTCATACCCAACTTAAATGCAGCACATTTACTGTATACCTACTAACAATGCAACAAACTACCTCATACAGTTTAGTAAAAATGTATGCAGCTCTCTAAAGGAATATTCTGGAAATACCACCAAAAAGCTTACTCACTGGAAACTGTTCAATGACAATGACGTATAACCATAAACCATAGGGATGCACTGATACCACTTTCTTTCCGGGCCGAGTATAAGTGCTAACATTTGGGTACTTGCCGATACCGATACCATTACAGTTCTAACAATGACTTTGAAAACATATATTATATTAACATATAATTATAATATTTTAGCTGGTAACAGACAAGCTAGTCTGAAATTGTCAGAATGAATGTCAGTCTATTGCCTTCAAATCACTTAATAAAGTAGATGGATTATGCAAAAGTTAAATAGTCAAAAGCTTTAGGTTGGTCGTAATGACAACGTTTTGTCTTTCTCACATGCTCAGCGCACACACACACATACACTCGGATTGAGTATAATCACAATGCAGCAGAGTTTTTTTTTTTCCATGTCAGTGAAGCGTCTCTCCTACTCCCCTTCGCGTGAATGTGAACTTCGTGACAATTTCTATGCTAGTAACATTGTAGCTTGCTAGTAGGAGAACGTGTTCAGAAAGTGCTTTTTTTCCCCCCATACAAAATAGTGTATATTTATTTCTGATACTGTAGAAAGATATGTGAAGTAGCCGCCATCTTGTGACATTTTTGTTTATCCCGCCCCATCGTCACTTTGATTGGTTTCTTGGTCCAAAGAACTACTATATCTTACTACGTTTGGCCAATGAGACCGAGGGGAGTAGGAAAACGGCATAACACCGTAATGTGGTATCGGTGCGGATGTATTGGGGTAGTTTTACGAGTATGAGTACATGAGCTTGGTATCGGGTACGAGTACTGGTATCGGTATCCGTGCATCCCTAATAAACCATGTATCAGGGGTGCAAACTGGCGATGGTCCAAAAAGGTGAATAAAGAAGGTTAAATAAAGAATGTTGCCCAAAACTACCTCCACTTCTACTCCGACCTCTTCTTTCACCATCACTCCCTCCTCCCTCATTTCTTCTCCTCCGTCCTCTTCTTTCACCTTCACACCATTCTGCATTACCACTTCTCCTCCATCCTCTTCTTTCACCATCACTCCATTCTCCTCCACTTCTTCTTTCACCATCACGCCATTCTCCTCCACAACTTCTTCCTCCAGCTTCACTACCACCATCGTAGAGCCTGTCGTCTGGAGAATAAGGAGAGAGAGAGTAAGAGACACTATGTGCGTGTCTGGTGTATGCGCGCGCGTGTCTGGTGTATGTGCGTGTTGGTGTATGTGTGTGTGTGTGTGTGTGTGTGTCTGGTGTATGTGTGTGTGTGTGTCTGGTGTATGTGTATGCGTGTCTGGTGTATGCATGTGCGTGCTTGATGATTCGCTCCCGCTCGTTAGGGCTGCTCTTCTATTGGGCGAGGGAGGCTGCGCAGAAAGGCAGAACAATATGTTATTGCTCGTATATATATATATATATTTTAAAAAAATGCCCGTAGATGATTAGCTCTATCATTAACAGTGGTCTAACAATGATGCGCGTGTAAGTAGCGATGGCCCTGACCTTAACACCCGCATAATTAATGTAAGCAACCTGTTCTCAAAATAATTATGCGGGTTCCTGCAGGTTTCAACAAGTTATATTTAAGACCTTTATAAGACCACTTCTAATAGATTTTAAGACCTATTGAGCAAGTATTGGTATTAATTTTAATTAATTTAATTTTGCCATTTAGCAGACGCTTTTATCCAAAGCGACTTACAATTACGAATTACAGGGACATTCCCCCTGGAGTAACTGAGGGCTAAGTGCCTTACCCAAGGGCACACTAGTAGTGGTGTGGCTTCAGGCGGGATTTGAACTCACAACCTTCTGATCCCAAGTCCAACTCACTATCCACTAGACCACCACTACCCCCTAATATAATTATTATATATTATATATAAGTATTAGACTCACATTCGTTGATTCTTTTCATTAGCAATGCTGGGTGATCTGTTCTGTTGCATATAGAACAATGATAATGTAAGTTAGCCTACTCTATCAATTTCTTGTTTCATTTCCATTGCTTCTCAACACATTACTAGATATAATAGCATAAATAACAGAATAAACTCACACACTTACACTGCATAGCCTACATACTGAGATATGGCACACACACACACACACACACACACACACACACACACACACACTATATTTACTAAACCACACACACCGTTGCTACCACTGCAAGTTTGAAGAAATTCTAACTTCACATGCCTACAGTCGAATCGCCTCCTACGGCGATTATCGTATCGTGGCCTCTTGTCTTATCATTTCACGTGGCAAAATATCGGGGTTTTGGGCGCAGCTTAACCAATGTCACACGAGCAATAAGTGTGCGATAAGTTTTGTTTTATATGTTGTCTCTCATCCGCATGCGTCGTATTCCCACGCAGTGGGTCTGGCGACAATAATACATTTTCCGGTCTGACTTTTAAAATTAAAATAAAATCGATTCTACGCAAGTCTAAAGCACACAGAAGCCATTAAAAAGGTTTATTTTGAAAGTCTCACCCTGTGTCTGATCCTGATGTTATAGAAGCAGCGTAGCAGCAGGGTAAAAGCGAGGTAAAGGGGGACGCGAGACAGTCTCGGGCAGCGTTCGTAAATTCGCTCTGCGCAATAAATGGACCAAGTAATTTGATTGGACAAGAGGCATTCCATGACTGCTGATCAGATTTCCAGAGCGAATTTACGAACGCAGCCTAGGGCAAACCACTCGCCGACTCGTTTTTTTCATAACACGAAACTTGAAGTTATAAAGTACCCACTCCAGGGTTCGAGTTATGTGGGAGCCAATGGGAGCTGAGCTCCCATAAGGAAGGTCTGAGCTCCCATGAAAGCAGTAAAATCATACATCTGTGGGGGTCGCTAATAATACATTACCACAACCATTATTTGATCAAAAATGTCAATGTAATGAGTATTATTTATATTTATTTATATGATAAATATTCTAAAATAAACACGTTTTCCAAAAGAACTACGCGCACCAGCATTAATCTCCTGTGAATGACAGTAGGCCTTTGACTGCCTGCACTTTACCAAGACACTATGGGGAGCAGTAGAAAATTGTGCAACAGCAGAATATGATCATTGAGAGCTTGCGAACGTGAAAACACGATTATTGAGAAGAAAACATTCAGTAGCTAGCTATCATGCCGCCCCAAAAAAGGCCACTGCTGCCGACCGAGTCGACAAGCCTGGAAAGTTTCGGGTTTTCATCCAAGAAACCAAACTTGAATTCAGCTGCACCTGTTATGACACCTAACATTGAAACTGTTGAAATAGCAGAGCTCAAACAAAAGCAAGTGCTTCCGAAGAAAGTAGCAGAACTCACCTCCAGTATGCAGGTGCAACTAAAAAAATTAGAATATCGTGCAAAAGTTCATTTATTTCAGTAATTCAACTTAAAGGGTTAAACTTAGATATTATATAGACTCATTACATGCAAAGCGAGATATTTAAAGCCTTTATTTGTTATAAATTTGATGATTATGGCTTACAGCTTATGAAAACCCCAAATTCAATATCTCAGAAAATTAGAATATTGTGAAAAGGTTCAATATTGTAGGCTCAAGTGTTACACTCTAGTCAGCCAATTAATCCAAAACACATGCAAAGGGTTCCTGAGCCTTTAAATGGTCTCTCAGTCTGGTTCAGTAGAATTCACAATCATGGGGAAGGCTGCTGACCTGACAGTTGTGCAGAAAACCATCATCGACACCCTCCACAAGGAGAGAAAGCCTCAAAAGGTAATTGCGAAAGAAGTTGGATGTTCACAAAGTGCTGTATCAAAGCACATTAATAGAAAGTTAAGTGGAAGGAAAAAGTGTGGAAGAAAAAGGTGTACAAACAACAGGGATGACCGCAGCCTGGAGAGGATTGTCAGGAAAAGGCCATTCAAATGTGTGGGGGAGCTTCACAAGGAGTGGACTGAGGCTGGAGTTAGTGCATCAAGAGCCACCACACACAGACGGATCCTGGACATGGGCTTCAAATGTAGCATTCCTCTTGTAAAGCCGCTCCTGAACAACAAACAACGTCAGAAGCGTCTGACCTGGGCTGTCATCTGCTGGTGTTGGTCCACTGTGCTTTATTAAGTCCACAGTCAACGCAGCCGTCTACCAGGACATTTTAGAGCACTTCATGCTTCCTTCAGCAGACAAGCTTTATGGAGATGCTGACTTCATTTTCCAGCAGGACTTGGCACCTGCCCACACTGCCAAAAGTACCAAAACCTGGTTAAATGACCATGGGATTCCTGCGCTTGATTGGCCAGCAAACTCGCCTGAACTGAACCCCATAGAGAACCTTTGGGGCATTGCCAAGAGAAAGATGAGAGACATGAGGCCGAACAATGCAGAAGAGCTGAAGGCCGCTATTGAAACATCCTGGTCTTCCATAACACCTCAGCAGTGCCACAGGCTGATAGCATCCATGCCACGCCGCATTGAGGCAGTAATTCATGCAAAAGGGGCCCAAACCAAGTACTGAGTACATATGCATGATTATACTTTTCAGAGGGCTGACATTTCTGTATTTAAAATCCTTTTCTTATTGATTTCATGTAATATTCTAATTTTCTGAGATATTGAATTTGGGGTTTTCATAAGCTGTAAGCCAGGGGTGCTCACACTTTTTGGAACCAAGATCTACTTTTCAAGTAGCCAGTCTGCCAAGATCTACCAGTCTAGTTTCAACATCGCAAACGTACATGCACGTACTACAAACACACACACACACACACACACACACACACACACACACACACACACATTTGCCAGTCTGCATAGGGAGCCATAGCACAAACCCTCCCTCTCTCTCCCCCTCTCTCTCCCTCTCTTACACACACACACACACACACACACACACACACACACACACACACACACACACACTCACTTTCTCTCACTCACACACTGACAGCCAGTCTGCAGTACCATAGCCAACTACTGATCCAACAAACAGAAAAGTAAACCAGATACAAAACAGGTAGTTCCCTAGTTTGAAAGGAGGAAATAAATGCATTTCTCTACCATTTCTCTGGCACTGGGAGGAGGCAGCTAGTTTCTAATAGTCAGGGCTGTAGGAGCTGGTTGCAAGGTGTCATCAGCCACTGTGGATCTGTCATCGAAAAGGCAATCTGCAGCCTCGAGAAACTTTTTTCACAATTTCGCCGTCTTTGAATGACTTCTTGTGTTTAACAAGAACGTGACTGACGCGATAAGAAGCTATCGTTGCAGCCGTACGTTTTCGCTCTTTTGCCACATTTCCCTTCTTCGAAACAGCCATCGTAGATTTGGTGATCAGACAGACGCATTTCCAATATCACATCGTGTAAAAAAGTCCTCCTCCCATTCTGGATGGAAGTTATACGTTATTGGTTTCTTACTTGGTCCAGCTTCCCCACTCATTTGTATAGCCTTTATTTAGTATTATATAGTAAATAGTAGAAATTGGAAGGCTAACTAGGTAAGTCTCGCCGGTATTTTGTATTTTGTAGTTGGTGCTGTTGACTGCGTGGTGAACCGTGTGTTAGGTGTAGGTGAAAAGATCAGATCTCAGACTGGCTTACCTGTACGTCAATCAAGTGGCAAAAGCCATAGTGAGGATGGATGATAGGCGAACTTTTTTTTTCGTTTTCGTTTTTTTTTTTTTTTTTTTGTTCAATGCCATGCGATCTACCCATACTACCTTTGCGATCGTATTGGGCACCCCTGCTGTAAGCCATAATCATCAAATTTATAACAAATAAAGGCTTTAAATGTCTCGCTTTGCATGTAATGAGTCTATATAATATCTAAGTTTAACCCTTTAAGTTGAATTACTGAAATAAATGAACTTTTGCACGATATTCAAATTTTTTGAGTTGCACCTGTATAAAGCTAGTTCGTTCAGGGCAGCCTATACTGTCGCTAAAGAAAGGATGCCTTATACAAAACTGAATCCAATTATGAAACTTAATGAGATGAATGGCGCGACAGTTGGCCCCTGCTCACCGATCCGATCATTCATGTGCCCAGATTGTAGAGCACATTGCACAAGAGATGAAACAAATTCATTTCTAATGTCAAATCACTTGATTCCCGTAGTAGCAAAACATTAGATGAAAGCACAATTCATGGACGAGCATACATGATTATTTATGTCAGGTGCGATGTCACTGGAAATGGAGATGTGGCCAATGTGTCGTGCTAACAGGGAAAGTGAATGGACTGTATAGCAAAAACAACAAAATTATTGGCCGAGATACCCGTGACTATCGCTTATAGCTGTTGTTTCATGTGGTGCTGTTGATGTGGTGAAATTGGTAGCCTATGGCTAATTAAAACGTGTAAGTCCCAACGCTGTGTGGGCATGATTCGCGTGCGTGCATGAGAACATTTCGCACTGTTATTTTGGAGACCCCCACAAAGCTCAGCTTATAACTCGAACCCTGACCCACTCGATATAATAAACAACAGTTTAACGATCACTAAATACTTATAATGATCATCTAATTATGTGTAGTTATGTGTTTCTAGCATGTCGATGTTCTATCAGGTAAATTCGCTAGAACTAACCTCCATACCCTGGTTCAGAAGAAGAAATCAGTCCTTCGTCACTTACATCGTCGTCATCGGTATAACTTTCTATCTGAGGCTCCCATACTAGATCTACCTGATTGATAATATTCACCTGGCTCTTCACCTGTGGGTGCCCAGACCCAGAATCAGCCTTGGTGGTTGACACAGTATTGGTGGACGACCCAGAATCAGCCTTGGCGGCTGACGAAGGCTTGGCGGTTCCAGAAGCTGCCTTAGAGGAGGAAGCGGCGGGGGCATTGGTTGCACCCCTCTTCTTGGCCACCTCGGCCAATAGAGACTGCATCATCGCGTTTAGGTGAGGGTCTAGGTGAGGGGTCATCCCAGCTGGAAAGGAAATGAGCTGGGTTAGTGTGTTCAAATAATACACTCACCTTTGTCTTTTCCATTTCTCACACACACATACACACACACACACAAAAACACACACCAAAACACACACACACACACACACATTACAATGCTAAACACAAGGAAGGAGGGGGTGTGTGTGTATTATTTTAATTCAGATAAATATATGATATATGATAGATCTACACCGATGAGCCAAAACATTATGACCACCTGCCACTCATTATGACCACCTGCCACTCATTATGACCACCTGCCACTCATTATGACCACCTGCCACTCATTATGACCACCTGCCACTCATTGTCAATGGTCATAATTAGGGTTGGGAATTGATGAGATGAACACTGCTTATTGAAAAAAAAGTAGGCCAACGCAGCTGTTTTATTATCTCAAGACTCTGAAGACAGTGTAATACAGTACCAGTCAAAAGTCTGGACACACTTTCCCATTCAATTGACTGGTACTGCATGTCTGTCTCTCTAATAACATTTGTTATGTTAAAATGAATTACAATGCTCCTTTGTGGCTAAAACAAGATCATGTGAAGACTGATGTCTGTCCTACCTAGAAAAGAGGCTACAGTGCAGCCAGCAGTATCATTATCCTATACATATTGATAATATTAAACTATGCATTTTACTTATTTTCAGTTGTCTCATTAATTGGAAGAGTAACTTCTAATTACCAAATTACCATATAATAAACCAAAGGAACATTTACATACAAGTGAGATAATATAGAACTTACTGCAAGATATGAATAACATATATGCATGATTCCTTGACCTCACTTGAGACAAAGAAATGTTAACACATTGGCACGTTATTATTCAGTGGCAGCGACGTGCAGGTTGTCTACCATTTAGAATCCACAATGTTGCATTTCGTTTGACTGTCACATTTTAAATACACTTTACACAAAAAAATGTAAGGGAACACTTAATCATCACAGTGTAACACCAAGTCAATTAAACTTCTGGGATAACGATCTGTCCAGATAGGAAGCGAAAACTATCGTTAATCAATTTCACCTAGTTTGGTGCAAATAAAAGCGACAACAGGTGGACAGGAGAGGCAACAGCAAGACAACACCCAAAAAGGAAATGGTTTGTCAGGTGGTGGCCACTGGCCACAGACCATTTCTCTCTCCTTATCGTTCCTGACTGATTTTTCTTTAGTATTGCATTTTGCTAGAGCCCTTGTCACTACAGGTAGCATGAGGCGGTACCTGCATCCCATTCAGGTTGCACAGGTAGTCCAGCTCCTCCAGGATGGCACATGCATATGTGCCATTACAAGAAGGTTTGCTGTGTCTCCCAGCACAGTCTCAAGAGCATAGAGGAGATACAGGGAAACGGGCTCCAGCTCCAGCTCTCCTTACACAAGGAGAGCTGGAGAGGGCCGTAAAAGGGCAACAACCCAGCAGCAGGACCGGTATCTGCTCCTTTGTGCGAGAAGGAACAGGAGGAGTACTGCCAGAGTCCTCAAAATTACCTCCAGCGGGCTACTTGTGTGCACCACACTGTCAGAAACAGACTCCACAAGGGTGGCATGAGGGCCCAACATCCTCTAGTGGGACTTGCAGCACCATGCAGCACCATGCAGCACCATGCAGCTCGATTGGCATTTGCCAGAGAACACCAGAATTGGCAGGTTCACCATTGGTGCCCCGTTCTCTTCACAAATGAGAGCAGGTTCACACTGAGCACATGTGACAGAAGTGAAAGAATCTGGAGACGCTGTGGTGAACGTTATGCTGCCTGCAACGTCATCCAGCATGACCAGTTTGGCGTGTTAGTGATGGTTTGGGGAGGCATATCCTTGAAGTGTTCCCTTAATTTCTTTGAGCAGTGTAGATAACATGCTCTTTATCAGCTTTATCAAACAAAGCTTGCGAACAGATACCAGGCGTGCTTGAATACTGTCCTTGTTGCAACTAAATAAAACTTTACCCTCCGATTCTACACAGAGTTTGACGTCAGATGCAGAATTTGACATCATGATGACGCATGACTTATTGAAACATGCAACTGTCAGAAAAACATGCCGGCATAGATAACCTTGAAGGTGTACAATTCCGATGGATCGAACAATTCAGAACCGGTTCTCAACTGAAACCGGTTCTCGATTCCCATCCCTAGTCCAGGGTTTCCGTTAGAAAAAATTGCCGCCGGACATCTGTCCGGGAAGATTTCGATTTACCGGACAAACGTGAATTATTCCGGTCATCATATTAAAATATAATATAGCTGTTTGTCGCGGTGATTACTGTTGTGTAGCGGCCTATATATGCCATTTAATGTCTATTTCTCATCCGATACGATTAGATGCGAGCTATATAATATATAATAATATAACATGATTCGCATGCGCGCTATGCCATTATGTCCAGCGCTGAACGGGCGCCTCACTGGGAACTGAACAGACAGCATCGATCAATGAACGGACTCCACATTACGTTAACTGAAGTTTGTTAAATTGTTTGGGATTAATGTGAGTTTTCTATTTTCTCTTTCCAGTTTTACCCTTTTTTTTTATATCAATAAAACAACGTCATTTCTATAACCTGGGGGGTTATTCCATCAACGTCGCTAAAGGAAAATCCAGGCTTATTTTCGATCAATCTCGTGAGATTTAATCAAAATAAGCTTGGGTTGTTCTAATAAATATCGCGAGATTTAACAGAATAAGCCTGGATTTTTCTTTAGCGAGTTTGATGGAATACCCCCCAGGTCTCGCTGGTTGGGAAGGCATTTCGTTTAGCTGCCTGTCAAATCATACTTAATCGGACTCGGGAGTATGACAATGAGGAGAACATAACTGTTTATTGAGAAACAATTGATAGGCAGGCTGGGGATACGTATATAAAGAAATACCACAATGTCTAGATGTATAACATTTTATTGAACAGTGCAAGCATGTAGGCTTCTGGCGTGACACGGCTAGCCTAATTTCCGTTCATATGCCTTTTATCAGATAAAATAAAATAGAATAAAACTCTTTGAAAATAAATAGGCTTTAAATTAACTTGCAATGCGCTAATTTCCGCTAATTTCCGTTCGATGTTACAGCCTGCCTATGCCTTTTCTCAGATAGATAGGGGATAGCCCTGTAAGCTCATACGGGTCTGTATGTCGTCCTGAAGACCGGCTGTTAGATCATATCGCTGAAGTTTGTCTCCATCTTAGTGTAAATGTTGTCCGTTTCGTTTGTTATCCTTGTTATTGTGCGATAAAATTAAGGCGCTCCGCTTCGGGACACCATTTTCAGCTGAGCACCAAACACACACACACAACACTGCCCGAGAGAGAAGGACCCGCCCCCTTTAGTTAGCCTAAGGCTAACTAAAGGGGGCGGGTCCTTCTCTCTCGGGCAGTGTTGTGTGTGTGTATGAGTGTGTGTGTGTGTTTGGTGCTCAGCTGAAAATGGTGGCCCGAAGCCAATTTGAATACTATTCGCTAAAGCGAATTGTATTCAAATTGTGCTTAGAGGGAATTATTTTCACCGGACATTATGTCCGACGAGTTTTCAATTTGTCGGACTTCAACAAATTTTACCGGACAAAGACCGGTAATTACCGGTTAACGGAAACCCTGCCCTAGTCATAATGTTTTGGCTCATCGGTGTATATATTCAGATAAATGTATATTTTCAATGACTTTCCAATGTTTTTGCAAGCAAGATGGGCCAATGTATTGTCTGTGAATTCGAGTGTGTGAGAGAGAGAGAGAGAGAGAGAGAGAGAGAGAGAGAGAGAGAGAGAGAGAGAGAGAGAGAGAGAGAGAGAGAGAGTTTGAGCATGTATGTGTGGGTATATTTGGCTTACAAGATGTCTGCAGCAGTTTCTTGGCCAGTTTCTCGGCGCTGCTGGACCGATGTTTCTGGCTGGAATTACCGGAACCTCGGCTCGACCTCGAAGTCTTCCTCCGTTCACGGTCTCGGTCCCGTTCCCGTTCGCGGTCGCGATCACGGTCACGATCGTAGCTCCTGGAGCTGGAGCGAGACCGGAACCGTGAGCGCCTGCCCTGTGGTGAGCGGCGCCGGTGAGAAGAGGAGGAGGGGGGACTGGCACGCGTCTGGCGGCGGCGGGGGGAACGTGACTTTGAGGGGGGTTCATTTCTGCTGTGAGAACGGAGGAGACAGTGGAGAGAGGGGGGAGAAGCAGAGGAAAAGAAGTCACAGATTAGTTTTGTTTACCCATCTATGCATTCCATCTCTGGCACTGTACATCTGACGCCAATATCACAGACTTCTCCCAACAAAACTACTGACAAAAACATCACCAGGGTTGGGCAGTAATACGGTATACCGCGGCATTTGAAGTGATAAAAAAAATGTGAAAGGTCCACATGATGGCAATTCTCAAGTCGCGCAAATGACCAAAAGGTTTCTTTTAAAAAAAATAATGTAAACAATGGTGTTTCATTTATTTGTATTATTCATATTACATGTTGAAGAGCCCACTCAATATACAATCTGCAAAAGACAGAAAAATTACCGTGCCCAACTTTTTCACCAGACCCTGTCACAAATATCACTGACTGACTTCACAACGTGTAAGACTGCCTGAGTGGGCTGTTGTTACAGGACGCTACCAAGGGGCCCAGGTTCCCTCTTTTTGAGAAATCATTTTCTAGGACTTTTCCAGGACATTTCAAGGAGTTTTTGACAATCCAGGACAGCACTTGCTCACAAACGGTCAAATAATTTACCAGTAGGCCTAGTATCCACACATTTAGCCCCAGTTTTATTCTTTTTTACTGATGCAGGGTTCATGATGAAGTGTCTCACATTCATTACAGGTGACTGCTACACCCATCACTGCTAACTGTACAATAAGGGCATCTAGCCTCCTCTTGGTCGATGTGACCAGCACTGGCATGTTCTGTGTGACACTTACTTAAAATGGGGCAGTTATAATACTCACTCAAAACATTGGCTTATACTCCAGGTCCCTCATATGAACTTCAAACATTGACAAAAATGTACTATATTCAACCTCTGGAACAATTTCAAAATGTAATAAAGTAATAGGCCAAAACAAAGGGAGCGTGGGCCAAACTTGGTGCGTAGGACCCAAATTGAGCTGCGCTGTATTTTCAAACTAAATACACACTCATTACATAGGCGATCTGAGTGAGGGGCTAAAATACAACAACACATTTCCAGGACAACATTAAAAAAAATCCACAATATTTGGTCATTTTAGCACATTTTGCAGGTTTTCCATGACTGGAAATCTAGTCTCTAAATTTCCAGGTTTTCCAGGACGAGTGAGAACCCTGAGCTACTGACCTGGGCACAGACATGGAAGCTACTGACCTGGGCACAGACATGGAAGCTACTGACCGGGGCACAGACATGGAAGCTACTGACCTGGGCACAGACATGGAAGCTACTGACCTGGGCACAGACAAGGAAGCTACTGACCTGGGCACAGACAAGGAAGCTACTGACCTGGGCACAGACAAGGAAGCTACTGACCTGGGCACAGACAAGGAAGCTACTGACCTGGGCACAGACAAGGTCTCAGCATTCCAGTTAGGGAACCTGCAAGACAAGTGTTAGCTCTGTGTTCATCACAACATCCACAACAATGACAGAGATTCACACAGAAGACTAGAGGAAGAGAGGGAGGAGGGAAATGAGAGGGAAGAGAGATGACATTGAGCGATGTGTTTGACATCTAGAGAGATAGAGTGGAACTCACTGCTGCCTGAGGTGTCCACAGCTTTCGATGTGTCGGCTTGAGTTCTGGTGCTCGATCCAGTTCTGTCAATCAAACAGCACAAACACAGAGACAAGAATTTGTCACGCCTACATAATCATCATCATCATCATCTTCATCTTATCCATGGCACCTCTGCCACACCTTATAACATCAAGCAGTTTCCAGTATTTCACCTTGTAGCCAAGTTTAAAAGACAGTTTAAAGTTCAAAGTGTCGGTCTCTGTCCGTCCTTAACCTTTTAAAAAATGGTTGTGGGGGTTTAAATCATGGGTTTTATAGCTGAAAATGTTCAGTCTTCGCTGTAGCAGCTCTTGACTTTTGTGTCAGAAATGTTTGCAATAGGAGGTATTCGATAACAATTCTTCAAGGTCGCTTCGGTAAAAATAAAATATTTGTAAAAATCAGGGGAGAAAAAAAAAATATTACAAAAATAATATATAGGAAAAAAAGATATA
This sequence comes from Nansenia antarctica, assembly GCF_963989245.1. Classification (NCBI taxonomy): domain Eukaryota; kingdom Metazoa; phylum Chordata; class Actinopteri; order Argentiniformes; family Microstomatidae; genus Nansenia; species Nansenia antarctica. The sequence goes on along the minus strand of NC_137675.1, from coordinate 7,691,482 downwards.
ATATCATTTAAAAAATAGTCTGGACATTCAGGAGTGGTTTTCTTGAGGAAACTCTTGGAGCAGTTTAACAAAGCATGTTTATTTCATCATTGCATCCATTTTTAACTCACCGGTCCCAACACATCATGTCAATAGTGAACAAGCAGAGAAACCAGAGTTTAACTATCCTCTGAATATATATTAAAACAAACAAACAAAAAACACTACAGGCACAGCATTACAACTTTTAAGCACTTTGTGAAGAAACTATTATTTATAAAAACAAATAAACACTACACAAATTCACATTTGATTGACCGATAGGTCGAAAGTACAACAACAATGTTTTGTTCAGAGATGATACACAGTGATGATAGGTGATTGACGGGTTGTGGTGGTGGCGGAGATAGAATACTCACCTTGATCTGGTAACATTCTACGATACACAGAGAGCACGTATGGGGAAAGATTCTGGGGGTGGTGGCCGAGTAATCGCTCATCATGGAGGGTGTCGGCAGGACGGTGGTACACGGAGGGTGGACTGGAGGTATCTGCATCATCACTGCCACTGCTTCCGCTGTGCCCATGGGGTGGGGGTGGTGGTGGTGGCCCACCGGGGGAGGGGGGACGGTCATGGCAAGAGGAGCCGACAGACCCATGAGGGGGAACGCAGGACGCCAGGCAGACACGGGTATCGGGACTCCGGGGCTGACGCCGCCGACTGGAGCTCCAACGCCGGACTCCTTACCGCCTCCGCTGAGGACCACCAGGTCACTCCTGGGCTGAGCTTGCCCTGGGGCGACAGCTCTGCTTTGGGCGGCAGGGAGGCGATTGTTCCCCGGGTCTCTGACGGGGATGGGTTTGGGGGCCTTGGTGTCCTGAAGGCGATCGTCCATGTCTGTCTTGGGGAGGGAGATGGGACTCTGCTGTTGATGCTGCTGCTGCTGCTGCTGCTTCTGCTGTTGCTGCTGCTGCTGGCTGCGTTTGCCAAGGTCCTGATTCGTCATCATCCCACTGTACAGAGACCCGCCAACGCCACTCATGTGCTGGTGCTGGGCGCCGTATTTCACCGCCGCCGCGTCTTTAGGGGGCGGGTCTCGACTGCTGCGTCCGTGCATTGAATCTGCCGGCCCGCCTCTTGTTCCGCCTCCTCCTGCTCCGACACCCCCTGCTGGCTGGGGCCGGTGGTCCACATACAGACTGCTGCTCCTCTTGGACTTACGGGATGGGTTTGGGGGCCTTGGTGTCCTGAAGGCGATCGTCCATGTCTGTCTTGGGGAGGGAGATGGGACTCTGCTGTTGATGCTGCTGCTGCGGATGTCTCTCAGGATGAAGGGCAGGTTGTCGGGGGTCAGCTGGTCGTGCCTCAGCAGCTGCAGGTCTTCGTTGGAGAGGCCGAAGCTGGCCAGGATGCTGGTGTCACTCTCCGAGGTGTAGCGCGGCGGGCGGCGGTCTGACGAGGAAGAGGTCGCAGAGGGCGGACCCCCCCCCATCCTCATCTGGCCTCCCTCCCCTGACATGGCAAGAGGAGCCGACAGACCCATGAGGGGGAACGCAGGACGCCAGGCAGACACGGGTATCGGGACTCCGGGGCTGACGCCGCCGACTGGAGCTCCAACGCCGGACTCCTTACCGCCTCCGCTGAGGACCACCAGGTCACTCCTGGGCTGAGCTTGCCCTGGGGCGACAGCTCTGCTTTGGGCGGCAGGGAGGCGATTGATCCGCGGGTCTCTGACGGGGATGGGTTTGGGGGCCTTGGTGTCCTGAAGGCGATCGTCCATGTCTGTCTTGGGGAGGGAGATGGGACTCTGCTGTTGCTGCTTCTGCTTCTGCTTCTGCTGTTGCTGCTTCTGCTTCCGCTTCCGCTTCCGCTTCTGCTGCTGCTGTTGCTGCTGCTGCTGGCTGCGTTTGCCAAGGTCCTGATTCGTCATCATCCCACTGTACAGAGACCCGCCAACGCCACTCATGTGCTGGTGCTGGGCGCCGTATTTCACCGCCGCCGCGTCTTTAGGGGGCGGGTCTCGACTGCTGCGTCCGTGCATTGAATCTGCCGGCCCGCCTCTTGTTCCGCCTCCTCCTGCTCCGACACCCCCTGCTGGCTGGGGCCGGTGGTCCACATACAGACTGCTGCTCCTCTTGGACTTACGGGATGGGTTTGGGGGCCTTGGTGTCCTGAAGGCGATCGTCCATGTCTGTCTTGGGGAGGGAGATGGGACTCTGCTGTTGATGCTGCTGCTGCGGATGTCTCTCAGGATGAAGGGCAGGTTGTCGGGGGTCAGCTGGTCGTGCCTCAGCAGCTGCAGGTCTTCGTTGGAGAGGCCGAAGCTGGCCAGGATGCTGGTGTCACTCTCCGAGGTGTAGCGCGGCGGGCGGCGGTCTGACGAGGAAGAGGTCGCAGAGGGCGGACCCCCCCCCATCCTCATCTGGCCTCCCTCCCCTGACATGGCAAGAGGAGCCGACAGACCCATGAGGGGGAACGCAGGACGCCAGGCAGACACGGGTATCGGGACTCCGGGGCTGACTCCGCCGACTGGAGCTCCAACGCCGGACTCCTTACCGCCTCCGCTGAGGACCACCAGGTCACTCCTGGGCTGAGCTTGCCCTGGGGCGACAGCTCTGCTTTGGGCGGCAGGGAGGCGATTGATCCGCGGGTCTCTGACGGGGATGGGTTTGGGGGCCTTGGTGTCCTGAAGGCGATCGTCCATGTCTGTCTTGGGGAGGGAGATGGGACTCTGCTGTTGCTGCTTCTGCTTCTGCTTCTGCTGTTGCTGCTTCTGCTTCCGCTTCCGCTTCCGCTTCTGCTGCTGCTGTTGCTGCTGCTGCTGGCTGCGTTTGCCAAGGTCCTGATTCGTCATCATCCCACTGTACAGAGACCCGCCAACGCCACTCATGTGCTGGTGCTGGGCGCCGTATTTCACCGCCGTCGCGTCTTTAGGGGGCGGGTCTCGACTGCTGCGTCCGTAGCTGTCCACAGGAACCCCACTACTACCACCACCCCCACTACCACCACTACCACCACCGGCGGCGGCGGCGTCATCATCGTCGTCATCCTCTGGGTATCCGCCATATTTCACAATCACTTTGCTGTGCATTGAATCTGCCGGCCCGCCTCTTGTTCCGCCTCCTCCTGCTCCGACACCCCCTGCTGGCTGGGGCTGGTGGTCCACATCCAGACTGCTGCTCCTCTTGGACTTGCGGATGCGGAAGTCTCTCAGGGTGAAGGGCATGTTGTCGATGGTCAGCTGGTCTTCCGGGTAGTGACTCAGCAGCTCCAGGTCTTCGTTGGAGAGGCCGAAGCTGGCCAGGTAGCTGGTGTCACTCTCCGAGGTGTAGCGCGGCGGGCGGCGGTCTGACGAGGAAGAGGTCGCAGAGGGCGGACCCCCCCCCATCCTCATCTGGCCTCCCTCCCCTGACATGGCAAGAGGAGCCGACAGACCCATGAGGGGGAACGCAGGACGCCAGGCAGACACGGGTATCGGGACTCCGGGGCTGACGCCGCCGACTGGAGCTCCAACGCCGGACTCCTTACCGCCTCCGCTGAGGACCACCAGGTCACTCCTGGGCTGAGCTTGCCCTGGGGCGACAGCTCTGCTTTGGGCGGCAGGGAGGCGATTGTTCCCCGGGTCTCTGACGGGGATGGGTTTGGGGGCCTTGGTGTCCTGAAGGCGATCGTCCATGTCTGTCTTGGGGAGGGAGATGGGACCGCCATATTTCACAATCACTTTGCTGCGCATTGAATCTGCCGGCCCGCCTCTTGTTCCGCCTCCTCCTGCTCCGACACCCCCTGCTGGCTGGGGCTGGTGGTCCACATCCAGACTGCTGCTCCTCTTGGACTTGCGGATGCGGAAGTCTCTCAGGGTGAAGGGCATGTTGTCGATGGTCAGCTGGTCTTCCGGGTAGTGACTCAGCAGCTCCAGGTCTTCGTAGGAGAGGCCGAATTTGGCCACGATGCTGGGCACAGACAAGGAAGCTACTGACCTGGGCACAGACAAGGTCTCAGCATTCCAGTTAGGGAACCTGCAAGACAAGTGTTAGCTCTGTGTTCATCACAACATCCACAACAATGACAGAGATTCACACAGAAGACTAGAGGAAGAGAGGGAGGAGGGAAATGAGAGGGAAGAGAGATGACATTGAGCGATGTGTTTGACATCTAGAGAGATAGAGTGGAACTCACTGCTGCCTGAGGTGTCCACAGCTTTCGATGTGTCGGCTTGAGTTCTGGTGCTCGATCCAGTTCTGTCAATCAAACAGCACAAACAGAGACAAGAATTTGTCACGCCTACATAATCATCATCATCATCATCATCATCTTCATCTTATCCATGGCACCTCTGCCACACCTTATAACATCAAGCAGTTTCCAGTATTTCACCTTGTAGCCAAGTTTAAAAGACACAGTTTAAAGTTCAAAGTGTCGGTCTCTGTCCGTCCTTAACAGGACGGCCTGGTAAATGTCCATGATGGGAAAATATATATATATTTAAAAAATGGTTGTGGGGGTGGAGGTTTAAATCATGGGTTTTATAGCTGAAAATGTTCAGTCTTCGCTGTAGCAGCTCTTGACTTGGAATCCTGTACGGCATCATCGGCAGACATCTTTGATCCAGAGCCAACCGACACCAATTACACCCGTAGACAGTAACAAGGCCTAGTAAGAGTGTGAGAACTACACATAGCTAGAGATGGGAGATATACAATGGTACAGGTGTGAGCACAGGCAGCAGGGAAATACAATGGGGGTGGGGGTGGGGCAGTTATTTTGCGTTTTCAGGCACACAGTCCATGAAAACACATCTTGAAAACAATGTCCATTTGTCGACCATCAAAAGTCAGTCTTTGGGAGTGTGACATGACGGGACAAGGGACTGTTTTCAGTCCTGGTCTAGGCTAAGTCTGCTAGGGCCTCAATGGCAGCTTGTCCTCTTGGTCCCTGGTGTGCAGTTCAAACATCGTCTTCTTCTTAAGGAACAGTCATCAAAAATCACCAGTGAAAATCGGCCTATCCTTCATAAGGCAGAGGTTAAAAAATGGAAGCCAGGTGGGAGGGGAAATGTCTTACAGTGATGAGGGAATGTACATATTGGAAAGAAAAGAAAAAGAAGCCGTCACCATTTTGGAAACTGTCACTTCCCAACTGTCATTTCCAATAGTCCGTTTTGTGTCAGAAATGTTTGCAATAGGAGGTATTCGATAACAATTCTTCAAGGACGGTTCGGTAAAAAATAAAAATAAAAAAAAATCGTGGGGAGAAAAAAAAATATTACAAAAATAATATATACTGTAGGAAAAAAAGATATAATATCATTTAAAAAATAGTCTGGACATTCAGGAGTGGTTTTCTTGAGGAAACTCTTGGAGCAGTTTAACAAAGCATGTTTATTTCATCATTGCATCCATTTTTAACTCACCGGTCCCAACACATCATGTCAATAGTGAACAAGCAGAGAAACCAGAGTTTAACTATCCTCTGAATATATATTAAAACAAACAAACAAAAAACACTACAGGCACAGCATTACAACTTTTAAGCACTTTGTGAAGAAACTATTATTTATAAAAACAAATAAACACTACACAAATCCACATTTGATTGACCGATAGGTCGAAAGTACAACAACAATGTTTTGTTCAGAGATGATACACAGTGATGATAGGTGATTGACGGGTTGTGGTGGTGGCGGAGATAGAATACTCACCTTGATCTGGTAACATTCTACGATACACAGAGAGCACGTATGGGGAAAGATTCTGGGGGTGGTGGCCGAGTAATCGCTCATCATGGAGGGTGTCGGCAGGACGGTGGTACACGGAGGGTGGACTGGAGGTATCTGCATCATCACTGCCACTGCTTCCGCTGTGCCCATGGGGTGGGGGTGGTGGTGGTGGCCCACCGGGGGAGGGGGGACGGTCATGGCAAGAGGAGCCGACAGACCCATGAGGGGGAACGCAGGACGCCAGGCAGACACGGGTATCGGGACTCCGGGGCTGACGCCGCCGACTGGAGCTCCAACGCCGGACTCCTTACCGCCTCCGCTGAGGACCACCAGGTCACTCCTGGGCTGAGCTTGCCCTGGGGCGACAGCTCTGCTTTGGGCGGCAGGGAGGCGATTGTTCCCCGGGTCTCTGACGGGGATGGGTTTGGGGGCCTTGGTGTCCTGAAGGCGATCGTCCATGTCTGTCTTGGGGAGGGAGATGGGACTCTGCTGTTGATGCTGCTGCTGCTGCTGCTGCTTCTGCTGCTTGGACTTGCGGATGCGGATGTCTCTCAGGATGAAGGGCAGGTTGTCGGGGGTCAGCTGGTCGTCCGGGTAGTGACGAAACAGCAGCTGCAGGTCTTCGATGGAGAGGCCGAAGCTGGCCAGGAGGCTGGTGGCACTCTCCGAGGTGTAGCGCGGCGGGCGGCGGTCTGACGAGGAAGAGGTCGCCGAGGGCGGACCTTCCCCCATCCTCATCTGGCCTCCCTCCCCTGACACACCGCCTCTCACGGCTCCCCCAAACCCGGAGGTTTGGAATATCTGTGCGGAAGAAGACGATGGCTGGGGCAGCCCGGAGCCTCGCTGGCCAAGCCCGTAGCCCATCTGCTGGGACACCATAGAGGACATCATGCCCCCCTGCTGGAGGGAGCTGGAGCCAGGGCTGGGCCCCAGACGTGAAGGACCCAGAGGGTCCATTCCAGCATGGCCACTGAGACCATACAAGATCCAAGAACAACGCAAAGCTGAAAAAGTTAGAAAACACACAGAGATGAGGGTTATTGACATGAGAGGTCCTCTGGGTGCTCAAGTTAGGCCTGGACAGCAGACTGGAGGTGGAGTCTGGGCTCGATTGGTCTGATCTGGTCTCTCCAGTCTAATTCACACACATTCAAATCAGTTTCCACTTCAATCAGGACAGACAGCAGACTTCCTGGTTCTTCACTGGGGAACAGAAACAAAAACAGCAGGCAAGAACAACAGTGGACAGACAGGAGGAGGAGGAGTGTCATCATGGTTTTAGACGGAACAAAAAGACAATCTTACAAATTTCATGCATATATTTAGTGAAATTTGTAAGACCGAGCACAGAATCTGTCAAACTTTATCAAAAGTAGGGGTGTAAATCACCAGCTTCATCACGATACGATATTATATCGATTTGTTTGTATGACGATACAATGTTTGACGATATCACAATGTCAGTCACGATACGATTTCGATTCGATTCGATTCAAGATCGATATGACGATATGATCGATATAACGCGATATCATATGCCAATCTAACACAATTATCAATTGTAATAAGTGGTAATTAACATACAGCTCATTAACACACACACACACACACACACACACACACACACACACACACACACACACACACACACACACAGGTTCAGAGAGACATCCAGTCACACACGCACACACACACACACACAAACACACACGTCCACACACGTGTCACACACGTCCAGCAGGTCTGATATTGGTCTGACTGGATTCGCCTCGAAGAGTAGATGTTAAAAAATATCTTTGGTGTCCAAAACGGTCAATGTATTCGCCCATTAGACTCCCGTTAGACGCACTCTCATTAGACGCACTCACACAAGCCGAACATTTCCGAAGATCACCGGAGATTGCCGAACGCGAGAGGAGGAGGAGCCGAGAAGTGGAGCCGAGCCAGTCGACAGTCACACACGGTGAATGCGAGTCACACATTGCGAACGCGAGTATGTTAACGTATAGATAGACTTACTGTCTCTCATCAAAAATGAAAAACATTTGTATCTTTTTCAAGTCTCTCTCTCTCTCTCTGCGCGCATAAGATGACGATATAGATCGATATTTTTATATTGCATCGATGTAATCAGATCGTTAGTCAATGAATCGATGCATCGATGTGAATCGATGTATCGTTACACCCCTAATCAAAAGCAGACATTAACATCACTCTGGTGCAGATTAATCACTCAGATTGTTGAAGGGAAGGCTCAAGATGGAAAAGTATGAGAAACACATCATTTACCAACAGAGCAGAGATCACATTCAGTGGGTTAGCGGAAGATGTTGAATGAAGATGAAATCAGAGTAATTATCTTGATGCATATTCAATCAAATGTGATAGGTCTCACTGCTGGGGAAGCTTAGTCCTAACTATCACAGGCCCTACACAAATGTCGAATCATTAATAGACTAGTGTTGGTTTGTTTACACACAAATAATGAAACGACAACACACTTGGGAGTTCTGCCTAACCAAATCCATGTCTCGAACCACACTACAAAAGCATACACATGTCAAAATGTATCTCTAAGCCACAAAGTAAACAGAACATTGATTTGTCAATTTGAATCCTTGAGATTACAGGGTGAAGCTGGATGACATCAAACATGAACCCCTTCTGCCAATTAAAACTTGACAACCAACAACTTAAAGAGCTGAGGGAGTGGTTTGGGCCCTCGTTCGTACCAGATAAACCCACCACTTGCAGAGCGAGAGAGAGATGAGAGGCCAAGAGGGACCAGAGAGAGCGAGAAGAAACCATCCCCAAGCTTTCATAAAAGCAACTGTGTGCCTCAGTTGGTATAGCATGGCGCAAAAGATTCCATAGGTCCCAAATGTCACTTTACTGTAAGTTGCTTTAGATCAGTGGTTCTCAACCTTTTTTGGGCCAGCGCCCCCCTGTCCATTATCCAGGCCTCTTACCGCCCCCCCCATCCAAAAATTAGGCTTATTTTCTTCCCTAAATATTAATGTTGACTAATATTCTGTGTTATATAATTTAAAAAGCATGTCACTGAATGCCAAATAATAGATTGGATTTAACTGGGCAGTTGGAATATCATTATCATTAGTTTACCAGAGAGCAGAAAAGCCATGTGAATGTGAATAAAAATGCTGTTTCTGAGTGTTAAACAAACTCAGACAACATCAGAGAATACAAACAGACTGCTACGGAACAGCAGCAATTTCACACATGTCCGATGCAGAACAAACAGTAGGATGCAGAACTGTACATTACAACTAACATTGTTAGTTTTTTTAAGTGTGCTGGTGTTGCATTTCTCCAAATTGCTGTTTTATGATGCTAATATTTATTCATTTTTGATTGGACTTTGAGGGGGGGGGTGGTGTCACAATATGGCGGCAAACGCTAGGGGGCTATTATTTTAATATTTTATTTAGTATTCTGTGGTATTATTTTCATAAACTGACCACTTTGAATTTCTCATATCAAAACATATCAAAACATAAAGTTCCAAAGTTCAGAGCTCTGCGCTCTGGGAGCGCTTCAGAGATGGGCGCTCTGACTGAAAACACGGTTTTGTCCGAGCGAACTGACCGTTCGTGCATTTACGAATGTACCCGTAATAACACTGCTGACAGCTGATCAATACAAAAGACGCTGCAGCTGATGCGTTCGTTTCCAGGACATCACAAGAGGAGCAACATATCACAAAAAAGCGATCGTATATTTTAGTTTGCAAACACATCGCAATGCTAACCTCAGAATGGCACTAGGGATAACATCCACAACAACACTTAACAGTAATACATTTATGTAATATACTGTGATGAACCTGCGAGGGGAGGGGACATTCGTAGCTGATTTCTCTAGGTTCGATTATTGGTAAGCGACAGAGAACTTTCAGGACTGGTTTATTACGATCGCTTTTTTGAGATAGGTTGTTCCTGCTGTGATGTTCTGGTATGTTGGTATGGTATTAGCACTCATTTTGACTAAATTAAATAAGCTGTATTGAAAGGAAGCGAACGAAGCGAACGCAAAAATTACAATGAGCCCACAAACTGAAACATATTTCACTCAAGCATAGCCTACAAGGAAAACACTCATAGAAGTTGGGCATTGGTCAACATGATGTTACAGATGGGATGAACCGGGGTTCTTTCTATCGTAGCATAGTATTGCAATTTCTGCACTGTACATGAACTGTCAAGATTCTTCTACAATGCAGCTTACCCAGACACATTGGAAACTTTAATTTTTTTGGGCGTGGCGCTACGTGTGTCTGCGTCACAGAGCCCGGCCAAGTTCAGAGCGCTCAGAGATGGGTGCTCTGACTGAAAACACGGTTTGTCCGAGCGAACTGACCGTTCGTGCATTTACGAATGTGCCCGTAATAACACAGCTGTTTTTCATGAGAAAAATACTTTATGCGTGAACAAACGCCCCCCAAGAACACCTCAACGCCCCCCTTTAAAAAATATTTGTTCCAGCGCCCCCCGATGTTGTATATTATACTTACGATTCATTTCCGTTTTCTTCGTAAAGCTCTGGGAAATAGTCTTCTCGGTCCAGAATCTCCTGGTATTTTTCTGAATATTCTGTAAAAAACAAACCAAAAAAACCAGGCAGTTAAATGGTGAGTTACTATCAATGTTTTCACCTTGATCAGTACTATATATCAAAACACACTCACCTGGGTCTGCGGCTGTGAAGGGAGTGCCGTCTATCTACCCTCCCTCCACCCCCACCCAGAGAGTTTTGGACTGTCTGGACATGAACACTTGATCTCTGCACTTTATATTTATATTAATTATGGCTCTTGCACTTTGATGTTGGTTTGCACTGTCTTGTCCTGTCTTGCACCTGTCCTGCTGTAAACCGTGCTCCATTGTCCCAAACCAAATTCCTAACATGTTTACATGTCATGGCAATAAAGTCTTCTGATTCTGATTCTGATTCTGCTGTGTAGAATGCGGGCTCATTCTGAGAGGAAAAAACAACAATGACCACCAAGAACAGTGACCACCAGGAATAAGTCATTCTGAATCAAACTCACCATCTATGATATATAGATAGACTACTTAAAATGCTCAAAAGGAGGGCTCGTCCGGGATTTGAACCCGGGACCTCTCGCACCCAAAGCGAGAATCATACCCCTAGACCAACGAGCCAGCCATACCTCAGGGTTTAAACCCCTCCTGTTTAAACCCTCCTCCTCTTCCTGCTCCTCTTCCTGCTCAGAGGTATTAGACTGCCCTCTAGTGGTACACTCAAACAATGTTTTATATGTAAGGGGTGAACAGATTAATCAACTAATGCTTTAGTTGACAACTTATTTTAGAAAATAATGATTAACTAAATTAATAATTTGATTAATAATTTCTATATATCAGACCAATGACAAGAAGTTAAAGCTAGAGTGAATTCCAACTTTGGTCTATTGTCACAATCTGTTGAATAGGTTGTAAAATTCACAATTATTTCCAACTATACTTAAAAAGCAGTGCTCGAAAGAAGGTCTTGTCCCTGGATCTTTTGTTCGTAGTCTCAGAAACTTTTAATGAATCTGGGTAACTGTAAGCAAAACTACATGTTACAACTGTTACATCATAATAGTAGTCTACAGTGTAGCTTATGCGCTCTTTCCATGGCTGTTTCACAATAAGTGTACACCTATTGTCTATGTTTTTGTATGCTCTGTCAACCTTGATGAGCACATCTTTGTAATCATTTCCAAATACACTTTTAGTTTTCTAAAGGAGGGCTCGTCCGGGATTTGAACCCGGGACCTCTCGCACCCTAAGCGAGAATCATACCCCTAGACCAACGAGCCACCTGGAACCTACTGGCCTGAAGGGGTGGGTCTATTTTCTCAAAAAGTTAACCTTTCTTCAGTGTTATGTTTTCTGTCAGGTTGCCAGCATTCTTACACATAGGCCACATCAATCAGTATATTGCCAAATGATCTATACCACTCAACACCAGCTCCAAATATTGACATATTTAATGAGTCAAATTGCTTAGGGTTTAAACTTTAGGGTTTCCTCCTCTCCTCTCATGTTGCGGTCTGTCTCTTCTGGTCACAGTCTCTCTCCTCTCCTCTTGCTTATTTGTCATCTCTGTCGATGCCTCTCCTTTCTGGCCCTCAAGACATCCTACGCACACACTCTAAGATTTCCTCAACTTGTTTTGTAGCCTGAATGAAAAATCATAGGTCACTGAACATCTCATCCCCCTGACCTTCCCTGAGGGGTGGTGGATCACCCTGACCTACATTTTAAACTCTTCCAAAATGAAACCAAATGTGTCCAGCCTAAAAGGGCTTGGAAAAAGAAAAAGAAAAAGAAAAACACAAAGATCATCAAAATCGGTTAAGAAATAAGAAAGTTATGCCAATATTAGTTCAGTAAAAAGTGCATGATTTTGTCCCCTGTTTTCAATGTAAATGGTCTAAAAACTGTGATCTTCACCCAAGAATAGGATATTTTTGTTCCTTTACTCCTATCATAATGAAACTTAACATAGTGAAAGCAAACATGTATAGAACATGTTTTTGTAACACAAGTTTTTTTTACCAACACATTTAAATATGCAAATTGAGGTAAATACTCATTAAATACTGGCACTTGACTCAGTGCACAGCAGCTGTCGGGTCTTCTTGTGCGAGTTTGCACACGAAATTAGTGATGATACTAACATATTTATTAGATTATATCCTCTTTTCAATGGAAGGTTACTTTTGATCGATGGAAACTTCTTCCCTGTCGTTTGGGAGGCTCGCAAAGATGCGCTTCATCTTTAGGCGGCCGGCAAATGGTGAAAATGTTTATTTTTTTCTGCTAATGTCGAGGTCACGTCGCACTCCGGTTTCCTCTAAACATTCGTTTGACTGATGGATCACAAGTTTAGAACTCGCTACTGCGAGCCACTGACGGCACAACACTTCAGAGCGCAGCAGCTACCGAGAGACATTTAGCTCATATCTAACATGCCTTTGGGCATGTTTTGTAACAGTTTTGTAATAGTTTTCTTACTATTATTTTTAAATGACTAGACTTTTTAAATAGGCACTACATTTTATAAACACTGTTATATCTGTCTGTTTTTATTGTATGTATGTGACCTATGTGTGTTTTTAATGTGGATAACGTATTCATGAACTGCACAAAGCCTGTCAAAGGAGAATTTCTGAGGGGTTGTGGATCCCCCTGACCTGAGGGGTGGTGGATCACACCTTCCCTGTAAACATATAGATAGATCTTGGTCAGTGGTGTAGTGGAGGGTATACGCAGCTATCCACCACCATTTTGAAGGCATGCTTTGTGGTTAGTGCATGCTAATTTTAATTATAAATGTGACCGAATGTAACTAGTTATAACCATGCGTTATGGCTAGCAAAAAGTTTGTTCTCAAAATACACACTGGTGACTTTTTAGGGGACTTTAAATGACCTCTGTAGGAGTCAAATCACCTTTTGCCCACATTTGTGTGTATTGCCCCAAAAAGATGTTCACAAATTCACCTGACAGACCCCGATGTTAGCTAGCTAGCTAACGTTAGCACGCTAATAGCGTAGCTGGTACTACTAGTAGTACTACGGTAACATTAGCTATCTCGACTAGCTAGTTAGGTAAATATAACAACTTTACCCTGTTTGGCTGTTTTTCGGAACATCTGTTCAGTGTTCTGAGACAAACAACTCCGTCCTCCGTCCTCCGTCGGTCCGAGTCTTGTTGGGCCTGCAGCCTGCTGGCTCCGTCGTCACAGCGATGTGGGCCTCTTTTCACGTGTCGCTGTCGACGTGATCTATTTTCACCTGTTGCGCGGCAGTTCGAACGTAAGCAAATAGACCCTGCTTGCAGCTATAGTAGTTACTGTTGTATGTGCTTTATCAACTCACAAAAGGTATAGGAATTATTTACATTTATACAACAGTTAGTTCCAACCAAGTCATTCGACTGGACACGAGGCATTCCATGAGTGCCGATGTACAGTATAACAGCACTGGGACTTTTAACTATAAGTATCCCTCCGCCGCACATGACCGTTAATTAGACTACATTACATGACGAATCTATACACTTCCGTTATGCCACAAAAAGCAACTTTGGGCTCAAGTGATCTGGAATTGACACAAAACAACACTTTTGGAGACATTTTTAGTTGTTCATGTTTCTGGTGGGATTTGAAAAGGCGACATTTATAGAATATATTGAGACTATTAAACATGTAGATAATGGAAAATAAGCCTACATTTCTCTCTCTTCCTTTTCTTTTCCCTCTTTTTCTCCCTTTTCCCTCCCTTTTCTTCTTCCGACTCTTGCACTTTCTTCCCCACCCTTAACAGACTGTTGTGCACCTCGAAGTGGATAGTGAATTGGATTGGTGATTGGAAGGTTGTGAGTTCAAATCCTGCCCGAAACACCACCACTAGTGTGCCCTTGAGTATAGCCCTAAATAACTGCAGGGGGAATGTCTCTGTAACTTGCTTTTGGATTAAAAGCGTTTGCTAAATGGCAAATTCTATTCTATTCATATCAGAAATTGACACAAGAGTAGCATTTATGTATTTATTCATATATGTATTTATTATAGTCTACTAGACACACCAACATTTAAGTCCACATATATGGCCACATACACATCGACACAGTTTGTCACAGCACCTTTATTGACCAAGACATCACAGATGACGGTGGGCTTATTGTATTTTGCCCCAAATGTTAGGATATTTATAGCATAGCATAGAGTACAGCACAGTGTTTTATTTGTATAGTATATAATAGTATAGTATAGTGGATAGTGTATATAGCCTTTATTTATGTAAACCAGCTCTTTTCCCTTCTTGTTTTTAGAAGGTATTTGTACTTGGTACTTGTTTTTAGTAAAAAAAAATCCTAGCACCAGGGGGCCCCCCTCCCAAATTTCGTTGTATGGTACCTGTACTATATTAATGACAATAAAGACCATTCATTCATTCATTCATTCATTCATTCATTCAAATTCCTGACTTGTGATTCAGTCGATACAGGCGCCATACCATGATCTGACCAGCAGGTGGCATTATGGAGCTGCTGTATCGACTGCATTGGTAGATCGACACTTTTTCAATGCGTCGAAAGTTTCGTTTCCCCATCACTAACGTTTTGTGGTTGCATGTAGCTGTCTAGCCACTAGTTGAAATATTTGACACAGGTCTTGTGCATTGGCTAATCAAGTGATTTTTTTTTGTAGCACAATCCGCTTGTTAAGTCTGACGTCAAAAGTGACGTTTAGCCATTTCCGTGTCCAAACCAGAAATTCCCTGCGCCAGAGTACCTCTGAACTACAGCGGTAGAATGACAGTTTAATCGTTTTTTAGACTCGGATCTATTCATACAACAAGGGACACAATACTTTCCCGTTTTCTCCATATTGTCAGGGTATTTGAGCCTCGGAAAAGCGCTATATAAATATAATTTTTTATTATTATTATTTCTCCATTTCGAAGACAGCGCCTCAGCCAACGTTGGCCCCGGAAACACGTCACGACTTAACAAGCGGATAGGTCTTCCAAAAGGAAAATAAATGGACATCAATTAGGATTTACATATCTTACTGCAGACTTTTTTCCCGCTTTTTTTGCTGCCCTTGTTTGAATAGTTATGATAATATTAGCTAAACCAAGTTGAAATAAAACCAGTTGAAACAATTGTGGGTTAATGCAAATTGGTTCCACATTGTCAGGTACAATGAGAGAGAAGTAAGGAATAATAATTAAAAAATGATTTTAAAACAATTTCAACTCTAAGAGTGGCTCTTGTTGGTTCTGTGCAGGATTTTGACTATAGGCATGTTATTTCTAACATCAAAACGGTGTTCTAGGAAATAAAGCACATTTGGGGTTCAATATGTTTCCCCCTGGCTTCCAAGTTTCAAGTTCCTGATCTCAGCCGATTGGGACTGCTTTAGATGCATTAAATAAAAATGTTTTACTTGTGATAACATAGATGATGGTAACCACTGCTAAATAAAGACAGAGGTTTATTTTATCTACAGTCCAACGTATTACATTGCATTGATTCCTATGTATAATTGGTGATCATTATTATTTATCTTTTTCTCTCTGCCATGTATACACTCACATCAACTGTACATGTACACAATGTAACATAGTGTACAAAAACACAGTGCTCCCAAAGCATCTCTCTCAAGTAGCTACAGTCAAATATAGTACAGTTTGTATTTCTCCTGTCTGTCCTTCTAGGGTCTTTGGTACACATGGGCTGCGTTCGTAAATTCGTTCTGGAAATCTGATCAGCACTCATGGAATGCCTCTTGTCCAATCAAATTACTTGGTCCCTTTATGACGTTGAACCCAGTGTGTGCTCCGGCGCTCTCAGAGCAAACGTACAAACGCAGCCATAGTTACCGAAACGTCACTACACCGGAAGTACTTATAGGGTTCAGAAAGGTTAAAGCTCGTTTGGGCTAGCTGTTTCCCAGTTGAGTTGTCCAGTCTGCAGGGATGGAGGTGACAAGGAAGAGTAAGTCGGCTGCTGGTTCACTTGAGAAGACAGCGTTCACCAATAATGACGCACTATGTCCCCAGTTCTATCATTAGTAACTGTTTTACAGCGCTGAAGCGCTCATTAAGGTTCATTTCATGTCGATGCCCACTAGCTAGCCTATAGCTATACGAGCCAGCTAGCGGCGGAGAGCCGGGTGAATGAACTACGAACGTGTGCCTCGTGTGGTTTGTGAATTGTTTGTTTGTATTTTTCAGATTTTAAAGACAGTCTAAGCGCTGTATACACTGCGTTAGAAGAAGCCGATTTTCTTGCTATTGATGGGGAATTTTCAGGTAATCTAAACTAATTGTCACACACACACCCGCACACACACTCGCTTGGTCCTCCTGGATCCTGAGTCGTGTTGCCATGTGTGTTTCGAGGTGTGGTGTTTGTTGTAGTTCTCAGATGCATCCTAGTCATGACCATGTTGTGTTTGTGAAGGGATCAGCGACGGGCCTAACGTCAGTGCACTAACGAACGGACTTGATACCCCAGAGGAGCGGTACATGAAGTTGAAGAAGGTAGGGAGTCGTTGCACCTGTCACCAGCAGGCCATTTCATTAACTGCACAGAAGATTTGACGTTTTACTGGAGGAGGTGATGATTTCGGGTGATTTGATTCTTCAAATTGCAATGAGCAAGCCAGTGGTCTCAACTCTCTCTCTCTCTCTCTCTCTCTCTCTCTCTCTCTCTCTCTCTCTCTCTCTCTCTCTCTCTCTCTCTCTCTCTCTCTCTCTCTCCCCCTCTTTATTTTTCATTCCTCTTTAAAGCATTCCATGGAATTTCTTCTGTTCCAGTTTGGCCTGTGCACATTTAAATATGACCAGGCACAGTCTAAGTGAGTGCTTTCTTACAGCAAACCATACATTTCTTGCTCATTCCCTCAAATGTTTAAACTGCCTCATGATTTTTTTTAATCTGTGTTTTGTGTTCACAGATATATCATGAAGTCTTTTAATTTTTACATATTTCCTAAGCCGTTTAATAGGACGTCGCCCGACATCAAATTTATCTGTCAGGTAACCAAACAGCTGATGTGATGTTCCTAGATGCTCCTAGTTTTGGAATGAACTGAACTGGATGATCATGATGGTTTTTACTTGGTGGTTTCAGAGCTCCAGCATAGACTTCCTGGCGAGTCAGGGCTTTGACTTCAATAAAGTATTTCGTCATGGTGAGTTCTCACATCCAGCCTGCTCAGATCACCAGACGCGATGTCGGTTATCTTGTCGCTTAAAGTTCTTGTTTGAAATCTCACCTAATTTAATATGGCCTCGAATGTTTTGGCACATGTTTAATATAATATGGTGTCAATTTTGGATGGACAAAGAATTTCAAATGGTAAAAATGTCATGGTAAGGTAGCCAAAAGTTGACCTATGTGAAGTGAGCTAGCGTGAACTAGCTAGCGTGAACTAGCTAGTGTGAACTAGCTAACTAGCTAGCATGAACTAGCGAGTGTCTGGCTGCCGCAGGTATCCCGTACCTGAACCAGGATGAGGAGGCGCAACTGAGGGAGCAGACTGAGGAGAGGCGGAACCAGTCCAACGGGGCAGGACCGCCTGCCTACATCTCCCCAAACTCCCACAAGAGCCTCTCCAACATCCCAGAGGAACACAGGGAATACATCGGCCGTGTCCTGTGAGTCCCTTCCCCAAGTAACCCCAAAACCCACATGATCTGAGTTGGAGACATGAGGTACCCAGTCCCAAATCATGCCCCTTTCCCAGCTAAATAAACCCTATTCCTTAGCATGTGGTGTCAGATGAGACCCCCCCCCCCTAAATCAACCCCCACCATGTTACCCTAGCCCACACCAAGCAACCCCTGTTCCTGTGTTGGAGAGAGAGAGTCCTCTGGTACTTCATTATACAAACTTCCATTGACCGTATCCAATAACCCCTTACTCTATTCGAAGACACTCCTCAAATCCGCTCATAAACCCCAAATAAGTGTTGTGGTGTAAATGACTGCCTTCATGCTGTAACTGTTGCTTCTGTTCATCTCTTCAGGGAAAAGGTGGAGGCCTTGGTCAGTGGCTCAGAGAAGACTGTGGACTTGGAGCCCTGCACCGGGTAAGGAAATGTAGTAGCTTTTGTATCAATGTACCTGAAAAGGACCAAGTTTGTACTTGTGCATTCTCCCATGTGAGGGCGGTAACAAGTCCACACATCAGGAGATGGTGAAGAATTTGGGACGCAGCACCAGTGTGTTTTTACTGACTCCTCCATGTTTACATCCCTCCAGGTTTCAGAGGAAACTCATTTACCAAACCTTGAACTGGAAGTGAGTACTTGCTTACAGATGATTTTTATATATATATATATTACCCTTCTAAGGCTTAGAGAAGGCTGACATTTATCCTGCTCATCTAGGTTTCCAAAGGGACTTCACGTGGAAACTATGGAAACAGAAAAGGCAAGTCTCAGACAGAATATTTTAGATGGTGATGCTGTACTTCAACTGTGGTTATGATCCGGTGCTTTGATGTCAATCTACTGTCTGCATGGATCTTTAATCGACAGAATCGACATGGTTGGTGGTTGATGAAATTAAATCTTGGGCTCTAAGAAGGCTTGTAAAAAAAAGTTTTTATATTGTATTCATGACTGAGTATGTCTGCGTCTGCCCAATAGAAAGAGCGCTACATCCAGATCAGCAAAGTGGATGATGAGGAGAGGAAGAGGAGGGAGCAACAGAAGCTAGAGCGAGAGCAGGTGAGACTTGAACCATACTTAAAATGCATCCTTCTTTCCCCTCCTCCATGTAAGTGTGGTGACCGTTTCAGTGGGAAGGCAAGGATGGTGAGTTCCCAGCGTACTATCCGGGGCCATGGTTCACCCCCACAGCTTTCTTGTGGCTTTTGTTCCCTAATTACACTGCTGAGTTGTACTGGGCTGACCTGGTTTCACAGCCGCCATAGTTGCAAACTAACTAGGGATGTAACGATGCACTCAACACACGATTCCATACGATTCACGATACTGGGTTTGCGGTACAATTTTCTCTCTTTTTTATTTTATTCATTTTTTTTGGTACAAAATTAGATTGCAGACAAATTGACAGAAACATATTATTTTATTTCTCAGACAAAAACGACAAAATAGTGTTTTCTTAAAGAATCGCTGATTTGTACCTCTTCATAACCAATGAAAGAAGAGGTAGAGGTATTGTTTTTCTTGACCTATGGGATGTGTTGGGCTAGGCTCAAATCGTATTTTCCAAAAAGAATTTCTGCTGATATGTAGTTCCTTAAGCACAACTGAAGACTGGTCACAGAATTAACTTATTTGCATGTTAAAACACATTTTCCCCTTAGTTTACATGTTGATGACCCTGCATGCAGAATCACTTCAACTGCATTCCCAATGTCAATGTAGCTAGCTTGTTTAGCTGTACAGTTACAACAACACACCAACACACCACCAACAATGCACACTTCGACACGATTTAGGTTAACCGTAAAGCCCACCAACAGGGATGGACAACCAACAGGCTAGATAGTTAGCCTAGCTACATGATGTTCACTCCCTAATACACAAGCATGACAGCTTCGTGGCCTCCACCTGTCAATACGAAAGACACATCAAACTTTATTCGAGCGAGCTAGGTAGTCTTGCATGTAATCTGCAATCAAGTGTCATGGGCTCAAAACACACAAAAACAAATCACGCTATTAGCTACAAGACATTCACAAAAAGCATCGTCACATACTTGTATCGGTAACTAACTGCATCGCGATGCATCGTTACTTCCCTAAAACTAACCACGCCAGTACAGTTGGGTCCAGTGAGCCTGTAGTGTTGGCTTGTCATGAAACTAGAGAACCCACCCTACCTCCCTTGATGAAATCACTGATGTGACGTGATTTTCTTTGGATAAATCCAGTCAGATCAGCGATGACCTTTTTAATAGTAACTGAGCAGGGCCTGTGTTATGGCTGTGGAGATTGAAAGCTTACTGTTCCCTTTTCTGCCTCCCCTAGGAGGAGCTGAACGACGCTGTCGGGTTCTCCAGGGTCGTACACGCCATCTCCAAATCTGTAAGTCAAAATGTCGGGTCCCCCACCTCCGCCAATAGTCTCTTCTGTTCCTCACATCACAATGCATCGGAGGTGAAGATCGAAGGATATTCTGGTCCAATGTGTTGAAGGATGCATGGAAGGGGGAAGACTGGTGCTCTCTTCTAGTCATGGAAGATGAGCTGGTAAATGGCCATCTAAATGTAGATGGCTTGTTAATCCCATGAATTAAAGAAACTCCAGCAGTACACCCGAAACGGGTAACCGACAAGAATGTATATGAATTTTCCTAGCATAGAAAACACAAATGCATGATTAGAAATCTCAATACAAATATGGTTTACCGTTTGAGTGAGTCCTTTGTCTGTTCCCCTAACCCAGGGAAAGCTGGTGGTTGGCCACAACATGCTGCTGGACGTCATGCACACCATCCATCAGTTCTACTGCCCGCTGCCAGAGGTACAGACCTCCACTACCTGACACAAAATGTCCGACACTGCTCTGGAGTTGATCATGTCTATTGATTATTAGAGTCTGACCCCAACATTTTATTTTCCTTCTCCAGGACCTGAATGACTTCAAAGAAGTCACCATGGCTGTCTTTCCCAGGTAAACGCACGGTCTCTTTGTTTTGTTAAGGCTTTTAATCATAATAACTTTATTTGTATAGCACTGTTGCAGCTCAAAGTGCTTTAATCATTATATAATCATAATTTAATTATTTAAGTCATTTAAAGGCAATATTACAAAGATGGGTTTATAGTCTTGACTTGAAAATATTTGCTGAGGTTGCATCCCTAATGTAAACTGGCAGTGCATTCCACAATCTGGGTGCATAAAATGAGAATTCAGCCTCACCAAATCTCCTCTTTGGTACATTTGATACACAGAGAAAGCCAGCATCAGAAGACCTGAGAGCTCTATTGGGCTGATATGCTCGCAAAAGGTCTTTCAGATATTCTGGTGCTGTGCCAGTGAGCTTTATAAACAAGCAGAAGGATCTTGAAATCTATTCTGAACTTAACAGGAAGCCAGTGTAGAGTTTCTAAAATAGGAGTTATATGAGCTCGTCTGCTGGTTTTGGTTAAAACTCTCGCTGCTGCATTTGAGCTTTTACTTTTTGTACTGTAACATCCCTAACTCTGGTCTCACCCTCCACCCCAGGCTTCTGGACACCAAGCTCATGGCTTCCACACAGCCCTTCAAGGTAAGTGAGTTAATTTCCCCCACCCTACTCTTTCATTCCAATGCATCTTTTTCATTTGACTTCCTCAGGAATACAATGTTATTTGGTTAATGTCTTCAGTACCGTGTTAGATGCTGGTAGTAGTAGATCAGTAATTTAGATGTGTTCATAATATCATTAGGAGTTGATCACCAACACGTCACTGGCTGAGCTGCAGAAACAGCTGAAAGACGGCCCCTTCAAGACTCCAAAAGTCGGTAAGAACACTGGACCATCTATGAGACCAATGTACTGTTTGTCCCTGGCAGGGGATGAGTGTTTTTGGTGTTTAGTAGTATGAATGGATTTCTTTATTTGACATGTTTCAAACCCCAAAAAGTATAGAGTTGAGTACACCAATCTGGTTGTAACAATTAAGCTTGTAATGTTTTTCATGTTCGGCTTGTAAAAATCATACAGATCTGCTAACTCTTACTCTTACTTAGTTTGTCGGCTTTTAATTGGATTGAATTTTACGAGGCCCATTTACAATCTTTTTAATTTATTTTTATTTATTATTCACGAGTCTACATTTGTTTGTATGAATATGTGCTATACAAATACATTTCCCTTGCTTAGAG
The DNA here is from genome assembly GCF_963989245.1 of Nansenia antarctica. NCBI lineage: Eukaryota > Metazoa > Chordata > Actinopteri > Argentiniformes > Microstomatidae > Nansenia > Nansenia antarctica. The sequence continues at coordinate 7,669,395 of NC_137675.1, read as the reverse complement.
TATGTTTTGCACAGTTGTCCCTCCATGTTCTGTCTCTGGGAACATTGCCCCCCCCCCACACACACTATTCATGCTACTTTTTCAGTGTGTCCTCTAACTTCTCTCCTTAAAATGAGGCCAAATAGTTTTGTCTTGGTCCCATCAGAGACAGCGGAGGGGTTCCCCAGCTACGACACAGCCCAGGAGCAGCTCCACGAGGCAGGCTATGACGCTTACATCACCGGCCTCTGCTTCATCGCCATGGCGAACTACCTAGGTAACGCTATCTGTCCACCAACCATTGTTAGACCAGTGTTAGAGTTCAGATTTCGTGGCTGATTAGGTGAAACTGTAGAGGGGGGGTAGGGTAGAGTCTCAATCTGTTCCAAAGGTACCACTGCTCATGACCGCTCTCCCTCTTCCTCACTCTCCACCTCAGGCTCTTTCCTTACCCCGCCCAAACCGCACATCCCATCCCGCTCTAAAGTCGTCGAACCGTTCGTCAACAAGTAAGAGACTTTAGTTTTTCAGTGATTTGTGTCCCCATAGAATAATTAAATGGTCTCATTGACTATTTGTTGGTCAATGATGTTGACCACTCTGATTTGTTAGAGCTCATGTTAGTTTCCTATATTTAAATAGTAAGTGTTGATGATTTTGATAGGTCCTTTCTCTGTCTCCTCCAGGCTCTTCCTCATGAGGATCATTGACATCCCCTACCTGAACATCAGTGGACCAGACCGTGAGTAGAGCCGTACTCTACTCAACACCTCATCAGTCAGGAGTTCTGTCCAGTGATGAGGGGAACGTGTTAAAGTTGCTTTTAGAAATGGTGCTTGACTATGAAACTGTACTACGATAACCCATAACTTATCTCTTTTCCATCTCCCCCCCCTCCCTCTCGTTATTCCGCTCTTCCCCCCCTTTTTTAAACATTTCTCTCCCCTCATCAATTCCTGCAGTTCAACCTAAGAGGGACCATGTGTTGTACGTCACTTTCCCAAAAGAATGGAAGACCAGCGACCTATACCAGCTCTTTAGTGCCTTCGGTAGGAGACGCACCAATGATGTAGCAGCTTTTCAGTGACCCATGTGACATACACACACTCGTGTTGATTTGGCTTCCAGAAGAAAACACTCATTCCACTAACCTTCACTGATTTTCCTCTGTCTCCTAGGTAACATCCAGGTGTCGTGGGTTGACGAGGTGTCGGCGTTTGTGTCGCTGAGTCAGACAGACCAAGTACAGATCGGTGAGTTCAGACCTAAATGACATACACCTAATAATGAACGTCAATTAATTTTTTTAATTTTTTTTTACACAATAGTTTACATGTGATGTCATGATGATGCATGTTCAAAACAAACCGAGTGCTGTTAGATTTCACACTTAAGGTTAAATTTAGATTATTATAAAAAAAAAATGTATGTAATAGTTTCTGGTTGATTATTGATCAGATATTTATGGTGGCTCACTGTGTCTCCATCCTTGTAGCGATCAACACCAGCCGGTACGCAGAGAGCTACCGCATCCAGACGTACGCCGAGTACGTCCACGGCCGGCAGCAGGAGAGGGAGAGGCAGGGCCAGACAACGCAGGGCCGCTCCTGGGGAGAGGACGTCTGGGTCAAACCCAGCTACGCCTCCCCCTCTACCGCCGGAGCTACCGCCGCTGGGTACGGCTACAGCCATAACAGGTACGGCTTCAGGCACGCCTACCGCCGCTTTACATTTACATTTTGGGCTTTTAGCGGTCGCCTTATGCCAGAGCGACTTACAATCAATACTTTTGACTAAGCAAGTGAATCATCAATTCACCAGTCGTAGCAGTCGTAGGCGGGGGAGGGGGGAGTAGAACTCTTAGGAGACTCAGTGTAGGGGGAAGCAGGTGTCTCAGGAGGCACAGTGCTGGGGGGTAGTAGATGTCTCAAGAGGAGCAGTGAAGGTGTAACCTGAAGAGAGAGGTCTTCAGTCTCATATCAGAGTAACAACGAGTCCCAAGTGTCAAGATGATTTCATCAGGGTTCCCATGTTTCTCAAGGTCTTAAAAGTTTTTGAAAATAGACATGGGTCATTGAAAGTGCTTGAATTCCCCTCTCTAAAAATAAAGAAATATATATGTTTTTTTTACTTAGCTCGTCAACTAGTAAATAAGGCTGTATTGCTTAACTTTACACTTCACAATATATTGTTTTGCTGTGTCTTCACACATTTAAGCCTTTCTTTAATTGTTTGTGAGCGGATAATTATATACATTCTCATCTAGATCTGTCTCAAACTATGTTTCCCGAAAGTCCTTGAAAGGTGCTTGAATTTGATGAATAAGGTGTGGGAACCCTGTTTTATTGTGTGTGTCAGGTCGTTGGGGAAGCGCAGCATCAGTCCCATCCTGGAGGAGCAGGCCCCAGAGGGCGGGGCTCAGAGCGCACCTACAGACGGCTGGAGTCACTACGCACACCTCGACACAGGCAGCAAGAAGATCAAGACCGATGGTGAGGAGTCGAATACGACAAAACGATATCAAAGATCTGAACACACACACACTCTCTCCTCCTCACTCATGTTATTCCTTGTTTTCTCCAGGTCTGTGTGCACAGACGTACGCGGGAGTGGTTGACAGCAGGACGTCAGAAGGCTGGCTAAAGACGCAGTACGTTTCGGCCACACACACACACACACACACAGCCATGGCTAAAAACACGGCCTTGCTATTCCATTAATCCACTGTTGCCTCCTAGGCCAGTCCAATCACCTTTGTTCATATCCAGTATTAAGCTCATGACTCCTAAACAGGAAACGTCTAACTGACTGGGACTCCTGTGTAAGCCCAGCATCAAATCCAAACGTCCTTGCACTGTTCGTAACCTGGTTCAGCCTTCAGTGTGATCTTTGGGTTCCATTCCAGTGCTAGAGTAAAGCCCAGAGAGACAGGGGACTAGAGTACGTTTTGTACAGTAGTCTCTCTGTTCTCTCTCTGGGAACATCACCCCCCCCCCATAGCTGAAGACACTACCTTTCCCTCTTTGTCCTTAAGCCACCTAGGCCTTACTTAGGTACTCCCTGATCTAGAAGTCACTGATCACTTTTGTTGTAAGGGGATTGTCATGGCGCTACGACTAGCAAATCCAGTGTTGAGAGATCGGATCAGATCGACCTTAAACAAGCATGTTTTTTGGTTGGCTTGGGCCTCTGGTGTAAGCCTTGTCATCTGCCCATGGTGCTTTTACAGGCCTGCGTCTGATTCGTCGAGCATGAGTCCGATCCAGGAAGAGGAGAGAGACCAAGAGGCCTTGGACAGAATCAGCGATGCCGCGACCTCCTGGCTCCAGCCTCAAGCCAATCAGGGCAGGAAGGGTCGCAAGAACAGGAAGAGGAAGAATGACGGTGAGCAGAGCGAGAGAGCGTGTTACTATGACTACACACCATTGTCATGCATTTCAACATGTCGACGGCCGAAATGCAAAAACCTCCTGTCTGCAAATTTTTCGAAACGCAAAACACAACACGCAAAACCTCCTATCTGCAGAAACAATAAATGTTATTAACACATACTATAGTAATATAGTCCCCAAACAGTGTATGTGATGGGTATCCATAACAAATAGCATTCTGCAAGAAAACGAGAAGTTAATTTTGCAGTTAGGAGGTTTTGCGTTTCGGCCATCGATATGTTACTGCCCTCCCTTTCCCCCTCTAACCTTGGAACAACCAGATGTAGAAGATTAGAGATGCCATACTGACCTCTCTCTCCCTCCTCTGTAGGTGCTGAGATGACTGCGTCTGTCTTTGATGTCCCTCAGGTCTGGTAGCAGAAGACAACGGAGTCCTAACCAACTCTTCTACCCAAGGCCCCCCATCTCAAACCAAGTCCTTTGCGCCTAACTCCTAGGTTCGTGCTGCCTGTCTCCTAGGCTCCTATCCTTTGTAGACCAGGTTTGGAACCAGGCCCTGACTTTTTTTTTTTTCTACCGTAATGACCGTGGACACGTTACCACGGCAACCAAACGCACTTACTCAACTGGACGAAAGCTGAGATGGAAAACAAACAAAAAAAGCCATAAGAGCCGCGATAGATGTCCGCTTAAGGCATAGCAGGCTGTTCCCTAGGAAAGTAAAACCAAGACTTTGAATCCCTTCTTTTTCTCCACTGTTTTTGTATTTCTAAACCTGAAAATCCCCCCCGCCTCCCCCCCCCGTATTGTGATCCTCACGAGTCACTCCAGACGTTGTGGTGCTACTGAAAACAAAGCGAAGGGAAAACGCACACCCAAGCTCGGTTTCTGAAAATTTTACGCCCATTTTTAGCACGTCAATAATTGTATCAAGTGCATCTCGGTGCAAGAGTCCAATGCGTTTTAAGCCAGGGTGTGTTCTTCTTTCCCTCTATTTATTTTCCCCCTCATGTGGTTTCTCCAGCCTCGTCTCTGCTTTAGCCAGCTCGTTTGGCGCTAGTACCACACGGACTCTAAAGCAGGAAAGGACCGGGGCACCATGGCTAGTTCACCACGGCTCTGCCACCTAGAACTGAATGCGTCTGGAAAAATCATTCACTTCAGCACTTGTTAGTTTTAACCACCCACGTCACCTCCTATCCAGTCCTATTCGTAGTGAACTTTCAATCGTGTGTATGTTCCGTGAGTGTGTGTTTAAAACGATGCCACTTGACTGATACTAGTAACAGTTGTCAGGGTTCTGTAATATTTTAAATGCAGTTTAACCCATTTTCCTTTTTAAACAAAAAAATATATATGTATTTTTCTGTCACAGCCTCTAGTTTTATCAAACCAATAAGCTTGTCAACAAGGACGACCTGATTATTTATCCCCTGTGGCACTTTTTGGCCTATTCTCCGAATGGACTAGTGGTTTGTTTGTTTTTTGTTGTGTTTACTTAATTTGTTGTGACTTCCTGCATCTGTGTCAAAGAATGTCCCATTGCAAAATGTGTCAACGTTAAGAATACGTATGCGTTTTTTGTATAATGAGGGAAATATAAAAGAATTATTTCCTTACGAATAGGAAAAATTAAAGAATGTTTCTTAGTACTCCAGCGTTCCCGTTGTGTTCATTCTTTACAATGCAAGTTGAGAGATCGCAACCCTTACATTCTAGAGGGGAAGTCATTGGTAGTCGTTCCTTGTGTCCCATCTCCTTTTGCCTCCACCTCAGAATGCATTGGCGCAAGCCGTCCAATCGCTTAAACACAAGTTACAAAATCACATGGTTCTTTACCTGGGAGTCTATGGACAAGGACAGACTTCAGTCCACACTTTGGTTCTATGTATCTGGGCACTAACTAACTACGAATTGTTAGCATACATGTAGAAACAATGGAAGTTGTGTTAGAAATGTCGTGCTCATACCATCTGTCATTTAAATCTAGTTAACTCTTCAGAGAATGAGATGATTTGGGCATGACAATTCAAACATGTGTAGTGACCGCTCGTTAGTGAGCAGAGTATTCGTAATTCACGGCGTTCCAGCCTGTACAAAGCACTGTTGATATGTTTGTGTTTACTCAATCACCCAGGCTGCTTAGCGGCTGATATGACGGGATATAAGTGGGACAAAGATGGATGAATGTTGTTGTTGTCAGTACGCATGCAGAGAGTGAGAATAAAGCACATGATTGTTTTTCTACCGGCAAACCGACTACATCGTCCAGTTATTGCCGTCACTCCTACACATGTTAATTAAAGGGTTTTTGATTTAGCATTTCAGCACTGAGAGGTTAGTTAATGCCTTGAAACATAATCAATGTTGATTTGAAGTCTAACTTCAGGTTAGCAAACTGTGATTTAGTCATTTGGGTAAACTATGCCTTAAGTTTGTGTCCAGAGGTGGAAGAACATCTTTACTTTTTCAAGATCTCATGTGAAGACAATAGTTGGTGGGAAAAAAAGCCCTGGAGCAAATAACCACTGGTTGTCCTTCGTCTGAAGGACATTCTACGACACTTCCTTGTTTCCACACTGACCTACGAGCCCTGGGGGGTATTCCATCAGCGTCGCTAAAGGAAAATCAAGGCTTATGCTTATTTTTGAACTCGAGACTTATCGGAATAAGCCTGGATTTTCCTTTAGTGACGTTGATGGAATACCCCCCTGGACAGGCAAGCGCAGAGACTAGCGGGCTTTCCTCTGTGCGGCGTTAACCCATCCTGAATCAGTGTAGAGTGGACTGAGGAGAAACCTCAGATTGTTTTTGAACAACGCTGCCAGTGTCTACATCCACTATGAATCCATTCTGGGGAGCCTCCTACTCTATTCGGTTGTTAAGTCTGACGTTTAGCAATTTCCGGGTCCAAATAAAAAAAAGAAATCACCAGTGTACTAAAGCGGTAGAATGACAGTTCAATTGTTTTTTTAGACTTAGATCTATTCATACAAGGGACACAGCACTGCGGCATTTCGAAGAGAGCGCCTCAGCCAACGTTGGACCCGGAAACAGTATTATCGCCTGGTCGATACGTCACGACTTAACAACCGGATTCTTCCCTCTTATCTCTTAATTCTGAACACCTTCCCCTCACCGGTTATTTGGAGTAGCGGGTCCCTTGAAATAACAAGACTGCATGAAACAATCACCTTTTTATTAGGTGGACTTGATCTCAAGTCGATACACAAGGCACACATTTAAAGGTATCCTGTACAAAATCGGTAAAACAGTAAAAAAAACAAAAAACATTTGTTCTGCTGCCGTATAAGATCACTCACTCTAGAAACAAGCCTGTACTGCGCAACACTACCGCTGTCCGTTATATGGTGATGTCAACTGCCCTGAGAGTTAAGAAGCCACTGATTGGTCCATGTCAAGTCAGTGGGTGTCGTCACTGGCCGCCGAGCTCCGTTTGATCTCCATGAAACACAGACCAGGAAGGTCGCCATGGGGACTGTAACGAGGGAGATCGAGGGATTATAGGCATGTAAACAAACTGTGAAAGAAGTTTACAGCATTAAAAAATCACTTTGAAAACCACAGGATTATTCATTAGAACAGAATAGTATTTGGATGTAAATCTGGTATCATATTTAAATGTATATGACGAGTATTCATTGTGTGCACACATATAAACCCGCAGGTCACCTGGTGTGTCCAGGCAGCAGAATGACACTTAGAGTGTTGTCTGGTAGAGCTCTGAACAGCTTCCCCAGTCGCCCGTCCAACTTCTTCATCGCAGACTCAGTTTCCTGCTCCTACAGGAAGAGTAGGGGGTTAATTCGGTTGTTAAGTCTGGCGGGACGTTTAGCAATTTCTGGGTCCAAATAAAAAAAATCCCTGTACCAGTGTACTAAAGCGGTAGAATGACAGTTCAATCGTTTCTTTTAGACTTGGATCTATTCATACAACAAGGGACACAGCACTGCGGCATTTCGAAGAGAGCGCCTCAGCCAACGTTGGACCTGGAAACAGTATTATCGCCTGGTCGATACGTCACGCCTTAACAAGCGAATACAGCCTCTGGCACAGCTTTTGACGCAACCCAAAAACATGGTGAGCAATACTCTGAGGTAGCCTCCCCTCCCTTCATGACCACTGCTGGGTGAACACACCAGGATAGGTTCCGGCCATACTTCTTTTACCTGTCTCTGTGATGAGGTAAACAAGAAGAGGACGGGGAGATATTTAAGACTTTGGGAACACATCCCGTGTGTCTGTGGTGGCATGTTATTATCTCACCTGAGTGTAGGTGTGGATAAGGTCCTGCTCCTCTTCTAGCGAAACAGGTATTCCTCCGCCGGGCTCTGAAGAGGGTTTGGGGGTTGTCATAGTAACCCAGGAGTGCAGGTGGGGTGGGGTCAGGGCTCTACAGGTATGTAAAGTCCTGCCCCAGAGTTCTAGAGGTGAGCTGAGGACTGCTTCCACACTCATGGAAGTCTTATATTCTGGAGGGAAAAAAACGAATATATATATACATAATTTAAATTAGATTATCGTCTAGGAAGTACCCAAAAAAATGATTAAAATGTAACCATTTTGAAATATTCATTGCTTTTTTGGTTACAATGTCTTTTATTTTATTACAGGTATCTAATCAAACAACATTATTGTACATCTCCATGTCCTTTGACTCACTTATGAATGCGTGTCTCCTAGAATGCTTCGTGGACAAGACAACACCCTTGACAGTGCCGAACTGTCCAAAGGCCTCACGGAGGTCCTCTTCAGAGAGCCCCGAGGAGTTGGCATGTAGCTCTGCTCCGTTAGCATGTAGCCCAGTTCCATTGACGTTGGCTGTGGCTTTTGAACAGTTAGCGTTTAGCTCAGTTCCGTTGACGTTTGCTGTGGCTTTTGAACAGTTAGCGTTTAGCTCAGTTCCGTTGACGTTTGCTGTGGCTTTCGAACAGTTAGCGTTTAGCTCAGTTCCGTTGACGTTTGCTGTGGCTTTTGAACAGTTAGCGTTTAGCTCAGTTCCGTTGACGTTGGCTGTGGCTTTTGAACAGTTAGCGTTTAGCTTAGTTCCGTTGACGTTTGCTGTGGCTTTTGAACAGTTAGCGTTTAGCTCAGTTCCGTTGACTTTTGCTGTGAGCTTTACCCTCTTGGCTTTAGACCGAAGCCCTGCAGCATAGACGGTGTTAGCATTGAGGGGGTCATCCAGCAGAGTGCTCAGAGTGATGTCCAGGTCCAGCGTAGACGCCTTCACTGGCCTCTGAACCTGCAAGGGACGTCAGAGGCAAACATAAACCATGAACCATTTCATACATAACCGCGATAAAATTATAAAGATCACATCCCTGAAATCGCACAGTACATTTTCATATCGAGTGAGAGATACTGAGAAGAAGAAAAAAAAAGAGGGAATGAGTGAGTGTGAAAGAGAGAGAGCAGGAAAGCGGGATTAAAAGACATGAGAAAGGAGGAGAAAAAAAAAGAGACAGGCGCAGAGACCACGGACCTTGATGTTGTGTCCGTGAACGGCGGTTCCGTTGAAGGTTTCGACGGCCAGCTGGGCTCCTTCCAACAGGTCAAACTCCACCTCCGCGTGCACCTGCTGGGTTGCGTTCAGCATCCTGGTGGTCCGTATGGGTCCACAGCACCGAAACAGCTTCCTCACGTCTCTCTCTGTGTAGGCCTCAGGGAACGGCCCCGCAAACACCACACACATCTCTCTGAGACGCACACACACCTGTAACACACACACACACACACACACACAATACTCGAGTAAGACCACACAAAACTCTCATATTCATACTCATATAATCTGAGGATGAAATCTGTATAGATATGAATTCAGTATTCACACTACAGGGGTGTAAACGTTTCTACCCTCTGGTAATGCTGTTCCGGACTCCCCCCAGTAGAGGTGGTCGTCAGAGAGTCCGAGAAGGAGGAGAACTGGACCACGCTGAAGGAGTGAGACTGCACCCTTCTTTTCGAGGAGGACAGGACCTGCAGGGTAAGCATCGCATTGTAATAACCCATGATCTAAAAGGACTTGGTGAAAGCTATATGTGACACGGTCATTTATTTTTATTTTTTTGGCATGTTACAAAAGTTGAAGTGTTGAAGAGCCAACTCAATATAACAAACAACAGTTTTAGGATCACTAAATACTTTAGCATTTGTGAATTGGATTCACTGTATTGTCTGCCGTAGGCTACTGGGTAAGTGATACATAGCTTGTAAACAAAGCAAGGACTGTGTGATCATCTAATTATGTGTAGTTATGTGTTTTTAGCATGTCGATGTTCTATCAGCATGTTGTGATCATCTGCTAAACATGCAGTTAGATGTTCATAGCGATGTACCTTCTTAGCTGATAGCCACTGTAGTAGCTAGTTTTGCGTGTGTTTTGATTCAGAGCAAGATTCTCCGGTATTTGTTTTGAGGCGTACCGACATTCAAATAAGCATGATCTTGTTCAACTATTATCAGATTTCAATGTATGGCACATCGAAAGCTTACAATCCGCACTTTCATAATCTGGACCTTGCCCTACTTGAGGACTTTTTCACCAGACACAGACACTCTAACTGTATGCCCGCCCCTCCGCTGTGTGACCCCTGACCTCTTTGTCTGAGCTATGCCACAGCTGATTGGATAGAGACAGGGTGATGTCATCACGCCTCCCTATATACCCCACTGAATGGCCAGACCGCTGTAGGACGTCAGCAAACCTGAGAGAGAGAGATGTGTGTAGTACAACAATACAGTAAGATGAAGAGTTATTTGTAGGCTATAACTGACATGAAAGCTATTAGAAAAAGAAGAACCTTTGGAAGACTTGTTGCGGGGAGGGGGGGAGGGGGGGGAAAGAGTTTGACAGTCATACCTGTTGCTGTGTTTGTGTGTAGATCTGTTGACGGGAGACTGAAGCATGATAGGACTCCCACCCCACAACTCCTCTAAATGCAACTCCACTACCTGACAATGGGAAAGACGATCTAGTTGAGTGTGTGTGAGAGAGAGAAAGAGTGTGTGTGTGTGTGTGTGTGTGTGTGTGTGTGTGTACCTTCCTGGGTCCAGTGTGTATAAAGTATTGGGCCAGCTCCAGTGCTGCCTGAGCGTCCTCTGTGGGGTCGTGACCATCCCTCTGCTCACTCTGAATCTCCTTCCTGTGGGCGGGGCATAAGAGGGAGTGGGAGGAGTCAGACTCTTCATCCAAGGCAGCGGTTACACAGCTAGTCGATGACAAACATTTACAGGGAGAATGTGGGGGTTTGTGTGACTCGTGTAAGCACAGTTTCTGTGTGTGTGTGTGTGTGTGTGTGTGTGTGTGTGTGTGTGTGAACTCACTCCAGCACGGTCTCAGCCAACACCTTGAGTTTAAACCTCGAGCCAAACTCTCTCCGGTAGAGCAGCGAGGTGTCAATCACATGAGGATGGACCAACTGAAGGGGAGACGACTAAATCAACAATGGACAATGTACACAAAACAAAGGCTGCACTATCTCTTTCTCTCCCTCTAAATCTCTGGATTTAGTTTAGTTTAGTTTATTAGTGTATAGTTTCATGGACAGTCCCCATTAATTAACAGCAGTAAAGCAGTACATGGAGCAGCTTTAGCCTACATGTGGCTAATTTCCAGCAAAAATTCCCCAGTCCCGGCAAGTTGTTATGCACCCTAAAATACATTAGTTAAAAGAAAATGAATTACATGATATTTACAATCCGAGCAAGCATAAGCAACATGAAGAAAGACATACAAACATATTGCACACAATTGGAGCGAGCAAAACCAAGAAGGCACAGATGATGGCAGCAACATCAATGCGGTTCATGCAATAAAGACAATACAAAGGGGACAAGGGAAAAGAAAATGGCCACAGCGACGACCAAATTGAAAGCACATACAAGACATACATGCAGGCGGGTAGCAGAGATAGAGGGGCAGCGTTGATGATTATGTCACATCATTTACATTTAAAAAGAAGGGAAGGGTGAAAGAGGGGAAGGGAATGAGACAATCGTAACGAGACCGTGTTGCTGTGGTAACATGCTGTCCATTTAATGGACCGCTCACTTTTAGAGCTCTCAAGTCGTTGTCGAGGGAGTGGCCGACCAGGACCGCGTTTCCTGGCAACGACTGCTTTATTTTGGATTGGACCTCCCTCAGGGTGGTGGTGACTGACTGCAGCATCTCCGGGGTGATCCCAGAAAACCTAGCAGAGGTGAACGGTGTTACACGCACGCACAGACACACACACAGACACACACACACGCACACGCAGACGCAGACACACACACAGACACACACACACACGCACGCACGCAGACACACACACACACACGCACACACGCACACACACACACACACACACACACACACACACACACAGACACAGACACAGACAGACACACACACAAACACACGTTTGCTAGTGTAGTGAATGTACCTGGTGAGATAGCTGACGATAGGGTTCTGTGGTTTGGCCAACTCATCTAGGACACAGCGCCCCCCACTGTCCACTAGAGACACGCGCGTCAACTCATAACCCTGTTTTGTGAGACACTACAAAAAGACACACGCACAAACATTAGAAAGAAACGGAACGACTGTGACCCAAAATAAGATTGAGGAAACCAAATCTGTTTCAGATCAAGGATACACAAGCAAATCACTTGTGCTCCACTATGTGGAACTGGAAACACTTTTAAATCCCAAGAAAGTTTCCTTTTAATCCCAAGAAAGGCTGGTGTCTTATTACCATCTCACAGTCCAGTCCATAGAGAGGGCTACTGTCAGTCACATAGTCATCACTGTCAGTACACACAAACCCCTCACTGCCAGGCATACCTGCAACATAGTAGCACAGAGGGAGGTCAGTGTGTGTGTGTGTGTCTGTGTGTTTGTATGTGTGTGTGTGTGTGTGTGTGTGTGTGTGTGTCTCACCCTTCACCGGGAAGTTCTTTTTGATCATTTCCTCCTGACTGAGGAGGTAGCCTGTGAGCCCAAGTGTCTTTGTTCCAAACTTCCTGATCACTGGGTGCAACCAAAGATCTACAGGAGGGAACACACACTTAGAACAAACACACATGCAGACTTACAACACAAAACACACACAGACACACAGACTCACACACACACACACACACACACACACACAGTGCTACATACATGCACCCCTAACACACATACACACTCGCACACTCCGAGCTAAGACAGCAGACAACACACATCCCCTCAACACACCACACACACACACACCTTACCTCCAGTGAGCGTTCCACTCTTCTGGTCTCCCTGGGAGACATCAGAACTCTCTCTATCAGAAACTTCGCTGCTGAAGATTCCAGAAGCCGGGTTACCAGGCGACGGGGTGAAACTGCGTCTCTGAGAGGGTCAAAGGTGGCAGGTCACATGACAATCAAGCATGGATGATTGTCATGTGATGTACAATACCAGTCAAATGTTTGAACACACATTCCCCATTCAATTGAAAGGGAAAGTGTGTCCAAACGTTTGATTGGTACTGTACATGGCTGAATGTAGACACGATTTACATATTTTTGTATGATTCCATATCATTCCAGTTCATTATTCAATTGTATTCTCAGAAGGCATTCTCTTACAGAAGGCACTGGGGTCAGACCTAGGCAGATGCTGAATTTTGTGAAGATATGACCGACATGACAAGGCTTACGGATGTGTAGTTGCTCCGGAGGTGTTTGAACTGCATGTAGTATCTGTAGAAGTGGGCCTGAGTCAGACCTTCCAAGATGACAACGTTTACGCCTGTTACTCTCCTCTGGCGGTGGAGGTGACACCAACTGACAGACACCCACACAGAGCAACATGCATGTTATTGTTGTGACTACAAGAGAGAGCTTCCTATCATTTCACGACATGACGACTAGCCTATATGATGAGGACATTGGTAATCTTACAAAGTAGGGTAAAGTTGCTCCTATGAACAGATTTAAAGTCCGTTTTTTTACATTCACCTTAATGGTTAGTAGTAGGGGGTTTGAAGCAGATAGACAGGTCCTAGATCTGTTCCTAAGGGCATCTTTTACCCACCTGGGTTGTGTCACACCGTCAGTTTCCCCCAGGGAAGCAAAGTGAAGTAGTTCCATCAGCTCTTTTAGCGTGACTGGTTCCTGGAGGCGGTCGGAAGGCAAAGAGAGCCGTGGAGGTCGAGGGAGAGGCTCAGTCCCATCCAGCCCGTTGCATTCAGCCCCAGCCACTCTTTTGGTATTCTCTGTGGTCGGGGAGGCGTCCCTCTTCCTCTTGTGACAGCGTGTTGCCTCCATAGTTCTTGTCTTGAATGGAGGGACTACAGAAAGGGGATACAGTCCTCAGGCCTGCTGACAATAACACAGGGTGCAGAACAGTGTCATCAGAACAGTGTCATCAGAACAGTGTCATCAGGACAGTGTCATCAGAACAGTGTCATCAGAACAGTGTCATCAGAACAGTGTCATTAGAACAGTGTCATCAGAACAGTGTCATCAGAACAGTGTCATCAGAACAGTGTCATCAGAACCGTATCATCAGGACAGTGTCATCAGGACAGTGTCATCAGGACAGTGTCATCAGGACAGTGTCATCAGAACAGTGTCATCAGAACAGTGTCATTAGAACAGTGTCATCAGAACAGTGAGACCAAGTTTCATTCCGAACACACGGCAGCAATGACAATTTAACTCAGATAAGCTGTGTATGTTTAGCTACCAGCCTGAAAAGTCGATCCTCCTTGATCGCAGCAGAAGGACAGTGTGGTCCTAGATGTGGGTTTAAAGGTGTTCAGACTGGTGTAGAAATAAGCCAGATTGGGCTTGTTTATTCACCAAACAACGACCGTATATACACATGTAACATTCCGGATAGCACGTACCAATAATGTGAAAAATCAGACGGGATAGCATGCGATATGAGTCGTTAATAAAGCTTAAATACCTCATAATATGTGTTGTGGAGTGAAACACGGTCTTCTCAGCTGTCCAGGCGTACGCCATGCTGCCGATCGATGATCTCTACCGGAAACGATTGGTTTTCCTGGGAGCCCAGAGTGCCGAGCTCAGAGTAACGGATGGGGGACGGGGATTCAAAAGTTCCCCGCGTACGGGCGACTGGCTGCTCTGTGATCGGTAGGAAGTGGACACACATTCACAATTCTCTGTTTCATGGACATTTCAGAATATTGTCCTACAACACAGTTGTGGCACTGGTCTGACGTAAAAGCGACATGTCGACGAAGAAATTGGCCAAGTAAGTAGTGCAAGCTAAGCTTGGTAAACTAGACCATTTGAGTTTGGGTTGAATATGTCCGCGACTTCGCGTTGATATGAATCACGTATACATCATGTTCTTAGGCCTACGTGAGAGAAATGCTTTAGTGTATTAAGAAGTCTGTACTTTCACTGTCAGAACACTAGGTTTGGTGAAGAAACGTAGCCAATCGTCAAATGGACAGAAGAAACCACTGATCTCAAGTAAGTCAGACTGACTCTATTGTTTTGCTGTGAATATATTTGTGTTTGAAATCCATGCAGCCGCTCATTAACTTCGGTCACTTCTGTTTATCTAGACCAGATCTTTTCTTACATGATTGTCATTGACTTCGAATCAACTTGCTGGCGAGAAAAGAACAGCTATGGCCAAGAGATAAGTAAGTTCACCTTTATAAGATGTCTTGATTGTACGACTGGGCCATTCGTATTGGCTGCAACAACCACCATCTCTCTCTCTCAATCCCCCATCTCTCTTTCTCTTTTTGTAGTTGAGTTTCCAGCTGTTTTGCTGAACACATCAACAGGGGAAATAGAGTCTGAGTTCCACACTTATGTACAACCACAAGAGCATCCAATTCTATCGGAGTTCTGCACCGAGCTCACTGGGATCACTCAGGTATGGTTTACCACACACACACACACACACACACACACACACACACACACACACACACACACACACACACACACACACACACACACACACACACACACACACACACACACACACACACACACACACACACACACACACACACACACACACACACACAGTCTTTCACCTAAAACCCTGTGTCTCTGACACTACACCACTATTAGTCCTATTAGGTGGTACATGTCAATTGAAAATATTCTAGCCCACAGACCAGAAATGACCCAATGATTCAGTGTCCTTAGACAGCCCATTGATACAGTCTTCCTTCTTAACTTTTTTTCAGCATATCAATGTTTACATGTCATGGTTGTTCAATGTTTACGTGTTATGGTTGTTCAATGTTTACGTGTTATGGTTGTTCAATGTTTACGTGTTATGGTTGTTCAATGTTTACGTGTTATGGTTGTTCAATGTTTACGTGTTATGGTTGTTCAATGTTTACGTGTTATGGTTGTTCAATGTTTACGTGTTATGGTTGTTCAATGTTTACGTGTTATGGTTGTTCAATGTTTACGTGTTATGGTTGTTCAATGTTTACGTGTTATGGTTGTTCAATACGTGTTATGGTTGTTCAATGTTTACATGTCATGGTTGTTCAATGTTTACATGTTATGGTTGTTCAATGTTTCCGTGTGATGGTTGTTCTTCTACAGAGACAGGTGGAAGCAGGAGTCCCTCTACACATCTGTCTGTCGCGTTTCAACCGCTGGCTGCAGACCGTGCAGCTACAGAGGGAAGTGGTGTTCCCCACGGACCAGAGGGGCTCCGCTGCTGCTGCCACGGGCCACCCCTGCACCTTCGTCACCTGGTCAGGTACACATGTCTTACAGCCTACAGGCCAGATCAGAATCAAGAATCAAGACTTCTTATGAAGGTGAACTTACTTATCTCTTGGCCATAGCTGTTGGCTAAGGGTCGGCTGTGGCGCAGGAGGTAGAGCCGCCGTCTTATGACTGCAAGGTTGGCAGTTCGGCGGTTCGAGCCCCGGCTGGCCACATGTCGAAGTGTCCTTTGGCAAGACACTGAACCCCAAAATGCTCCCAATGAGCGGGCCGGCGCCTTGCATGGTAGCTTGGTAGCGACATTGGTGTGTGAATGGATGAATGAGAGGCTGTTGTAAAGTGCTTTGGAATAAGGCGCTATATAAGTCAGTCCATTTAATCGCTTTCATTAGGCTACATCTTACTGTACAAGTACACAAGACAAAAATTCTTTAAGTAAGTACAAAATTAACCCTACATTGATAATGTAATAAACTGATGGATTTTACAGTGGCTTCAAGAGTGCAAAAATGCTGTGCAGAGTTCGATGATATGAAATGCAATATAATACAATACAGTATGGTAGTAAATTAGTCCAATGGTCATTTACTACCGTACTGTATTGTATTATATTGCACTGCATATCATGCTTCAGGTATGGACATGTAGTAAATACAGTATACTTGGTCAAATAGGCATGGTGTTACATATCAAAATAACTTACTTGGTTGGTACATATATCAGTGTTGAACCTGGTACAGTATGGATATGCTGTGCCTATATACAGTATAACATGATATTATTACTTAACTAGGCAACTGCAATTATATATCCCTACACAACCAGTGCACTTTTCCTCCTTCTTATATCAGTTTTATTGTTCCAGATTGGGATTTGGGTGTGTGTCTGCTATACGAGTGTAAACGCAAGCAGCTTCACAAACCTGACGTGCTCAACAGCTGGATCGACCTGAGAGCTACATACAGGGTAAAGTGTGTGTGTGTGTGTGTGTGTGTGTGTGTGTGTGTGTGAGAGAAATCTTAAGTGCTGGCTGGTTTGGTAACTCTGTCTCTTATTTATGTTTCAGCTGTTTTACAACAGAAAACCCAAAGGACTCAATGGAGCCTTGCAAGATCTAGGGATTCAGTTCGCTGGACGGGAGCATTCAGGTATACATGTGCATGCGCACACTTACACAAACAAACAATATCTTTCTCACTGGCCTCTTCACATTGTTGACTGATACCATCTTTGCCCAAGTTTCTCTTATCACACAGATTTGATCTCAATGAGACTAACCATACATGGATAATCGTATGAAGATTTGACACATTGACATTACATTTCACTGTAATTTTGAAGGATTGGACGATGCTCGTAACACAGCCCACCTTGCATGGAGGATGATGACGGACGGGTGTGTGATGAAGGTGACCAGGAGCATGGAGAGGGTGAGTGGCTTTCTGACGACCCCTCGGTACTACTGCTCCTCCCCCAAAGAAACACACAGGTGATTCCCTCCCAACCCGTTCACTTCATCTGTTGACATCTGGTGATTTATATAAGTATAGTTTAGTAACTGAATTATGCTTCTGTCCACAGGCACCAGTGAAGACCAAAACCCTGTTTGGAAATGCAGCAGGGAATGGTCGTCTTAGCAACAAAACTGCCGACGATGACATCAAAGAAGAGGCCACCATCGAAAGCGTGTCAACGACTACAACACACAGCCATCCAGAAACACAATCCAAGCTTTCAGAAAAAAAAACGGATCCCAATATGGAAGTGAACTCAAACATCGAAACGTGTAAATATCAGAGCCTGGTTTCTCCAAAGACTGTCCGTATCGGCCTGACTACTCCACTGTGTGGTAGCAACAGGTCAGTGAGAATAGGAACTGTAACAAACTGTAAACAATCTCCAATGGCTATCAATGTCCCCTTTCCACACAACATTACAAACAACCGCTTTGTTCTGGTTCCCACCACTGTGAACTACATTACCCATCTACCCCAACCAGATCTCAGCTCTGAACCAGAAGTAGGAGATTGGGAGGAGGAAGTGCCTCTCTTGGTGGAAACGGAGGAATGTGGTTCTTATGATGATGTGGTAGTGGAGGACGATATCCACACAAAAAAGGAGCAGTTTATGGACGATGAGACTTTGATACATGGAAGGACCTTGGTGGATATATGGACGGACGCTAAGCCAATGCAGTCAGATCTGGTCAAAGGTCTAATCAGGACAAGACCCAGTTCTAACAACTCAAAGACAACCTGTTTGCCAAGCCTTGAACAGAGAGAAGGGACACTGGTGTCCTCCAATAATACTGTATCTTTGACAAAAACAACATCTTATGCCTCCAAGGTCTCTTTTGCCAGACCCAAACCTGTTATCCGAGATTCTACTCCATTGACTTCACATTCAAGAATGTACACAGCAACAACATTTAGTAACTCTGTAAAAATGTCAAGGTCCACACTGAATACCTCTATACCCGATACCTGTGCTAGACCCAAACCTGTCATCCATGGTAACCCACTGGCGACATGTTCAGGACTGCACATGGAGACACCAGGCCAGTCCTTCATGATCTACAAGGACAAGTCAAGAACAACATCCAATACCACCACACCCAGCGGTCCCTTCTTCACCAGACCTAAAGCCGTAGTAGGTCACCCAAAACCCTTGGCCACATGTTCAAGACTGAACACCAACACACACAACCACCCTTCCAAGGAGGGGTCACGCCGTTCCACCTCAGTGTCCCGTCCTTCATCGGGGGCCTCGTTTTCTGTCCCGCCCTCGGTCCTCTCCTCATCTGTTAACCGCTCCTCTTTCCCGCCGAGGGCAGGAGTCAGAATCACATCCCCGTTGTGCGTCTGTGGCCGAAGGGCCAAGCGGCAATCTGTCGCCAACGGCGGACCGAACCATGGGAGGGCGTTCTACTGCTGCCCCGTTCGTAAGTCAGGCCCCGGGAACAGAAAAGGCTGTGACTTCTTCAAGTGGGAATCGGCTCTCCTCAAGGCTAAATCACCAGTGGCTGCATCGTCTATTGCTCTGTGTTTTAACTCAAGTCTTCGGCTTCTCTCTTTTTCATCCAGGAAGAGTTACTAACTGAGGTCATTGACCTCACCTCTCTTGCAGATCAATGTATTGAAGTGTATCCTTCAGGGGTTCCTGGACTGGTTGGACCATAGCTGGATACATCCTCCGCTATGCTCACCTGTGGGATGTTGATAAAAACTATGCAGGGTCCTGATGATGATGTAACATATACTGTATCTATAGCAAGTCCAAATCCAACAGGTGAGGATGTCTTCCTGGACCACTGCAATATTAGTTAATTGTGTATACTATGTCCTATCAGATCTGTTATTTAAAACGGTTCTTTGTCTATTGTGTAATCATGTCTTATAATTGTGTACTTTTTGACATGAGATGTATGTATGTGTACGTTCAAAAAGCTGATTTCTTGTTCTATTTATTTGCTGTACGCTCTGAAATGAATTTTTGTGAATGTAGAATATCATTTTTTAACTGACTGATTGCTTGTAATAAAACAGATTTGATGAATTTTATAGCATGGACTATTGTCATCATAGTGAGTTTAGTTTGCAAATACAGACTTTATAGTAACTCAAGTGAACTGCATTGCAAAATAGTTGAACTTACTTTATTCATATTAATAAATATAGTTATGTTTTGATGGACTGTTATATATTTATTTAATGTACAAGCTTGCTTCTGTAGGATGAAGTAGCCTACTAATGAAATGGGGATGTGGTCTGAGGTATAAATGCTGATTTCAAATAAAGGAATATATTTGATGTCATACCAAATGTCACCATCAGATGGCGCTCTGTCCTGTGGAAGAGAGAGCCGTGAAATAAGAGATTGTTTTCCCCCAGCAACAACCCGTCATCTCTGTTTAGTCCAGTAGTGAAAGCTGCACAGCCAGAGTCCAGTGTGTTGCTGCTAGCTAGCATGTTAGCTAGGTATCCCCAGATAGGATTTGTAACCCATATGAAATACACATTTTCGGTATCTTTCTAGTATCTATCTTATCTATCTGGTTCGCTGGCTAAACCCATTCGTGTCAATGGCAGGAAACCTGAAAGACAAGGAAGCCTATCAGCGACTAAACTTTCTATATCAGGTCGGTTTTTCTTGATGTGACATTTCCTCCAATGTTGTTCAGTAATGTTTTATACGTGTTTAGGGTTAACATATACTGGTGTTTTATACGTGTTCAGGGTTAACATATACTGGTGTTTTATACGTGGTTAAGGTTAACATATACTGGTGTTTTATACGTGTTCAGGGTTAACATATACTGGTGTTTTATACGTGGTTATGGTTAACATATACTGGTGTTTTATACGTGTTCAGGGTTAACATATACTGGTGTTTTATACGTGGTTAAGGTTAACATATACTGGTGTTTTATACGTGTTCAGGGTTAACATATACTGGTGTTTTATACGTGGTTAAGGTTAACATATACTGGTGTTTTATACGTGTTCAGGGTTAACATATACTGGTGTTTTATACGTGGTTAAGGTTAACATATACTGGTGTTTTATACGTGTTTAGGGTTAACATATACTGGTGTTTTATACGTGTTTAGGGTTAACATATACTGGTGTTTTATACGTGGTTATGGTTAACATATACTGGTGTTTTATACGTGGTTAGGGTTAACATATACTGGTGTTTTATACGTGGTTAGGGTTAACATATACTGGTGTTTTATACGTGGTTATGGTTAACATATACTGGTGTTTTATACGTGGTTAGGGTTAACATATACTGGTGTTTTATACGTGGTTAGGGTGAACATATACTGGTGTTTTATACGTGTTTAGGGTTAACATATACTGGTGTTTTATACGTGGTTATGGTTAACATATACTGGTGTTTTATACGTGGTTAGGGTGAACATATACTGGTGTTTTATACGTGTTTAGGGTGAACATATACTGGTGTTTTATACGTGGTTAAGGTTAACATATACTGGTGTTTTATACGTGTTCAGGGTTAACATATACTGGTGTTTTATACGTGGTTAAGGTTAACATATACTGGTGTTTTATACGTGTTCAGGGTTAACATATACTGGTGTTTTATACGTGGTTAAGGTTAACATATACTGGTGTTTTATACGTGTTTAGGGTTAACATATACTGGTGTTTTATACGTGTTTAGGGTTAACATATACTGGTGTTTTATACGTGGTTATGGTTAACATATACTGGTGTTTTATACGTGGTTAGGGTTAACATATACTGGTGTTTTATACGTGGTTAGGGTTAACATATACTGGTGTTTTATACGTGGTTAGGGTTAACATATACTGGTGTTTTATACGTGGTTATGGTTAACATATACTGGTGTTTTATACGTGGTTAGGGTTAACATATACTGGTGTTTTATACGTGGTTAGAGTGAACATACTGGTGTTTTATACGTGGTTAGGGTGAACATATACTGGTGTTTTATACGTGTTTAGGGTTAACATATACTGGTGTTTTATACCTGGTTAGAGTTAACATATACTGGTGTTTTATGCGTGGTTAGGGTTAACATATAATAATGACACATATTTTTGTTTCCTCCAGGCTGCTCATTGTGTTTTGTCCCAAAACCCAGAGAACCTGGAGTTAGCTCGTTTTTACAGCTTCACACAGAAGACCATCGCAAAACGTTTGGTGTTGAGACAGTGAGTAACATGCCCACAATAAGTTAGTTAACACGGTTTGAATGTTATTATATTCACAAGATGCACAACAAATTTTTTTGTATTGTTGGAGCATCCATGACATGAGCATGATATGAACATGATGTGTGCATGATATGATGTGAACATTGCAGCAATTTCCTTCACGCGACAGGCGTGGCTAAACCTTAAAAATATTTTTTATATTAAAATCTAAAAACCTTAATGTTTTGCAGCAGTTATGATTAAATACAAACACTTATCAATGTCTTTTATCCATTAACTATTGTCTTATTGAATGTTTTATTTTTTTAATAATGTATGTAAAGCACTTTGAATTGCCCCTCTTGTATGAAATGTGCTATACAAATAAACTTGCCTTGCCTTTGCAGAGACCCATCGGTAAAAAGAACATTATGCAAGAAATGCTGCTCTTTGTTGGTACCTGGAGTGACGGCAACCGTAAGACAGAGAAGTACGGTTAACTAAGCCTTGAGGTCATATTGTGTTTTTCCTTGGTTGCATACTATGGTTGGGCTAACCGATGCTTTATTCTGTACAGGGACTAGACACAGGAACCGTGTGACCGTGGTGCGATGTCTCAGCTGTGGGCAGAGCAAACGGTTCCTGAACGATCCGAAACATTGTCTCTGGGTGGACCGACCTGAAGCACAGCTGGAGAACCAGCCCCAGAACCAGCCCCAGAGCCAGAGACAGAACCAGCCCCAGAACCAGAGACAGAACCAGCCCCAGAGCCAGCCCCAGAACCAGAGACAGAACCAGCCCCAGAGCCAGCCCCAGAACCAGCCACAGCCAGCTAAATACGGTACCAGTCCCAAACCGTCCTAAAGCACCCCCGATGATCAAAAGAGACGTGATACAATTGCTGAGATAGTTCCTTACCCTTTCGGCGTTATCTTTGTTCTTTCTCAGCTGCAGAACAACGCCCTTCCACTGGAGGGTTGCAGGAAGGCGGGACCGGGACCGGGCCCTGACCCAGAAATCCTCCATGGGATCTTTGTCTTTCCGGCACCGGTTGCCTCCATCCGAGCCTTGAGTGCAGTGGACCCCATCTATACATCATCATCTTCTTTTTCTTAGAAGTTTAATGGCAGCTTGCATCCTTGGTGTTGCATTACTGCCATCCCATGTATATGTTACGGTACATGTGGGAATACGGTACATGTGGGAAAACTAGGGTTAGGGTTAGGTGCTAGGGTTAGGGTTAGACATGCCAGCATGTACCAAGTCGACGTAGCACCTAACCCTAACCCTAGTTTTCCCACGTACCGTATTCCCACATGTACCGTAACATATACAAGGTGTAGACTGGGTTAGTGAATTCAGATGAACAGTGACATGTCTTAGCCAATCCTATGCAGAGTGAAATATTTATTTATTAAATGGGTCATTTTTGTATATATCCCACTCTGTCTCTGTTGACGGCCCAGTT